>NW_006442109.1:7102688-7114131 GCF_000325575.1 Pteropus alecto
AACTCACTTTTTTCAGAAGTACCATCCTAAATTCTCTTGTCATTTAAGTCGCATTTTTTTAAGTCACATATTTCTATGTCTGTAAGCTTATTTTCTGGAGATTTTTCTCTTTCTTTCTGAAATGATTTGTCACCTTGGTTGTTCATGGTGTTAAATGGACTATTTCTCTGCCTGGGTATTAATGGAAATGTATTCTGCTTTTTTTACAGAAAGAAGATTTATTATATAAAGGTCTCTCTTTAGCCTGATGCAAAGAAGGCGCTTTTCTTTTGGTTTCCAGTATGTGGTGTCTAAGCTTTTTGGATCCTTGCTTTATATGAAGGCTTAAAAATGCCTTTTTATATTTAATCACACTCGCTATCCTCAGTTTCAGTCCCTGCCAGTGTTAGCAACTGGCCAGTCTTTCGGTAGCATTTGCTCAGATTCTTCTGGGGCTCCACAGTGTTCAGTGTTGGAGGATATGAGGAGAGAGTCCCTCTGGGTTGGGAGTTAGAGGCTGCAGCTCAGCCTCAACTGCAGCTGGTAAAAATCTACTGTTGTTTCTCTGCTGTCTGCTTCTCTGCCTTCTGACTTGATGACTGGGCACTGTCACGTGGAGCTCACAATACTCCCAAGTAGGGCTGTTCAGGGAACTTGCCTTTCCTTTCCCCCTCCCCCTCCTCCTATAGGGAGCTCTGGTGGCTGCGAGAGGCAGCTTCTTTATTTCTCCCAGTCCACCACCCAACACCCAGGGTTCTGACCTGTGGTAGCTCTTATGAGCAGATCCCACGCTCAGACGTGCTGGTGTGCAGTTTGGGTGTTTTTTGTTGAGTTTTAGATGTTCAGCTTATTAATGTTTCAAGGGGAGAGCTCTGGGGACGTCTCTCACTCTGCCATGTTTTCTAAAGTATTTTTAACATGTCAATTTAAGTGTTTAGGTAAAGTGGCCCAAGTTTAAAAACAGTCATTTCTAATCTCTTTCATCTAATACTAACTGATTAGTTATAAGAACATACCAAAGGTTACATATGTTGACAGACATCCCGAGAAAGTATTTCTGTTCATTTGATAGTCAAGGGGGAAAAGATCTTACCTCAGATCCTAAAATTTCTTTTTCTAAAGTGACATTTGTCAATCCAAAGTCAATCTTTAGCACTAACAGAATTTATTACATTTTACCTTGTCTTGCATGTCTTCTCAGTCAAAGATGTAATCTATGATAGATTCTTATCAAGCCATCTAGCTTTGGATAATAATGAAATTATCATTCAAAGACTCACTATACAAAAAATTATATATTCATTATATTGCAATAAGCACAGAAAACCAAAACTCACATATGGAAATGTGTATTATTATAAAAGATAGCCAAACATTCAGAGATGATAGCAACTAGTTCAATTAAAAAATTATACTGGTAAAGACTCTATCCACCCGGATGAACATAAAAGGAGAAAAATCAAGAGAAATCAAAAGGACCAGCTGCCCTTTCACAAAGATATGGATGGCATATCAACACCATCAGTCACTGGGGAAATATAAAACCACAACATACCACTACACATATATCAGAACAGCTAGAAGACAAAAACAAACTGACAACACTAAGATGTGGACAAAGATGCACAGCAACAGGAACTCTCATACACTGGTGGTAGAAATTCAAAACTGTATAGCCACTTGGAAAAAAGTTTGACAGTTTTTGATAAAGTTAAATATACACTTACAATAAAGTCTATAATCCCACTCTTAGGTATTTACCCAAATGAAATAATAACAAAAACAAAAAAACACCTTTATGTAAATGTTTGTAATAGCTTATCACAACCCAAAACTGGAAAGTTTTACCTCAAAAGGTAAAAGGATAAACAAAATGTGGTAATACAATGGAATGCTATTAGGCAATATAAAAGAACAAACTAATGATTTATGTACAGGTCGATGAATATTCAATGCATTTTGTCAAGTGAAAAAAGCCAGTCCTAAGAGGTTACATGTTACATGATTTATATGAAATTCTGGAACAGGCTAACTAAAGAAATGGAAAACACACCAGCAGTTGCCAGGGTTTAGGGTGAGAAAATGGGCTGACTAGAGGGGCAGCACAAGGTAATTTGGGGGTTGACAGAACTGTTGTTGGTAAATACACGACTCTGCATTTCTCAAAACCCACAGAACTGTGTAACACAAAGAGTGAATTTTATAGGATACAGATTAAACAACAAAACACACTAGGACGTCAGGGAATGCAAACTGTGACAAAAGAATCTGACTGTATCACAAATGAGTGACATGGAGTGAAGGAGATGTGGAAGACCTGCCTTAACTAACTTTGGAAAATAGCATTTTGGCTGGATACCGTGAGAATAAAAAAAAACAAAACAAAACAACTGTACACAAATACTATTCTGTTTGGTAAATCTGTTTCTCATAGGAATATGGGTTAGCAATTCTAGAACTACTATAGCTGTATAGCAAATATGTAAATGTAGTTACAAATAAGCAAAAAGGGAATGCTAGAATAATCCTTATGGTGCTAGATTGGACTTGGAGGTATCAGTATGAACTAATCTGTTTTATGTATATATAGACAGATAGTATGTACAGAAATAAACATTTCTGTACACACGCGCTCTCTCTCTCTCTCTCTCTCTCTCTCTCTCTCTCTCTCACACACACACACACACACACACACATCCTAGCTCTGACTGTTGAAAGGCCTAGAAGCAGTAACATTTCAGTAGCAATGAGCACTTCTAGCACCCAGAAGTTGGGTGCTAAATACTTATCTCCAATTAGACCTAAATACTATTCTCCAATTAGATGGACCTGGCCTCTTGAGAGAAGTGAGTGATTCCCGGCCTGGGGCAGGGAATATACAAGGTGAGCCTGGAGCATCTTGTAGCACCAGAAACACACACACACACACACACACACACACACACACACACACACACACATTGCACCCTGAAAGGACACAAAAGCAAACTTCAAAGGGCTCCCAACGGCCAAACAATTTGAGCAACAAAATAAATAACAATAGCAGTGATTCTAATCCAGAGAATAAAATATCCATGAGTATGCAGACATAAATGATTAAATAAATGTAGAGAGAGACAACTCTAACAGATAAATTATAATTAATAAACGTAGAAAGAAGGAGTGGAATAGGAAATCACCATTAGAACATCAGAGTAATAATTGCTGCAGGCAAGACCCACCAATTAATGCTAAAATTAGTGGCCAAAAATTTAAGGAGAAATAGGATATTTGTGTAACCTCAATAAATGTTTTCCCCAAACACTTATTAATTAAGGGAAAAACAGTAACTTTACAGTGGACAATTCTGGCAGACATCACCAAAATCAAGTGATCAGGGTTAACAACATCACCAGTAATGAGACATACTGACATCATATAATCCCTGATACCATGCACTGAGAAGGATACATCACTTCTCTGTTATTCTTTCCCCAAATCTGTAAATTCATTCTAACTTTGAGAAAACATTGGCGAAAACCAAATTGAATGACATTCTACAAAATACCTGACCTGTAGTCTTCCAAACTGTGAAAGTAATGAAGGACATAGAAAGACTGAGGAACTATCAGATATTGAAGAAGATGAAGGAAATATGACAAATAAATATGATGTGGGATCCTAGAAAAAGGACATTCGTGAAGAAATTGGTTGAAAGCCTAATAAAGTCTGTAGTGTAGTCGTCATTGTTGATTTTTCAGTTCTGATCACTGCACCAAGGTTATATAAGATATTAACATTAAAGGAAACTGAAGAATATACAAAAGCTCTGTTTTTAGAACTTACCTGTATATCTAAAATTATTTTTTAAAGGAAGCTTTAAAAAAAACAGCCTTTATCCCTCTCTACTCTTTCAAATGTGTGCATATCTTTCTTGATAGCAAACTTTGTGAATAAAATTGTGTTTTTTCCTAAAAATATTATTTGGTAGAAAATAAAATGACTGTGTATAAAGAAAAGCTTTTAATAAATACATTAAAGTTTCTTTTAAAGAAAGTCCCACAGTGGTCAATTAAAGTAAGATTTTTATATATTATCTCCTGTGAGGATAAACCTTGGAGGTTCATTTCCAAACTAGTTTCTTTACTGCTCTAAAGGCTATACACTGATATTGATCAGGGTCTACAAAATTAACAAGTTGACTGCTATAGACTGAATATTTGTGTCACCCCAAAATTCATGTTGAAATCCTAACCCTCAAAGTGATGGTATTTCAAGGTAGGGCCTTAGGGATGTGATCAGGGCTCTGTCCTCATGAATAGAATTAGTGCCCTATAGAAGAGGCCCCAGCGAGCTCCCTCACCTCTTCTGCCATGTGAGGACACAGCAAAAAGATAATCATCTATGAATCAGAAAGCCAGCACCTTTATCTTGAATTTCCCAGCCTCCAGAACTGTGAGAAATAAATTTCCATTGATTACTAACTATCCAGTTATCTTATTTTGTTATGGCAACCTGAATGGACTAAGACATTAACATTCTTTTTTAGTCTGAATATGGTCAGAGATATGATCAGAAAAAAATTCTAAAACGAGTCTACATAAGTCCTTTCTTATCCAGCCATAACACCGTAGAAAAGCAGCACATTCAATTTAAAGAAGAAATTCTGCCCCCATCTTTAACTAATTTCAATGATACTGTTAAACTGGCAATGACTCAGTATTTGATTTTTAAAATATTTTATGTTGGCCTAGAAAAATCTAAGTTTGCATGGGAAATAATATGGAAGAAAAATATCAAAGTATGAACTTTTCTATAAGTTTATTTCTCCTTTTAAGTACCATATTGAAATATAAATCAGGGAAGATTTTTAAAAGATATCTTAAGATATGATTTTGATAGAAGCAAAAAGCTTTAGCAGTACCTTCTTATATCATCCATCATTTAAAAGGGAATTCTTATTTATAAGTCTCAGTCTATGAATCAGATAGGTGCTTCACAAATGCAATTCAGTTTAGACCACAGCTAAAAACACATAATGCTAAGGTGGCCTCATACAATTATTCAAGCTAACAAGAGTCCTATGAATTCTTTCTGCAGCTTAATTTTATCCATCTTTCATAACATAAATGTATAAGTACTCTAATTTTAAATCTATACTGATTTAAATATAAAATGTATGATAGTATAAAATGATGCAGACATTCTTACAAATAAATTCCCACATTTCCCCTTTAGAAAATAAATTTTAAAAAGTTTTAAATTTGCTTTATAAGAACACAAGCAAAGATACGTCACAGAAGCCTATTAGGAGTCCAAAAATATCTCAGGTTATGCATAACATAAAAGAGGCTGCTATTCAAATCAAATAGTTCTTAAGAGATGAAGATTTCAGAAATTTATTTTGTTAAAATTACATAGAAACTAGTAAAAAAAATCTTTTAAAGATTTTGATGTCCAAAATAAATTCAAAACAAAAGAGAAATTCCTTTATTTGATATTGCTTGGAAATTCTAATTTATATATCATGTTTAAAAAATGTTTTTATTCTTCAGCCAAGAGACTCCTGAGAAGCCTAGCAAACATTTTATAGACTCTCCAGGCTCAAATTTTAATTTCTCCTTCTGTCTTACGTTTTTTAAACACTCATAATTTTAGGAATCATAAACAGGTATAACTGATTCAATATAAACTTCGGAGAGAAACATAATTCAAACTTTAACCACTAAATGTAGTTTTATATCAGAATGTTTTCATTTAAAACTTCATATACTCTAAACTGCTATGTTACTAGGACGGATACTAAAAATACATAATTATTTTTCTCAAAATATTACTAGTTGTTTTTAAATTTACCAAGAAAATAAAATATAAATACATTAGTGTGAATATTTTTTTAGAGCAAGAATAAGCCAGACTTTTATCACATGAACTTTTATTTTTGAAAATGTAAGCAAAATAAAGACTTCTACTTAGAAATAAGCACTTGGCATTTAGCTGCTCATAGCATTGTCTTATTTTAAAAACCAATAACTTCGGAAAATGAATACCTCTTCCTAAGAAATAATACAGACCCCCTCACTTCAAGAAGTCAGGCCTGGGGTAGGAGCATACATACTCATATGCATATTCAAATCTGTAATTAGTTTTCATACATGACAACATCTACAACTAAAATTGGTTAGCTATGACTTCACATATAATTACATAGCATAATAAGAACACCTAATTTAATCTTCTAGGCCAACAAAATTTTCTTAAAGGGCCAGATTTTAGGCCTACAGGCCATACAGACACTGCTGCAACTAATAAACTCTACTACTATAGTGTTAAGGCAGCCACAGACAACTTTATGAATAGATGGACTATGTTCCAATTGACCTTTATTTACCAGGACAGGTGACTAGCCTATAGGCCATAATGTGCCAACTCTAGCACTAAGCAAACAAACCTGATTATCAATATATAACACCTTCAGTAAACATATACTCACATGTTCTCTTCATACCTAGAAGTTGTAACATGGACTATTAGCTACTCATATTATAAAGGAACCATGAAAATACTTTCTAAGGTCACACTCTAAGGTAGACTAAAAAGTTAAAATGTGTTAATAAAGCACACATTAAAATATAAGTTTGAAAATGTATACTGAATATATGATTAAATTTTATTAAACAATCTTACCTTAATCAAATGAAAGAATCTAAACTCTAGCACATGTCTGGTTTCAAACTCAAAATATATTTGATCAAAACTTCAGTTTCTTCTCAACTTCCTGGAGGAACAAAATTAAAAACCTTTAAGTCAGGTTCCAGTACCGGATAAAATGGTATAATCAAGCTCCAACCTGTCTCTCTGAGTGAATGTACCTACAAGATCTGGATAGAATACATGGAGCAGCTACTTGAGGACTCTGAAATGTAAACAGCAGCAAGCAGATTAGATAAGACCAGAATCTGAAGTACCATAGAAAGAGCATTTTGTTTCCTAGCTGGTATCCTCCAGCCTGAATTTAACAGAGCCCAAAACCCAGAAGTAGGCATTAGCCCAGAGAAAGCTTGAGGAGAAGCCATCTAGTGCTGGCTCTAGGAGACAGAATGGGATCTCCTAACACAAGAAAGGCCTAGAAACAATGACACCCCAATAGCAAAGAGTACACCAAGCACCTAGACATCGGTCTCTAAACATCATTCTCCTATAAAAAACAAAGCATAACAGAGCTCCTTAGAGAAATGATTGACTGAAGGAGCAGCATGAAGAAAATACATAATGATCCTGGAGCATCTTGTAGTGCCAGAAATCAAAGAAGAACTAAGAAAAGGGTGAGGACATGTCAAACGGACAATGGCAGGGGTCAACACTGAAATAATTTTAGCAACAAAAGTAATTGACATAGTATTGGATTATAAGCCAATGTATAAAATAAGTATATATTGATATAAAAGACTGAATGAATGAGTGAAGAACAGAAGTGACAAACTTCCTTACAGAAGAATTTCTAATAATATATAGATATATAGATACACCTCAATCCATAAAATGAAGCATAATCACTCCATCCCCTCGAGTGTAGGCTGGAATTAGTGATTCACTTCCAAAGAATAGGGTACAAAAAGACAAAAATAATAACTTTACAGTGGGGAAACCTGGCAAACCATGATACCGTTACCTTAACCAAGTAACGGTATCACGTACTGCCCGACATGATGTGATGAGAAGGGCACTTCACTTTATTGTCTCTCTGATTGTCTTCCCTAAAACTCTTAATCTCAGTCTAATCATAAAAACAACAAACACAAATTGGGGGACATTTTACAAAATACCTGACCAGTACTAATACTCAAAACTATCAAGGTCATAAAAAAGCAGGAAAGACTGAGAAACTGCCACAGACCATAGGAGACTAAGGAGACATAACAGATGCAATGTGGAATCCTGAATTGGATCCTGGAAAAGAAAAGGAAGACTCATGGAAAATCTGGCAAAATCCAGGTTTAGAATTTGGAGTTTGGTTAATGTAAGGTACCAAGGTTGGTTTCTTGGTTTTGATAAACACACTTGGTTTTGGTTTTATAAGATGTTATCATTATAGGAAGTTGGGTGAAAGATATACAAGAACTCTGTATTATCTTTGCAACTTTTCTATACATCTACAGTTACTGCAAAATAAAAGTTTCTATTATTTTTTTAAATGGGCAAAAGACTCAAGCAGACCCTTCACCAAAGAGGATCTAGGTATCGCAAAAAGTGCATGACAAGAAATTCAACATCATTAGCCATTAGGAAAATGTAAATTAAAACCACTATCAGATCTCATGGCAAACCTATTAGAATGGCTAAAATTAAAATGACTGACCATACCAAGTGCTGGCAAGTAGGCATAACTACAACTATCATACATTGCTCATGGAAATACAAAGTAGTACAGCCACTTTAGAAAACAGTTTGGCAACTTCTTATAAAGTTAAATTATACACTTACCAAATGATTCCGCAATCCCACCGCTATGCATTTACTCAAGAGAAATGAACTCACATTCACAAAAGCCTGTACACAAATATTTACAGCTTCTATATCAAATAGCTAAAAATTTGAAACAAATCCAAGTCCTATGAATGAATGGATAAACAAACTGTAGTACATCCATACAACTGAATATTACTCAGCAATAAAAAGGAATGAAATATATACAAAACAATTTAGATAAATCTTAAGGTATTATGTTGAGTAAATGTATGTGTAACAGTCTTAAACGGCTACAAACTGTATGATCCCATTTAACAGTCATTTTTGAAAAAACAAAACTAAAATGGCATGGTCATTGCCAGGAGTTACTGGTGGGGTGGGGAAGATACATCTATAAAGGGATAGCATGAAGGAGTTTTATGAATTAATTGAACTGTTTGGATATTGACTGTGTTGATGGTTACATGAATCTACAGACATGTTAAAATTCATCAAATGTGCACAGAAAAAGTCAATTTTACTGCATGTTCATTAAAAAAAATAAATTTCTGATATTTAAATAACCTTTACATCATCAAGATTTTTCCAGAATATTTAGTTAGGATTTTATAGTCTGTAAAAATCCTCATTTATTCTGGCTACTTTTAAGATGAAAGAAGTGACAAATTTCTCAGCTCAGTCCTGACATGTAGAAACATTGGGGGATCAATAGCCTAAATGTTATTTCCTCTAGGCATTGCATCACCTGACAAAGGAATCTAATCTGCTAACAATCACAACCCCACTCAACTCAGAGTAAATACTGATCTCTACTTAATGGCATCATAAAAGAACTTCAATTGATCTTTTTTTTTTTTTAAGGAATACTGATTTATAGTTAGAGAATTCCAGTGAGGGGAAAAAATGTTTTGTGATTAATTCTACTTCAAATGCATAGAGCTTTCTGAAAATAAAAAAGTAAAACATCATCATTTGCTTCCACCTTTATTATCAGGGAAAAAATTAGTTGTTTTATTTGAATAAGTACAAGGTGAGCCAACAATGTAAATCAAATAACATACTACTTCAGAATTAATTCCATTCTTCCGTAACAGTTTACCTTACCTCAACTAAAACAGCAGTACTATAAGCTTCCATTATATACTATATATGTACACATGGCACAACACATTCAAATCCATACCACAGAAATTAATTTAAATAAAAAAACATAAGTACAAAGTCACTATCTTGAACACCTTTATCATATTATTTAATCTATTCAATTCCTAAGTTTATCTTAGGTATTATTTTTTTAAAATCATATTCAGCCAAATATTTGTATTTAAGTGAAACTCAGTGATTACTTGTTTTCAAGGATACAACTGTTCTCAGTTATGCTAGTAAATTTAGCAACAACTCTACATTGCTATACTTTAAAAGAATCAGAGATATTTTTTTGAAAAAAGGCCAATCTACAATTGTACTAATTTCAAATAAAAAAAAATTCCTGTGAGAAATAGTTTTTGCCTTTTGTTTTCCTAATATCACATTCGATTAGAAGTGAAATGGCTTGCTCCAAGAATTTTGATTTTCTCCATAAATAAATCTAGAAAAATAAATGACTTACATCTGGAACCTTATACTTTCTAATTGAAGCCATTTGTATGTAATCTCTCTAATAGTTCACTAAGGCCATTTTAGTTTTGACACCCATTAAAACATGCTTTTTCCTCCATCTAATCTTCTCAGTAGATGTTCAATTTACTAAACAGAGGCTGCTTTAATAATTCAAATCTGACTTCTAAAGGTGCAATGCACCTGTCAAAAGTTTTCAGTAAGTCAGTAAATTTCATCTGTCTCTCTATGGCACTGTAAGTAAGCCAATTCCAACTCCTTTATTTTAATGTCCATAACCATGGAGGGTTTTCTCCTTTCCCTTTCTTTTTAAAAGAATCAAGAGAACCTCAGTCATTTTTAATATTGCAGTATTTACTGACGTACTTCCAGCTTTCTTGAGAAATTTCCATTTAATAAGAATTTTTACATACAAGCTAAATCCAAACAGGGTGTTACTTTCCTAGACACTGAGGCATCAAAAAAAAGTTCACAGAAATCAACATTATCTGGTAACACTTTAAAGATTATAGTACTTTCAACCACCTTTGTAAAATAAAAGTAGCTATCACTTTCCTTCACCCAAGTTAGTATCATCCAAACTTAATATAACAACAGCCATCTCTACATAGGCAAATCAAATGAATTTTCCATCTACTGTTCTAAAAGTTATTTTTCAGAAATGAAATTATGTATAAACATATTTAGATTATTTGTTCGAAGACATAAAAAGTCATATTGATAAGAAATTATTTGTTAAAAATGTTAAATTGCCAAAGAATCATGAAGGAATTTGGAGTGGAGAACTTGATATATATTGAAACTAAGGTGCCCTAAGACCCCATGTGACATTCACACTTTGTAGGCCAAACTTGTGTTACAAGTATATTTAGCCACTCTACCCAGTTCTAACAAAAAGTTCTGTAATAGTGAAGTTTGAAATTAATGCCTGGGTAGATTATCTATAAATCTCATATACCTATGCTTACCCTAATCTGTCATTACTAAAGTTTCTCACTGCTGCTTTGGTAAACTACAAAATATAGAATTGTAACCTTGACCATCACTGAAAAAATTAAAGATTATCTTTAGAAGTCTTTGAACAATTGATAAGAATCCTGCAGTTTTTCCATAAAGTGTAGACTGACACTCAGCACTCAGTGGGAGCACAACATGGAATTATATATGAGGAAGACAAAGTCTCTAAGAGTAGTAAAACAAACAAACAAACAAACAAAAACAGATAGTAAATCTTTTAAATTTTTTTTAAAGTACCCATCTGATGCAGGATGGGGCAAATCCTCCCAAGTGGGGACTCAAGGCTGGCACCAAGAGAGAAAGGGTGAGGATGCTCGACTGCATGCAGGAAAAAATTCTAGTGCACCCCAGAGTTAGAGACAAAAGGAAAGTTCATTAGAGA
>NW_006442109.1:7114184-7115403 GCF_000325575.1 Pteropus alecto
GACAGAGTCAGTCCCCAAGTGTTTAGGGAATTCAGTTTATATGTCATTCTTAGTTCCTACGAATTATAAAGACTGTGTTTACCTGTTTTCCTTTGATGGCATGGGTATGTAGCATGAAAGGTATAGGTATGAAGTGTGAAAGGCAATCTTAGCCTTTGTTCTATAGATTCCCCATGGTTTGGCCATAGGGAATGAAAAGTTTGGTTTATTTTGTGTAGGGTACAATTTCAAGACTGTTTTCCCTTCACAGAATGGGTATGAGAGTAAATGATTTGTTAGCAATCCCTAGTTTTCCGTGGTCTGGCAGCAGCACATTTTGCAGGCTCAATACAGCTTGGTTTAACATTTAGTTCTCATGCCTCTTCCCTACATCTCATCCACAGAAAAGCCATACTGAGAAGTTTGTTTTAATGTGCCTCTCAGTTGGCAATTCTTCACTATCTATTGATGAACACTGGTTTAAAGCAACTGTTGATTATTTTTTAATTGGATAAACATTTTCTGGCTATTGAATGCAGGGGGGCGGGGAGTTAAAGTTTATACATCGTATAAAGTTTATACAATGACAGCATGTTTAAGCTACCTTTAGTACTTTAGAGTTTTACTAAGAAAAATAAAGTGAAGTACATGATAATTCTTAAGACTTTTTAAAAAATTCTTCTTAAGATTAAATCTTAAATTGTAATCTGAGTCTGAATTACTGAACTCAAAATTCTTCACTGCTTTTGGAGTAGAACGTAGAAGAAAAGAGAGCAAAATTCCTAACACAAAGGAAAAATAAAGTAAGCCTTTGTTAACAGTATCTGTTGAGCATCTAGTATGTAAAATGCTATTGTAGGTAGGGTAAGGAAAGGGCCAAAACAAAGAACACTAGTACCTGCTTTAAAAGAACTTATGTAAATATAAAATACACAATGAATCCTTTTATAAAGAAAGCATTGCTCTATTTGCCTTGCTTGTTTTTATAAGTATACTGCTATATACTTAAGGGCATGGACCATGCCTTGTCTTGTTCACCACAACAACCCTAGTACCTATTGCAATGCCTATCACAAAGGACTCAAAAATTATTTGTTGGATAAATGAAGACTTTCAATAGTTATATCAATACCGACACTTGGCTTCCTTGACTCCAGGAACCTAGGCCCCTCTGACAGAGAATAACAGCCATCCAAATATATCCTTGCCTTTCCCCACTATCCGCTCCCAGCTCCAACCC
>NW_006442109.1:7115447-7144325 GCF_000325575.1 Pteropus alecto
GCAAAAAGGACTTTCAGTTTATAATTAAGGTTAAGGACACTGAGATGGGGGAGATTATCCTAGATTATTGAGGTGGGCCCAATCACATGAGTCTTTTAAAGAGGAAGAGTGTGAAAATAAGAAGGTGGGTGAGAGAGATGAGATGGAAGGAGGAGGAGATACTGGAAGTGTTAAAGGGACTTGACCTGTAGGTGCTGACTTTGAAAATGGAAGAAGGCAGCCCACAAGTGAAGGACTGAGTAAGGGTGGTATTTAGGGGCTGGGAAGGGCCTTCATCTGACAGCCAGCAAGACAACTGTGATTTAAGCCCTCTAACTGCAAGGAAAAGAATCCTGTCCTAGAGCCTCCAGAAAGGAATAACACCATTTCAAAATTTTGATTTTAGCCCTGTGGGACCCCTGTGTTATCCTACTAACCTACAAAACTGTAAGATAACAAATTTCTGTTGTTTAAGCCATTAAGTCTGTAGTGATTTGCTATGACAGCAATAGAAAACTAATACATGCCCTTTAACCTCTACTCTAGCAATCTGAATATATAGCCTCTTGCTATTGGCCTGCCATTACTTCAACAAAAGATCTAAAATTCTTAAATGCTTTAATCTGACCACAATCTCCTATTTTTAACTCTTCTACTTCACACTTTTCACATCTGTCATTATGAAGGAAAGATATTGTTTTAAAGAATAAATATCTTAAAACAAAATGAATTAGTATTTTCTAGTTACAACGTTTAGTAAACACTGTGCCAAAGAGTACATGATAGCCCCACAGAATGGTTATACTCAAACTGCAAAATTTCTCATTCTTTGCAACACAGAGAACCAAAAACGAGCAGAGAAAAGTGTTATTAAACAATCCAGTGTGTCAAATCCTGATTAACTTACTTTTAAAGGAAAAGCCTTTTGTTTTTAACTTGGAACAATTTCTTTGCCTCTTTGTATTTATACACTTGCTCTAAAATATTAAAAACCTCATAAACAATCTGTTTAATAGTAATTAGAATTTTATCTAGTTAAAACAACAGCAGAGCATGCCACAACACAGATGGCAGAAGACTCCTTGCCTGATCAGTGTCAAATAACTGTTCTCCTATTTAATGATTAAGAAGAATTTTGTTGCAGGCTATCTCATTTACAAAATATACACTATGAGTGAAAGGATAGCTTTATTAAGAAAGCCTTTGCTCAGCAGAACTGTTGGCTATTCTCAATGTAAAGATTTTTTTTCCTTACTGCACAGAGAAAAACTAGCTAAATATATGATTAAAGAATCAGAATGGATGTAAGTCTGTACTATTATTGATTTTACTCTGGTTCCAAGTCCTTAAGCACACTAATTCCTTTTGGGGCAGGTTCCCAAACTTGGAGCTTTTAAAAATCCCAATGCTAAAGTTCTATCCCATACCAATTAAATCAGAATGTCTGGGGATGGGATAGGCATCAGTATTTTTAAAGATTCCTAAGTGGTTCCAGTATGGTTTATTCTTAGCAATGTGGCATGGTACAGTGCATTGAATAGAATCAGGCGGCCTAGAATCTGGCACTGGCTCTTCCACCAGCAAGTTTGGCTACATCGTTGGGTGGCCATTTCCTCATCTGTAAAAAGATAAGATTAGACAAGTTATTTCTAATATCTAACATGTTATGAGTCTAAGATGAGATTCCCTAGTTATCTTCTAAAGATTAAATTGCCTCAAACAGTTAAACTGTGCAAAAAATAAAAATATAAAAATCCATAATATTTATTCCAGCCTGCTAAAAGCTTATTTTTATAAGGAAAGATGATTATCTTACAGTAGGGATCGAATTTAACTATACTTCAATGGCATAGATTTTGATATATCATTATGTCTATCCAGGTCATAAAATGGCATATGTGTTGGGAAAAACTGGGAAGGTTGAATTATCTCAAAATATACCTAGCTCTTAGAATACTTCTTGAATTTCTATTAAATTATATACTGCATATATTCTAATTTTCTTAAATAGTATTCCTGGTTTCATTTAGGTCCTAAACAAATAAAATGATTTTAACTTTTTACTAATATTAACTTATTTCATTAAGGCAGGTCATTAATGACACCAGGAACATGAGTTGAAAGAATCTTTTGTAGTAAGTTGTTTGAAATACTCAAACTGAATTTGTACCCTTGGTCAGCCCTATTACAAAGACATGCTACCAGTTATGAGGGTGCATGGGAAAAAGTTAGTTTACTGAACAAATTAAGCATTTTATAGCACCAGGGTATGAGGACTGGGCAGCAGAATTCTAAGATGCACTGCCAATGATCCCTACTCAGTGGCATTCACATGCTTGTGTAATGTCCTGTTCCTCTGAGTGTGGGCTGGGCCTAGTGACTTCCTTCTAAAGGACAAAAGTGATGGGATGTTACTTCTCTGATTAGCTTATAAAAGATTGTGATGTCCTTCTTGCTGGCACTTTTTCTTGCCCTCTCACTTACTTGTTTCGATCTTGACTACTTGCTCTAAGGGAGATGCTCTAGACGCTCTATGGAGAGATCTATGTGGCAAAGAATCAAGAGAGGCCTCTGACCAACAGCCTAATAAGGAAATGAATCCCACCAACAACCATCTGAATGAGCTAGGAAGTGGATCCATCCACAACAAGCCTTTAGATGGGCTGCAGGCGCAGTTAACTCACTGAATGTAGACTTGTAAGATACCCACTTAAGCTGTTCCAGTATTCCTCACCCAGTGTGAGATAATAAATGTTGTTTTGAGCTGCTAAGTTTTGAGATAATTTACTATGTAGCAATAGATAATTAATATAGGCACATAGCAATGAATAAAAACACTTTACTAAAGGAACCAAGAGTTGAATAATGGGTAGGATCAAAGTATCAACAATCTAGTATCGGGTGAGATGTTTTAGGTGCTTTGACTGAAGTACACATATGGAGGGTATAGAGGGGACATAAGAAAGGTTATGTATTTGGAGGGGCACAGGCACTGACATATTCTTTAAAAGGGAGAAATGTGAGTTACAAGCATTAAAGTATGAAATATAATGGTCAGTTTGGAAAACTACAGGTAGTCCAGTAAGGCTGGAGCATAGAGGGAAGAGATAATCATTCATCATCCAACTTTAAGTGTACGCAAGCATTTACAGGTAGCATAAGAGTCAAAGAGGGCTCTAGTATTGTATATAGCATAATTTTAGCTATATTAGTATAGTAAACTCTCAACCTCCACTAGACTATAGATCATTTTATTATGGAATAATATCAATGATTATGAATAAACTGGTCCATGCTCCAAGACAGGACCTCGACAGGGTCAACCTTTCCACCTGTACACTAGATCCCTTCCACTTATTCAAGGAAATTGCTCCAGCAATTATCATGCCACTGCATTGTCAAATATTCCCTCTCTACTGGATCATTCTCAGTCTATATTTAAAAACAAAAATAAACTCCCTTCCCTGAACTCTACATACCATGTGTGCATAGCCCCCCCTCTATAAAATTCTGAAGTGTTATCTACACTCACCATCTTCATATGGGTCTCCCATTTTCTTGAATCCACATCAGCCAGGGTTTTGCTCCACCTATCTGCCAAACTTACACTTTTTAAAGTCATAATGACTTCTACATTGAGAAATACAATGATCAATTCTGTCTCCTCTTACTTTACCTACAACCCAGCAGCTGACTAAACAATAGCACCTTCTTTGAAATACTTTATTGATCCCAGACCATCCCTTTCTCCTGGGTTTCATCTTTCTCATTCTCTTTTACTGGTTCCTCATTTTTCTATACTCTAAATATAGAATGTTATAGATCTCAGTCCTTAAGACTTCTTCTCTCTTCTGTGATACTGTGATTTATAATAAATAGATATATTTGGTCTTCATCCCCATTTCTGGAAAAGAGCTTTTAAAACCCTTGGAATTACACAAGGAGGGAGTGGTTGCAACCTCTGAGCTATAGCTGGTGGGTCAGAAGCATAGGTGAGAATCTGGACTCGAGATTGAAATCTGAAGTAGGAGGGTGGGAGGAGAACAGTATTATGAGACTGAGCCCTTAACCTGAGAAATCTGATGCTATCTCTAAACAGATAGTGTCAGAATCAAGTTGAACTGTAAGACACCCAGTGGGTGTCCAAGAATTGCTTGGCGTGGGGAAAAACCTACATACTAGAATTGGGTACATAACAGTACTTTCATTTACAATCATTCCTGAGGTGGAAGGCTTAAATACCATCTACCAACTGATGACTCCCAAAATTATTTATAAACAAACAGTCTAGTCCTCTCTTCATCCTCTAATACATTCAACTATCTACTCAACATTTTTTACTTGGACATTTCATATGTATTTCTTAACATGTTCTAAACCATACTCCTGATTAATCTCACCACCACTCCATCCACAAACCTGCTCCTCTCCCACAATCTTCCCCACCTTAATAAATAACAACTGTAAGCGTCCAGTAACTCTGGCCAAAAATCTAGTGTTACACTTGCTTCCCCTCTCTCTCTTTCTCTTCTCCCATTTATGTCTCATCCATGTTGGCTTTACTTTTAAAATAGAATCCAGCCATTTTTCATCATGTCCACTGCTACCAAGCTCACATGGATATTGCCAATAGTCTCCTAAATGATCTATTTCTGCCTCAAACTCCCATTCATCCACCAATGGTGATCCTTTTTAAAAAATAAGTCAGGTCATGTGATCATTCTGCTCAAAACTGCAATAACTTCTTTTTTCAGATTAAAAGACAAAATTTCCACAAAGTTCCATTAACTAGCTACCACTATCTTTCTGTCTTCATCAACTATTCTCCCCTAGGCTCACTCCACTCCATCACACTAGCCAACTCATTGTTCCTTGAATACACTAGGCACACATTTTCCTTAGAGCAGCTGAACTTGCTTTACCTTAAAACAGGAATGCTCTAGACTGCACCTCCAGGGAACCTCAAATGTTCCCTTCTCTCTTATCTTTCCTCCTCCAGTCGACATGTCTCCCAACAGTCCCCATCCCCTTTCCCTCCTTTATTTTTCTCAACAGTATATACTGCTATCTGGCATACTATGTATTTTATTTGTTATTCTGTCTCCCTTCACTAAAATGTAAGCTCATAAGGGCAGGAATTTTTGTCTATTTTATTTACTGTAATATACTGTTGTAGAATAGTGACTGAAACCAGTAGGCACTGTATCAATGTTTTGTGAATGACTGGGCCAACCAAGAGGATTCTCTTGCTGATACATTCTAATATTGTAGAGTAATCTGAATAATTTCAAAGGTACAAAATATTTCATTCATATTTCAATCATTGTGATTTATGTTCTGACAGATTTAACTCCTTAAGTATACTATACTCATACACAGATTCCCCTCAATGTATACTAATTAGGAGGGGAAGGGTAGTCCAGAATCATTGTAGACAAGAAGCAATCACGTTAATTTTAAAAAACAACTTTGCACAGATGATCTAAAGTGGAAAATTCATTGTAATATTTCATGAAACATAACTGTTAAGGATCTGCAAAGTATAGGAGAAGAGGATGAGTAAGAATCTTAATCAAATTCTAGAAGAAGAGTAAGAATCTTAATCAAATTCTACTAGTACCAAAAAAAAAAAAAAGAGAGAGAGAGACCAGAACACTTTAAGGAGCCTTTATGAATTTTTCACAAGTAATTTCTAACCCTTGAAAAAGATAATATCCTGTGTTTTCCATCCATTTTCCAAACCACATATACTTCATTTTCTTTTTTAGACTATCAGTAATAAAAGAAACTTAGATGAAACAATATTTAAACAGTTTCTAAAAGAATAGGACTTGAAAGAGCTGAGATAAATTTCTAAATATTATTTTTAAATTTGTATTTGTATAGTGTTTTACACATTTTCCACAGTGCTATTACATCTTTATTATGATCTTCATATTGACTTGTACCATAAGCAGGCAGAGATAATCACATCCTCCCCCACCTCCCACATACTTCACACATTTACAGATAGACATAATTGAGTCTCAAAGAGATTAACTGACTTACCCAAAGTTAATAAGCTATAAGTGGTTCAACTTGGAATATAACTGTTATTTCAAATCATAACTCCACTGTTTTCTATCACATGTTACCTAACTCAGTGCTTAAAGAAAGGTATCGCTGTGTAAGTCTACAAAGATTTGACTGCCTTTCTGCCTCAACAACTAGAAACTAGAAACTAGACAAAAAATAGGAAACAACTATTTTCTGACACTAAACAAAAGCCACACAAACCTGTGATCCCAGACTATTTCCTCAAAAGAGCAATAAATGAAAGAATCCTCCATCTTTCTGTCTACCATTTCTAGACAATGGTACAGAGAAGGGTAATCCCAAAAGAACTCAGCAATTTTAGTGATCTGTGGGACAGACAGTATCAGTAGTCTAAATATGTTCAGTAGAAGCATGAAAACAAAAGAGGTGGGCAACGATGGACAAAATAATGGCTGAGACAATTTAAATTTGTTGAAAAATAACGACTTGTAGTTCCAAGAAGCTCAAGGAATCTCAAGAAAAATAAACACAAACACATATTCACAAATATCTATAATGCACATCATAAACAAATTACTGAACAGAGTGATAAAAACCTTAAAAGCAGCCAGAGGAAACAATGGGACAAAGATAAGAATTATCACAGATTTCTTCTCAGAACGTACAGAAGACAACAAAATAAAATCTTTAAAGTGCAATAAGGAAAAAACAAGACAATCTGGTATGCAAAAAGAGTTAACATAGCAAGCTCAAGACTTCTATCCTTAGAAAGGCTGGACTGAAAGGTTAGCCTTTGGCTGGTGTCTGTGAACGTGGATTTTGGGAAGGTTTCTAACATTCCCTAATTAAGAAAGGTGGTTTACTGTGCCTGAAGTGTTTGTGCAAACAATACGGTTTATGATAAACACCTGCTTTCCTTCTGGGAGTCTGGAATTTTGGTACATGCTAGACAGAGGGTGCCTATGTGAACAACCCTCAGTAAAAACTTGGGCACTCAATCTGAGTTTCCCTGTAAGATAACATTTCACAAGTGCTGTCACAATTTATTGTTGGAAGAATTAAACATGTCCTGTGTAACTATACTGAGATGCTCCGAAGCTTGTGCTTTGTTTCCTCCAGACTTCGCCTACGCATTTTTTCCCTTTGCTAATTTGGCCTTGCATCCTTTTGCTGTAATAAATCATGAGTACGACCATAGTCTCAGTCTTCAGAGTCCTAGCAAACCACCAAACCCGAAGACAGTCCTGGAGACTCTCAACACACTATAATTCAGTACCTAGCAAAAATATCTTTCCGAAATGTTGATAATACTTTTTCTGACAAAAGCTGAGAGAATTTATCAACAGACTTGCACTATTAAAAATATTAGATTTTTTGCAGAAGAAAAATGATACTCAACAAAAACATGAATCTATACAAAAGGAATGAAAAGCACTAAAATAGAAAGTATGAGAATAAACTAACTATATTTTCTTTCTTATTTTAAAAATTTTTATAAGAAAACTGTTTAAAGCAAAAAATAGTAGCAATCTATTATAGGGTTTGTAACATACATGGAAGTAAAATGTATAACAACATTTGGACAAAGGATGGAATAAGGACAATGAAAACATACTGCACCTGAACTCACATTATACATGAAGTGGTATAATATTATTTGTAGGAAGACTGTGATAATAACAAAAAAGGTTAAAATTAAAAGACTATAAAGATATACCAAGCTAACACTAATCTAAAGAGAGCTGGAGTAGCTACATTAATATCAGAAAAAGTACACTTCATAGCAAAGACTATTATGAGGGATAAATAGGTCATTTCATAATGATAAAGGAATCAATTCATCAAGAAGATATAAGAATCCTAAACTAATAACAGCTTCATAATACATAGAGCAAAAACTGATAGAATTTCAAGGAAGAACAGACAAATCCACAATTATTATGAGAGATTTAAACACTCCTCTGTCAAATACTGATAGAACAAGTAGACAGAAAAGTAGTAACACAGCAGACTTGAATAATATCTTCAACCAAGTGGAATAAACTGACACTTATAGAACATTCCACCCAACAACAGCAGAATACACATTCTTTTCATGTACACATAGACTACCTTCTGAGCCATAAAACCATCCTCAATAAATTTTAATTTAAATCATACAAAGTATATCCTTTGATCACATTGCACTTAAATTAAAGTAGGAACATCTAAAAAATTTCCAAACATCTGGAAACAACACACTTTTAAATCTTAGAAAAGTGGCTCTGAAATCAATGACCTAAGCTTCTACCTTAGGAAATTATTAAAAGATCAAATTAAACCTAAGCGGTAAAGTGTTTCCTCCTTTTCTATAAGAAAAGTAAGCAAAAGAAAACAGAAAAGGAAAAAACAAGATAGAAAAACAAAAGACAGCAAAACAGGAAATAGAAAAAGCCCAAGAGACAAAAAGCTAATTCTTTGAGATCAGTAAAATGTAAAATAGTAAAGACAATTTGGAAGACAGTTCGGCAATTTCTTAGAAAACTAAACATATTCTTACCATATAGTCCAGCAATCATGCTCTTTGTTACTGACAAAAATGAGTTGAAAACCTCTATCTATACCTGCACTTGGATATTTACAGCAGGCTTATTCATAATTATCAAAAGTTGAAAGCAACCAAGATGTCCTTCAGTTAGGTGAATGGATAAACTATGATATATCCAGACAATGGAAATTATTCAATGCTAAAAAGAAATGAGCTATCAAAAGATATAAAGGAAGCTTAAGTGCTTATTACGAAGTAAAGGAAGCCAATGTGAAAAGGCTACACACCAACTATATGATCCCAACTATATGACATTCTGAAAAAGGCAAAACTATGAAGACAGTAAAGATCAGTGGTGGCCAGAGGTTAGTGGGGAGGGAGAGGTGAATATGTGGAACACAGGATTTTAGGGCAGTGAAACTACTCTGCATGATGATATAATGGTGAATACATGTCATTAAATATTTGTCCAAACCCAGAGAGTGTACAACACCAAGAGCACCAAGAGTGAACCCTAATGCAAACTATGGACTTTGGGTGATAATGATTTGTTAATGTAGGTTCATCAATTTTAACAAATATAACACTCTGGTGGGGATGTTGATTATGGGGGAGGCTATGTATGTACGGAAGAAGGGAGGATATGGGAACTCTGCACTTTCTACTCAATTCTGTTGTGAATCTAAAACTTCTCTTAAAAACTAAAGTCTATTTAAAAATTAAAGTCAATGAAACCAAAAGCTGGTTCTCTGAGGTCAGTAAAACTGATAAACCTTTAGCCAGACTAGTTGTGGGGGAAAAAGGGGGAAAAAACAACATACCAGTATCAAAAATAAAAGTGAGAAAATAGATACTAAAAGATGAATAATAAAGAAATGTTATGAACAACTTTATGTCAATAAATTTAATAACTCAGACAAAAAAAATTCCTTGAAAGACAAACTACTTAAGAAAAAATTATCAGAATAACCCTATATCAAAAATATTAGAATTGTAGTTTAAAATCTTCCCATAAAGGGAACCCCAGGCCTAACTGGCTTCACTGGTGAATGCTACAAAAATTTAAGGAAGAAATAATATCAATACTAAAAAAAATCAAGAAAATTGAAAAAGGAGGGAACATTTCTCAACTCATTCTACACAGCCCACACTACCTTGATTATTAATACGAAAAAAGACATTCAAAGAAAACTAAGGACCAAATCTCCCATAAATATAGATGCAAAAATTCTTAACATTTCTATAAATCGAATACAATTTAAAGTATAAACATCATGACTGAGTAGTGTTTTTATGAGAATAGCAAGGTTGCTTTATCATTTAAAAAATAAATCAATGTAAAAAAAAGAAACTTTTAAATAAATTCTATTCCTTAATGTGGTACCCATGTTCTCATTTTCTTATTCTTTAAACTGTACACTTCTTTTAGCTCATTTCTTCATTTGCAAAAGAAAATAACATTTTCCTCAAAGAAGAGTTGTAGTAATTAAATGAGGTAGGTATGAAAAATGTAATGAAGGTAGGGTGAGAGAGGGAGGGAGAGTGGAATTCCTCCATTAGAGTAATTCTGAGTTTACTTAATCTCTGAATTTCAATGTTTTCTTTTGTAAAATGGAGACACTAATACTTTCTCATCAGGTTGGAGGAATAATAAAGTGACATAAATGTTAGGTACTTGGTAACAAAGCCAACATATACTAGTTTCCCTCTCCCTTCAGTGCCTTTATACAGTATCTCCAATATAACAGAAAAATCCAATATGATAGATAATAGCAACTAGCTCAAAACAAAAAGGTGAATGATATCAATTCAAGAGGTATATATACTTTGTTTCACCAATAGTAATAAGATATAGAAAAACTCTACTTAATACTCTACAGTTTAACACTCAGACTCCACATCTACATTATACATGAAGAATATATTAAATAGTATTTTAAAAATCAAATTCCTTAGTGTCTAGTGTCATCTTAATTTCATTCAACGCCAATATGAGGTTTTACTCTTCAGAGTTCTCAGCAATGAAATGTGACATCCCATTTGGTAATAACAAACAAACTCCAACCGCATTTCTGTGTGAAATCTCACGGTTATTCAAAAGAATAATGCTCCAAGAAAGGAAAAGAACAGAGTGCACATGAGAAAAGTCAATAACCTGAATAAATAAATGTATCCATCACACCCTGCAAACCACATAAAGCACTATAGTTTACAATTTGCTCCATAGTTGATATCTTCAAAAACAGCTTTAACCAAAACCAGGGCAAAAATCTGAAGAAAAAGATTCTGGGGAATACTTCAAAAGTAGCTATTAGGTTACACTAACTAGAATCAAGCATTCACATAGCTGTTAGGTAAAATGTATTCTTTTATTCATTAAGCATCTAACTTCAAAAAAAAAAAAAAAAGCTGGACATCACCTTCTGATATATCTTGAATACTCAGAATCTATTTAAGATCAGAATCTCCCATGTTATTTGTTTCCTCCTTTTAACTGCCTACTCTTTAATTAGTGTAATATTAAAAATAATTTAAAATTGTGTGCTACTCTATACTTTTCATATTTCTTTCACATCATTTTAACTCCCATAAACAATTTGGTGAGAAGACAGGGAGTATTATCTCAGCCTATGGAGAAGACAGCTGAAGGTCTGAGAGATAAAGTGATTTGCCCAGGATCACACATAGCTGGAAAGCAGAGAAGCTAGAATTAATTAGAACCTTAATCATAACCCAGCTCACTTTCTACTTTATCACAATGCTTCAGGCAACATTTGAAGAAAGAAAAGAGATACAAATCAAATCACTTAAGTCTCTATGTAAATGATAGCTAAGTCAATTATATGGAGGTGAAAGAGGTTAAAAATTATTGGTTACACGGAGATACAGATTCCAATTTGCCAACTATTCCAATCTTTTCACTATCCCAACATTCTTTTCTTAAAGAAAGGAATGCTTAATAATTGCTACATTGCTTTATATGACAGAAAGCTCTGAACATGGGCAATTAAACCAGTAAAATATGAATAAGCATATTTTGACTCACTATGAAAGTATAACAAAAAAAGAATGGATAAAAAACCTCAGAGCACTAAGACACAACCAAAGGAGACATTATGACTGCCTGCTCCAATATCCATTCTGCAACTCCAAGTGGCAGCAACTTGGAGAACTGACTTCAGCTCATGGGTGGGTCTATCCTCAATGCCTGAAATTGGTTCAGAAATGTGGAATCATGCCAATGAGATAAGAAAAGAGGTTTTCTGGTAGCTTCTGGTTGTTTGTCCTTTCTGCTAAGAGAACGCCAGACTTTTTCTTCCTTGCAGAACATATGGTTCCTTCCTGGCAACCATTATACAACTACAAGGAAGATCCTGCCTTGGTATAAAGCCAGCATTATGGATGACAGAGTGGAATAATGCAAAGAATATGAATCTTTGGTGTCTTCATTAAAGTACTGAATAACTAATTCTAAAGTCCACTGTGCCTCTGGACTTCCAGTTCTGCTAAGCTAACAAATTTCCATATTATATAAGGCTGTCTGAATTAGGCCTTCTGATACAGCTGGAAGAGGCCTAACTAAAACAGACATGTTGATAATACATCTGCAGTTATATACCAAGCTTCCCATCTTTCTTGAAGATTTTAGCTGCTTGCTCATTATACCCTCTCCAACATTATTACTTGATTACACTTGAGCATCTCAACATGCATACACACAATATACCTCATTGTCTCCCAGCCTACACTCTCATATTAATGAATACAGTATGCCCAGCCCTTGGATGGGAGAGCTCTATGTACCAAGTCACCAGGTTCTCTGACACACTCAGGGCAGTTACCTAAACAAAATGAGCAACAGTTTGGTAAGTGACACAGAGAGACTAAATTAAATAGAGTGATTTTGGATGTAAGAGCAAACATATTCATGGCAAATCGAACCATGTGCAACTCGAGGTTATGGGGTAACAGACACTATGAGTAAGCAGAGTGACCTAGCAGGCAGAAAAAAAGAAGAATGGAGCAGGCATTTGTGGCACCAAGAGAAAAGAAGAGAGTTGGAGTCGATATCTACCTGAATGTCTCCCATGAAGCACAGTTATATTCTATTTTCAGTATTCGGTTACTGGTAAAATTACTGGTTTAACAACAGGGAAATGGCTTATTTCCTGTAACTTTAGATAATGCTATATTAGACAAACACTAAAAAAAAAAAACTTGCTTTAAGAAATGTTTTATTACATGTAAAAATGTTCACGAATATTGGCGAAAAACTATAAAAAGTATACATGCATAATGATACCTTTTGTTTGTTTATGTAAACATAAAGAAATAATACACAGAAAAAATAATAGGAAAAAACAAACCCACTAGCATATAAAAGGTTGGTTTTGGAGGTAGAAAATATGGTCGATTTTTATTTTCTACAAGCATGTTTAAGTTAACTGGTAATAAAATTAACATTGCAAAAAACAGGTGGGGTTACAGAAGGCAAAATGTAAATACTTTAATTCAATTACACACAGATGTGTGGTTATTTAAATACTGTCATATCACTAGCAGACCACTAAGCTTCTGGAACAGAGGTATTAATGACCATACATGACAAAGAACAAAGTCTTTGCAAAAATATTTAGAAAAGTAACTAAAAAACAAAAACTAAACTCCATGAAAAGCAGCAACAATAAATTCCAGGATGGTGAGAGAATCTGTTCTCCAGACTTACTATATTATAATATTAAAAACATCCAGTTTTTAATAAAAAAGAATTATGAGGCATGTGAAGTAACAAAATATACGATCCACTCAGAAGAAAAAATTGTCCCTGAGAAAGGCCTTTAGACATATTAGAATTTTAATCAATTGTCTTAAACATGTTCAAAGACCTTAAAGAAATCATAGACAAGGAACTAAAGGAAACCATGAGAATGAGGTCTCATCAAATAAAGAATACTAATAAAAAGATACTAGTAATAAAAAAGAACCAAGTGAAAATTCTAAAACTGAAAAGTATAATAACCGAAATAAAAAATCTACTGGAAGGGTTTGACAGAAGATTTGAGCAGAAAAATAATAATTGGCCAACTTGAAAATAGGTCAATTGAAACTTGAAGATAGCTCTATTATGTCTTTTTGTTGTTGAGTTGTAAGAGTTGTTTATATATTCTAGATACTAGATCCTTGTCAGATATATGATTTGCAAATATTTTCTCCCATTCTCTGTAGGTTCTCTTTTCACTTTCTGGATAGTATCGTTTGATGCACAATTTTTTTTATTTTGGTAAAGTCTAATTGATCTATTTTTTCTTTTTGGCACAAGGTCACCTAACTATAACTAGAACCCAGTTTTCCTAAATCCCCTCTCACTGTTTTTCTTATAAACTATAAGAAACTTCCATAACAGGTTTCAGTAATGAATGTCCTGATCAAAAGAGTGGGTGTGCTAGATTATTCTATCTTAAAAATCTAACATGTTTTAACAGTGATTAAAATCTAAGTTTTATATTTTATTTAAAAAAAAAAACAACTCACTGTCACTGCTGCTATTCAAACATTGTACTGGAAGTTCTACCTAGAGCAATTAGGCAAGACAAAAGAAATGAAAGGCATCAAATTGGAAAGAAGTAAAACTAGCTCTATTTGCAGATGACATGACCTGATACATAGAAAATCCTAATGACTCTACAAGAAAAAATAGTAAAGTTAATAAACAAATTTGGCAAAGCTGCAGGATACAAGATCAACAAATGAAAATTAGTTGTATTTCTACACACTGGCAATGAACTGAAAAGAAAATTAATAAAACAATTTCATTCGTAATAGCTTCAAAAAAATAAAAACAAAACAGGAATAAATTTAACCAAAGAGGCGCAAGACTTAGACACTGAAAGTGACAAAAGATTGTTGAAATTCAAGATCTAAATAAATGGAAAGACATCCCATGTTCATATATGAGTAGGCTTAAAATTGCTAAAATGGTAATATTCCCCAAATTATCTACTGACTCAATGCAATCCCTAGCAAAATCTCAACAATTGTTTTTGCAGAAATGGAAAAAGTGATCTGTAAATTCCTATAGAATTGCAAGGGATTCTAAACAACGAAAACAATTTTGGGGGAAAAAAGTTAGAGGGCTCTTAACTTTTAAAATAAAAACAGTTTTCTATTTTGAAATGTACTAAAGCTACAGTAACTGTGCAGTACTGGCATAAAGATAACATACAGATCAATGAAAGAGATCTGAGAGTCTAGAAATAAACTCATTCATCTATGGTGAATGGATTTTTAACATGGATGCCAAGACTATCAACAGGGAAAGAATACATTTTCAACAAATAGTGTTGGGATAGTTGGATATCCACATGAAAAAGAAGAATTTGGACCCCTACATCACACCATATACAAAAATTAACTCAAAATGGAGCAAAGACCTAACATAACAGCTAAAACCATAAACTCCATGACAAAAACATAGAGTTAAGTCTACATGACCTTGGATTTGGAATGGTTTCTTATATATGACACCAAAAGCATGAGCCACAAAAGAAAAAACAGATCAACTAGACTTCGCCAAAATTAAATTTTGTGCATCAAAAGATACCAGCAAGAGAGTAGAAAGGAAACCTATAGATAGAATGGGAGAAAATATTTGCAAATCATGTCTGACAAATATATACCATTCAGAATAAACGACTCTGACAACACAACAACAAAAAGATAAACAACTTTATTAAAAATTGGGCAAAAGATTTGATATTTCTCCAAAGAAGACATACAAATGGCCAATAAGCACATGAAAAGATGCTCTGTATCACTAGACATTAGGGAAATGCAAATCAAAACCACGATGAAATGCCACTTCATACTCACTAGGATGGCTATAATTTAAATAATAATAATAACAACATCAAAGACATAGAGAAAGTGGAACCATCATACATTGTCAATGGGAATGTAAAATGTTATAGCCATCATGAAAACAGTATAGTAATTCCTCAAGAAGTTAATTATATAATTTCCATATTACACAACTATTTCGTTCCTAGGTAGATATATCCAAAACTTGAAAACAGGTGTTTAATTTAAAAATTTTACACAAATATTCACAGTAGCAGTATTCGCTATAGCCAAAAAATAGAAACAACCCAAATGTCCATCAATGAATGAATGGATAAACAAAATGTGTTATACCTATTCAAGACGTATTATTCAGCCATAAAAAGGAATAAAGTAGTGATACATGCTACAACATGGATGAACCCTGAAAACAATATGTTAAGTGAAAGAAGCAAGACACAAAAGGGCACATATTGCATGATTCCATTAAATGAAATATCTAGAGTTAGCAAATCCATAGAGACAGAAAATAGATTGATTGCCAGGGACTGGGGGAAAAAAAGGAATAGGGAATGATTGTTTAATGGGTACCAGGGGTGATGAAATGTTCTAAAATTAGATAGTGGTGATAGTTACACATTCTTAATGCAGATTTGGACAACACTATCAACCAACTTGATCTGACTGACATTTCTAAAACACTCTATCCAACAGCAGCAGAATACACATACTTCTCAAGAGTACGCAGAACACTTATGAAAAGAGACCATAATCTAGGCAATAAAACAAGGCTAAATTCAAAATTATTCAAATTATACAAAGTATGTTCCTTGATCATGATGTAATTAAATTAGAAATCAGTAATACAAAGATCTTAGAAAAATCCTTAAGTATCTGGAAATTAAAGAACACATGTCTAAATAATGCATGGGTTGAATAAGGGAAGAAGCAAATTAGAAGGTATTATTAACTGAATGAAAAACATAACATATCAGAATTGTGGGATTATGCTAACTGAGGGATAGTAGTAAGCACTTAAGGAGAAATTTGTAGCAGTAAATGCTTATTGGAAAAGAAAAAAAGTCTCAAATCAATGCCCTAAGCTTCCACCTTTTAAAAACTAGAAAAAGAGCAAATTAAACGCACAGTAAGTAGAAGAAATAATAAAGATCAAAGCGAAAAATCAACAAAACACAAAACAGAAATAATAGAGACAAATCAATGAATCTGAAAGCTGGTTCTTTTGAGAAGAGCAATGTAATCAACAAACCTCTAGCCAGACTAATCGAGAAAAAGAGACACAAATAACCAATATCAGGAATGAAAGAAGTTACATCACTGTAGATTCTATTGATAATAAGAAAACAAGATAATCAACTTTACATCAATAAATTTGACAACTTAGATGAAATAGACAAACATTTGCAAACCACTTATATGACAAAGGACTCATATTTATAATATATAAAGAACTCTCAACTTCAACAGTAAAAAACCAAAAAATTTAATTAAAAAATGAGAAGACATGAAGAAACATCTCATGAAAGAAGATACACAGATGGCAAATATAATATGCACAACATCGTTGGTCATCAGGAAAATGCAAATTATAGCCATGATGAGATACCACTACATACCTATTAGAACACTTAAAATAAAAAATAGTGACAATATTAAATGCTAAGAACACAGAGAAACTAGATCTCTCATACAATGCTGAAAGGAATGTAAAATGGTACACCACTCTGGAAAATGGTTTGGCAGTTTCTTAAAATAACTTTATACTTTCTTCAATACACTTACCAAATTACCCAGCAATTTACACTCCTATTCAGTTATCCCAGAGAAACAAAAAACTCAGTCCACACAAAAACTTGTACACAAATGTTGACAGCAGCTGTATTTGTAAAAGGCAACCATGAGAAGCTGCCCAAATATCCATTAATGGGTGAAGATTAAACAAACTCTGGTACATCCATACCATGGGATATTGTTCAACAATATAAAGGAACTATTGGTACATACAACAACTTGGATAAATTTCAAGAGAATTATGCTGAGTAAAAAAAGCCAGTCTCAAAGGTTACATGCTGTATGATTCTGTTTATATAACATCTGTAAATGACAAAATACAGTGATGGAGAACAGATTAGTGATTGCTAGAGGTTAGGGAGATGGATGTGACTATAAAGGGATATAAAGAAATGTGACTTTTTGGTGATGGGACAGCTCTGTATCTCAACTGTGATGGTGATTACACAAATCTACACATATAAAACTGCAAAGAATTACACACACACACACACACAAATGAGTACATGTAAAACTGGTGACATCTGAATAACATCTGTGGATTGTACCAAGGTCAATTTTCTGGTTTTGATATGTAAGATGTTACCATTGGAAGAAATTGGATAAAGGGTACACAGAGCTTCTCTGAGCTAATTTTGGAACTTCCTGTGAGTCTATAATTACCTCAAAATAAAAATTTACAATACACTTTTTTTTTTAACAATTCACTCTTGACCAAAAAAAAGTAATTCGAGCAGTATAAAAATATACACAACCAAAACAAACCAAAGTCTTACTGCGAACTCAGACTTCCAATCTCCTATCCCCTCTCCAGAAGCAACTACTGGTCCCTCTTTTTATCCTTCCAGAAAAGTCTATGTACAGAGAAACATGAGTGTGTTTACTAATGTGTGCATATCTATGTGTATTTATACCCACAAATACACAATTTACTTTTTTACAGTTACGTTAGCCTATCATAAACACTGTCCTACAACTTATTTTTTCACACAATAATACATCTTAGAGATGAGCTCATGCAAAAGTGCTCCTTTTTTCTTTCTTTTTGTGGCTGTGACATCCCATCATGTGGTTGTACTACTATTTATTTAACCAGACCCATATTAAGAGTAATTTGGGCTTTTCATAATGAATACTAAAATGAAGAAAGATAAAGTCTTTAAAATTACTGAGTCAAAAGTATAAACATTTATCATTTTAATAAGTAAAGCCAACTTATCCTCCAAGAACTGCACAAATTTACATTCTTGCCTATAGTGTATGAGAGTGAGTGATTCTATATGTCCTTGCCATTATTGTGTATTACTGAACTTGTTAATCTTTGTCAATCTGGCTAGTGAAAAATACCCTACTGTTGTTTAAATCTGCATTATATGATGATGATGATGATGATGATGATGTTATTACTAACACTTGATACTATATGAAACCATAAGGTGTTAAGAATAAGTGATACACCTAAGAAAAAGTTTTGCTATGGGGAATTATAATCAATGAAGAAAGAAAAAAAAGAAAAGATTGGAGTTGGAAAAGTCCTTAGAGGATAGCTTAATTAAATTCTACCCAATAAAATGCTTTAATGCCTCAATGACAGAATGTCCACTTCTCTTGTCATTTCAGTTGTTAAAAACATCTTAGGTACCAATATTCTCCTTCCTCTTTCATTTCTTGTTCCTAGTTCTATCCTCTGGGGATGCAAAAAATATGTTTCAATCCCTCTTCTGCATGGTATTTCCTCATATATTTCACAGAATCACAGATTTGAGAAAGGAAGAATTTTAAAGATCATTCAATTACTCAATTTTAAAAACATTATCATACAGCCCACTAAAGTGTTCTTTTCTCCAAGATGAAAATCTTAAATGTTGCACTTATTTTGCAAGTATCTGTTTCAAGACACTTCATACTGATTACTCTCTTCTGAATACACTGTTTGTCAATGCCCTCCTTGAAGTGTGACAAACAGAACTGAGAATACCGAGCTAAATGAAAATAATCAACTACGTTTTGGACAACAGCCTTCAAAATAATGTTGTTTTCAGTGGGTATTAGCCTTTGGGCAGTTAGAATAAACCACTGACTCACTAACTTCAGAGAAGTAAGAAGACACATCCAGGCACACACCTGCTTTAAAAAAAAAAATTCACTGCTGTTAGTCGTCCGAGTCTCCAACTCTATATTTGTGCAGATTTTTAAAAAAGATTCAGTCATAGGACTTTGTTCTTATCAAATATAAACACATCAAATATGAAATTATTATAACATTTTCTTACATATAATCTTTTCTTCTAATTATTAAAAATAAGGGGATGGGGGTAGGAGAGGATCCTGATTCTGTTATATAACATACTAGCATTCCCCCCTCACTATTCTGAGTAACTGACAAACATCTTAAATAGGACATAAGGGAAGACAGCATCTTGAGGCATACCACTAAGAATAAAAGGCAGTTTACTTTTAACATCAGCGCATTAATCAATTACAAATCCACCTGCCTATGTAATTATTCAGACTACACTGTTCTTGTCTACAAAGATACCATAAAAGGCTGTCAAATATATAACTATATAACTTTGGGGGTTATAGCTGTTTAACCTTGGGGAGTCTCCTTCCTTATTTGTAAATCAGAACTAAATGAGGCAATCTATGTAAAGCATTTAACCCAATGTCTAGCACAAAATTAAAAGCTAATAAATGTAGATATAATTCTAGATAGACTGTGGCCAGAGTATCTCCTAATGTACCCACTAGTATACTTACCCTGAAGAAAAGAATTGAGGCAGTGTGGCATGACTTGTTCTGTATGAACTCATGCTGGCTCCTAGTGATCACTGTTTTCTTTTTTAAGTACCAACAATCATGTGTTCTATAATCTGAGAATTTGTTCAGGAATGATACCAAGGTCACCAGCTTTATTATCGGCAACCTCCTTTACTTGCTTTTCAACATATGTCAGCAACTAAAACACTTTTTACACATAGGTGTTCAAAAACCAGATCTGTTGAATTCTTTTGAAAATCAGGATGAATTTATTAGTGTTGATAAATGTACAGTGGTTGTATAAGATGTTAATATTAGGGGAAGCTGGGTGAAAGATACATGGGAATTCTCTGTATTATCTTTGCAATTCTCCAATAAATATGTAACTACTTCAAAATTAAACATTTAAAAAAAAATCCAGATGGTATTTTCCCACCTCTGATAAATTCTTTCTTAAAACTTCTCAAATATTACCAACCACTATTAGGTACAAGTTCTTTAGCAGCCCTTCAGCCCTATAATTAATCTGGAATAGGAGACACTGATCCCAGCAATAGGAATTCTCATATTATCCCACACATAGAGTTAATATTAAATAAACAATAGTCATCCCAAAATTTTATTTTTGGATGCAAGGGCCTTAACAAAATTTATCACAAAAGTAAATATCTTTTCCCTAAAGCAAGAAAACTCTGTAGAATCCAAGCTCCGACTCTTATTGCTCAAACCACTTATTTAGCAGTAGCATTCAAGTCAAGTTCAAAAAGACCTTTGATGTATGAGATGATTTACTATTATGCTATTAGCATAAAAACCTTTTAAGAATATATTTTTAAAATAGGTTTATACCATGGCTGATTGATGTTTGAATTAGGTAAATAAGAGTTTAGTAAGAAAATAATTTTATTTGCAATTATTCAAGCTCAAACTTTTACTGTTAAGCAGCAAAATCATGAAAATTCTGCTAAAACTGTAACCAAAAGGCAAAGAAACCCTAAAATATCTAAGAATAAAGTTATCTTTCCCCTAAATGTTCTCTTAAATACCTCCAAATAGCTTTTGTATTTTAAAGAGTTTCAGGTATCAACAATCTAATTTATCAAAAACTTGGCTTTCCTTTTTGAAACAGTATTGTAGAATCGGTACTGTAAACAGAAGTGGTATTGTCAAAGAATCGATCCAATAATAAAAAGAGCTAAGGCCACTTGTCTTATAGAAAATTACTGCCAAATACTGCCAGACGCTGCTTTTCTTCTTTCTGGGCCAGGAGCCAGATACTAATCATTTTTAGACCCTTTCTAATTTTTACTACACAATTTAGTATACACAATGCCACATGTGAACTAGACAGTATTTTAATGAATGTTCTCCATAATTCGTCTAATGTTTTGACATACATAGATATACACACATGATCTACAATACCTCTGGAACTACACAAAAGAAACTGGTAACAGTGATTGCCTCCGGGGCAACTGTTTGGGTCCTTGAATTTTGTATGTTTCTGTAATAACTAGACAAAAAATTAATTTATCTTTTAAAAGGAAAAATTCTAACAATAAAACATTCATTCTAGTTCAAATATTTCACCTTAAAAATAACATGAAGCATTATGTCTTAAAAAGATTTTATATGTAATTATTTTAAAAATTTACAATGCTCAACTTCACTGATAATCAAAGAAATACAAATTAAGATCATTTTTGTTTATCTAATTAGAAAAGTTTTTTTAAACTAATATTGAATATTGGCATATAAATTGGCATTACCTTTCTAGAAAGCAATGTGTCAATATCTATAATTTTTTTAATTTATCTCTTGACTGAATATTTTTATTCCTATCCTAAGAAAATAATCAAGTATGGATAAAGATTTACATACAAAGATTTTCATTAATATCAGCAGAGGAATAAAATGTTCAATAATTGGGAATGGTTAAATCATTATTTATCCACTCAATAGAAGATTATGCTGCTATTAAAAAATTAGGTTTTGAAACAATTCTAACAAAGTAGAAAAATCTTCATGATTTACTGCTTACGGGGGGAATAAACATTATACAGATGAATAAATATATTCATGGGAGGAGGAAGTATACCATAATGTTAGCAATGCTTATATTTGTGTTGAGTCATTAGATTTTTGACTTTTGTATTTCTCCAAGTTTTTTAAATGAATTCTCAGAACTTATAAAATCAGGGGAAAATATTTGATTTTATACATACATACCAACCACACATAAAGTTTATAATACTGCAAAACTGATGTGGCATTTAAACAGGTAAAATTAATTAAGTTTAAACCTTCTAATTAATAACATTTATGGAAGTCAATGACACATTAGCCTATAAACTATGTATCATTAAGATCATTCCTACCATACAATAAGCACTACCAACTAGCTTATTTTTAAATCAATACAATAAAAAACTTTTTCTGTAAGGCTATAACATGGTAAAATATGAACAAAAATTAAATCCCTTCAAACAAGATTAATAATGTAATTATGAGTTAAATTATAATACTTATTAAGTAATATCCCTAAAAGAAGGAACTGATTAAATTAACATATAACATCTGAATTAACAAATATAACCAAATTTTTTCCTTAAAATGGACTGAGTTTGCTAGTGAGAGAAATAATACTTATTAATGAATGGGTAAATTATCATTTCTCAGACATTAACTAATCTGTATAGTTTCAAATGCAGATGGTGTTTACCCCTAAAAATTATTTCCACCACTAGTTGACCACTTGGAAATCACAAATCTCACCAAGTAACTATTATGCTTACATTTATTTTAAGATCCTTCATAATATGGTATTTGCTTTTACTCCCTACTCCTTCCTCTACTCTAGCCTAGTGGTTTGCAAAGCGTGATCCTTGAACCAGCAACATCTCCATCACCTGTGAACGTGTTAGAACTCCAAATTCATGAGCCCCTCTCCTACCAGGAGATTCATATGCACATTATAGTTTGAAATCCACAGCTCCAGCCCTCCTGAATTGCCTGCATATCCTCAAATCTGCTCTCTACAAATGCAGTTCCCTATCTATAGTGCTCTTTTACCCATCCTATTCCCTACAGGGTGTCCCATCCACCTGCTCATCTTTCAAGTCTTAGCTTAGAAATCACTTCAAAAGGGAACTGAAAACTTTTCCGAATGAGAAAAATATTTCTCAAGATTTCTATTATTGTAGAGTCTCTCATTTGCATCCTTCACCAACTGAAGCCACTTCTAAAATGACTTACGGCCATCAAAGAAAGCCTTTGCTTGACATATCCCCAAACATCAATTAATAACATATAACAGAAATCAAAAACAGATTCATAGTTTTTCTACCCACTGATTTCAAATTGATTTCAAGCTGTATAGAAGAGTAGAAAAATATAATGTATGGTAAAACCAAACTGTCAGAAAGAAACGGTTTTTATCGTTGAAAAAAATATAGGAAAATAGCCAACCAGGACTGAAATTCCTATCTTAAAATTAATTAATTTAAATTTTCTCTTTTCTGCACATATTTCTCCTATCTTCTGGAGGAGAGAGAGCAAGTAATAAAGAATATTGTCTTTTACAAAAAGGCAAAAGGAAAAAGAAATGTGTAGACTGGATTAAATTCAATACTACATGTTTTATGTCAGATATAAGAAAAAAAATCATGAGCTAGAAACTGTTCTCCAATATTTTTAGTAAGTTTGAGATAATCTCACAGTACATGATTAATCAGTACTTTATCTTCAATCATTTAATGATCATCTAGCATATGCTAAGAACATGAGATTAAGAATTATGTGTATCTATGTATGTATCTATCTAGAGAGAGAGAGAGATAAGGTTAATTTCTAGTTATTTAGCCAAGAAATGAATCCTTATGCCCACCAAAAGACAAATACAAAACTGCTCATAGCAGCTTTGTTCTAAAACTTGAAACGGCCCAAATGTCTATCAATAGTAGAACAGAAAAATATAATCATAAAATGGAATGCTACACAATGATGAAAAAGAATGAACTACTGCTAACTCTAAAAAAATGAATCTCACAGACCTAATGTTGAACAAAGAAAACCAGAAAAAAGAAAGAATGATTTGATTCCATTTATACGACATTCAGGAATAAGCTACTAATCTATTGTGATAGAGATCAGAACAGTAGTTATATTTGGAAAATACTGAGTAGGAAAGAGCATGAAAAAGGCTTCTAAGGTCCTAGAAGTGTTCTGTTAACTCAATCTGGTTGACTACAAGTTTACATATACAGAATTCATGGAGTTGTTTGTGATTTCTGTACCTTACTGGATATAATTTTTCAAAGTCCTATAAAATTATTAAAAAAAAAAAACAGGGTCGAGGAAGTTCCTCTTCCTCTATGCCAGCAGCCAAGACAAAGGGAGGAAAGGATGGGGAGACGGTTAGATTTAATCATCCTCACTTTTCTGCTTTAAAATTCAATTGTCTTATTCATTCAACAAAAATTTGAGCACCTACTTTGTAACAGATACTGCTGAGTACTGGGGATATAGCACTGAATAAAATGGGTAAAAACCCCTGCCCTCATGGATCTTACTATAGTAGTGGTAGAAAGATAATAAAAATACAGAGTACCTTGGATAGCAAAAAGCACACACACATACACACACACACACACACAGAGGGAAAAGGAATAGAAAAAGTATGTGTGAAAGATTGTAATTCTAAACAAGATAGCTACTAGTAAAGGCCTCATAGAAGAGGTGATGTTAAGACCTGAAGGAAGTAGGGAGGGATACATATGGCTAGCTGGAAGAACATGTTGTAGTTTTAGGCCTTCTGAAATAGCAAGAAGGCCAATGACAGAAAGGAGTAAGCAAGGGTAAGATTTAAAAATATATATATTGAGAGGTTCTTCCCCCCCATCTTTTCCTCCTTTTATACCACTCCAACTCTTCATTTAAAGACTAGCTTAAGACAAATCTTTTCTACATAGAAACTTCTGTAAACAGTAGCCCAGTCCACACTTATCTAATCTTCTCATCTCCCAGAGCTGTATCACTCATGACATCTTTATATACTACCTTGCAATTAAATATATACTGTTTCCCACTCCCAAATAAACCAAGCCTCTCCAGAGCAGTGGCTAGATTTTATGCTTTTTTTTATATCCTTAGTAGTTGGTCCATGGTTGGCACTAAAATGGTTACTGGTAAGGCTGATGCTAATTACAACTTAATCAGGCATAAAAGATTAGTAAACTGTGGATACTGTTTTAAAAATTAAAAAAAGAAAAAAAGAGGAAGGAAAGAAACTAAGACTAAGGAACTATGAGTAAAGGCATTGAGGCATCTCCACGTGTCAGGATCCAAAGTCAGGATTTTCTCTGAGTGATGTCCTTAAGACTTTGAGATCCTCGACATTACTTTCCTAAATGCCACTCTTGGCTTTTTTTTTTTTTTTTTGTATTGGGGGCGGGGGAGGGAGTCGGGGCATCTGATGTTCTTTCCAAATAATAGTATTATAATACTAATGTTCACAACTAGCTTAACAAAGAAACTCAATCAACTAGCTGTGTGATCTTGAGCGAGTCATTCAACTTCTCTTGACAGTCCCCTCAAATACTGTATGACGGAGTTGGACTAATTGGTCTCTAAAGTCCAATTAATCTCAAATTCTCTACTTTAGCTTTTTTGAAAAAACTGAATGGATAAACCATACAATCTACTTCAATTTATAAAATGAGTAAAGTAGCTATTAATAATTTAAAATACACTGAATAAGCAGTCATATTCAGACAGTAGGGTAGCATTTTGAAAAGTCATAGAATCTGGAGTTCAGACAGACCTGAATCTAGTCATAGCCTGCTTCTTAGTAGATAATGACCCTGAGTAAGTTATTAAATGTTCAGGATATGTTTTGAAAATTAAAGGCAATGTATATAAAGCAATTATTAAGGCCATACACAGAGGCAACAATCATTTTCCATATAGAAAGCAGCCAAAGTAAAATATCTACAAATCGATAATGTCCAAGATCTGAAATACAAACTATTTCATAACTCTCTTAGGAATTTTACATATAGTGACTAGTGGTTGCCTTAAAATTCTGCAATACTTTTCTGCAAGTTTAACAGAGTAACCCTTAATTCCTATATTGTGGTGAGTCTAATGCCTTAAATATGAGGATAAGGACTACAGATCTCATGTCGGTTTGAGGTCATTGGTACAAGAAAATAAGACAATTTAAAAAGGCCAAAATTTTAGGAAACTAGGATGAGACTGAAATTTGGGCTTAACTCATCTCGGGTATTATGAAGACATTAATCTTGGCATGGAGAGTTCAAACATAAGAAAACCAACAATGAAAAATAAGCAATAGAGATTTAAAAAGTAATAAGACAAATATAACCCTGTCTTTGAGTCCAGGAGACAGACACAAATAATTACAGCATACTAAGGAACATAAGAGAATGAATGCATGAACAAGATACAGAAAGTAAATAATCCAGTGGGGTAGAAAGAAAAAGGACCAGACTTAAAAAAGCTGATAGTGCTTAAGTTGTAGCTTGAAAAATCAGTCATCTTTGTCAGCAAGACAGGAAAAGGAAAAACATTCTCAGCAGTGGGGAGAGTATATGAAAAGGCTCCAAATCAGGAAACAGTATGGCACTTTCAGTGAACTGATTTTATTTCTACAGTTAGAGCTTGAGGTTTACAGTGGGAGAAAGGCAAAAGATGAGCCAGATGATTAAGGGCTTGTAACCATAGTTAGAATTAAATGCTGTAGGCAAAAAAGAAGTATGGGTTTTAAGAAAGCATTGAACAGATTTGTATCTTAGAAAAATCGCCTTGGCAGTAGTGGAAAGGATAAATTAAAGGGGGTCGAACACTAGAGACCTCATTCTACATTCAAAGTTAAATAAGGTCATACAGATATTCTACTATAGAACCAGGGATCCAAAATTTAAAAAAAAAAAAAATGTTTAACAGATAAAGCTAAATTATCAAAAGGAAATAATTTATCTTCATGAATATCTATTCTGGAATTAAGTATTTCCTATGTATTTTAAAAAGAGGTTTCTAAAATTATATGACATAATATGAAACATAAAATTTACATCAAATTAACTATATCCTGAGAACGAGCTACTCTTATGACATCTATCCCTTTTTGTACATATAATTCTGCAGATCTGTAACATAAAAACCAATGCAATAGAATCCTTGGAATTGGGAGTTTATATTGATTATTGACAGGAACTTTTCTTGCTTTAATTTTATTTATATGGAAACTGAGGCCCTGAGAGACTAAGGAATTACCTAAGATCATACGATTAGTTGCACAGTGAAGACTGGAATTCATGTCTTATGTTATCTTTTCTAGAAACTGCTTTAGTATATATTTATGATTCTAGAATTTCAACTAATAATCCAAAAGACACTCCACTATTGTCATTTTCAGCAGTGTAATAATGAACTATATAAACTATTTTTATGTTTCATATGCCTTACAAGAAAAACATATCTATCAGATATGTGTATGTTTGACAAAAAGAAATCTCTTCCTGAAGTCTGTGCAATAATAACACCTTCTCTGCCAGAACACACGCCCAATTCGTCTGTAGGGAATCTAAAAATTTCCTTTCTAAAATTCAGGAAACAATTAAATTTGAAAAAAGAAAGGCCTAAGATTAAATTATAAAATTAAATTTCCAACATCTTTAACAGGTTTTAATATTTTACATAGGTCTCAGTCTTTTTCTTATTTTGTTGTGCACTCCCCCACCCCTATAATTTTTAGATCCTTGAAATATATTGTTGTCCTTCACTAGTACACACAAGCAGAAGTGGCAACACTGACAAAAGACCTGATAAATATTGTACATTTCACAAATTTGCGTAGTGACCAAAATGTTTTAATTTTTCGAGTTCTCTAATTTACACTTAAGCAATGTCTGCTCATTGTAATAGATTCCAATAATATAAAAGCATAAAATTAATAGCTGTCTTCCATGCCTCTGCAACATTCTCTTGAAGAATCCCCCAAACACTGGTAAGTTTGATGAATGACCTCACAGACTTTTATATGCTTACATAACAATAGGTGCTAATCCTCAAAGAGTCAACATATATTTAACAACCAGACTCTACTGATCATAATTTAATCTTTCTTTAATAATTCAGAAGGTAGATCATAATCTTGCTTGGTTTCCGATTATCACAAAAGACAAAAATTATATTATCATTCAGGGGTTATAAAAAAAAGTGAGCTAAACCTCCAGTAAGGTGTTTATTTCTTCCTTACCAGCATTTCAATTATCTTATGTATTTATTTATTTGTTGTCTTTCTCTCTCTCCATGTAGGTTACATGAGAGCTGGAACTGTTGTACTTCCAGTACTTGACACCTAGCAGATAATCAAATATCTGTCGACTAATCAATGTTTATTTAGAAATCAGAAAAGCTGCTTTAAAAAAAAAAGTTATTAAAATCGACTTATCATTTGTCTTGCAAAAGTACATTTTGGGTTTGTTTTTTTTTTTTAGTTAGGGGAGTGCTGTAGTTCCAAACAAATATCTGCTCAACTGATCAGTTTTGATAACTATAAAAGTCAATCGGGTATTTTGGGTTGAATTATAACAACAACAAACAAAAAACTTAAGCTCTCCAAAGAGTTAAATATTGCTATGTGGGATTCCATTGTTTTTTAAGATTATTGCAAGATTCAAGGATTAAGCACATTATCCCTAATCTTTCTGATTCTAAGATCAAAAGAAAAAGACTAAGGCAGGCAAAATTCTTTGCTTTGGCATACTTAAATTTGTTTACCTAAAATTACAGAATTATTATGAGTATGGATGGGCTCCACTGCCTGTCACATGAGATTTCATTTACAAGCCTCTAGGATCAAGTAGTTATCTTTTTTTTTTTTGCAATTTTAATTTATTTTA
>NW_006442109.1:7144365-7161636 GCF_000325575.1 Pteropus alecto
ATATAACTACGTGTGTTCACCTCTCATAGTTAGATATTTCCTTCTGTCACCACAAATTTGATCCAGGAGCCATCTAACCAGAATTGTCAGGCAAATGTGCACTTTCTGACCTACAGATTTTTTTTTTAAAGCACATACACATATATACAGGTCATTTTATTTGAATTCCATCTAAGTCTGGGCTAGTTGTCAAGAACTCTGTGCAAATTTCATGACTAACTGTACCTTTACAATAAAACTGTTAAGCAAGATTCTCTAAAAAAGCTCTGTAAGTCACCCTTACAGGTCTCAAACGACACTGTTGCAGAGTTCTAGCTTTGGGACTTCAAATTCCAGTATGTACGTTAGAGGCTAAACTTGAAGTTAACCTTCTCCACAACAGCTTTTCAAAGCACAAAGTGAAGCAGAACACACTTCTCGGCATTACTTGACTCTGCCTAACATTCAGGCAAGGCTTTAATACGTATCTAATAATGCAGTATCACCAAAGCAGATCACCAAGGAGAGGGAAGCCAAAACCACGCAGTCTTCAGCGGCGTCCACGCTCAACCTGGGGACATTCGCCTCCTAAAAACCCCAGTCTACATCCCCCATCTAAGGTGCTGCCACTCTTGCTCCCAGAGTGGAGAGACCAGTACGCCCTCACAGGGATCCTGGGGCAGAGAAAAGAAAACCGCAGAACAAACCCACAATTTTTTTTTTTTCAACTAGGCAACAACACGGATCAACTCTCCAACTAAGTATCTCACCTAGACGGAAAAGACCTGTTCCAGGATGCTGACCAGTCACAGACTGTCCACTGGGCCGACTCAGGATGCCACTAGAGCCCCTCCCGCTCGCAGCCAACCCAGCGCCCGCTGAGCCGCGCCCTCGGTTCAAGACCACCCGGGGACCCACTAACGCGCTCTGTCGCCCCGGAAAAGATTGGAGACCATGCCAAGTTACCGCCCCCCTCTGGGCAAAGCAAAAATCCCAGTAAAGACGCTGGTCTCCGCGGTAAACCCTTCCGCCCCAAGCAGCCCACCAAGGCGCCCGGCCCAGCCCCTGCGGGACGCAGATACATCGCCTCTATTCTGGAGACCCCGATACACAGACCCTTGTCCCCGTAACCCTAATATACTGCTTCTTCATTCCAGAAATGCGAAACATACGCCCACTCCCGCTCAAAGCCCCTACACCGGACCCCAATAATCTGCCCCTTCAGAGACCTAGGACCTTGCTAAACTGAATCTTCTGCCCCTAAAAAGCCGAAGACCCGGATAAAGGGACCCCTTGTCCCGGAACCCCGCTACACTACGTCAAGGAACCTCAGAACCCCGAAAAATCTCCCTGGACCCCGAAGACTCGGCACCCTCTACGCCACCACCTACCCACATCCCAAGCCAGAACTGCCCTGGGACCCCCAATAAACCGCCTGCACACCCGGAAGAGCCTAGGCACCCCGCTACACCGCCCCTGGGCGCACACACAGGATCCCACCACACCGCCTCCTCGCTCCTCGCACTCCCGAACCCCGCCAAGCCTTGCGCCCACCAGGCAGCGCCGCGCTGCCCCGGGAGCCGCCCCCGGAGCCGCCCCCGTCTGGAGCACGCCTGCCCCGGCTGCTCAGTGTCCCCGCTCCCCGACTACTCCTCAGCGGAGACGCGCTCCAGGCTTCCTTACCTGGACAGCGTCGGAGGGCGAGCGGACTGGGGAGCCCTAAGGAAGAGAAAGAGGCGACAGAGAAGGAGCGGCCCAGGCCTGCGGCTGCAGCAGCTCCAACCTCTCCGCGAGGAAGCGCTTGTGTGAGGTGAGCCCTCCCGCTCCGCGCGCAGCCAGGAGACTCAGCCACAGCCGAGTCCGCTGTTCTTCCCGCGAGATCCCAGCCACAGTGAGGGGCGGGGCCACGGTGAGAGGCGGGAGCGGCAGCTCGAGTGACAGCCTTAAGAGCCTGTTGGCGAAGGAGCAGAAGGCGGGACTCTGAGGCTATTATGACCAATTATAAAATAGGAAAGGTGATTCGCCCCGCCCACCGCCTCTTGCTCTCCCCGGCCCCTCATAAATAAACTGGGGGAAAAGGTAGCAATACCCTTAAATAGTCAGAGGAAGTGGATATTTGCGGAAAGGTAACTTGGATAGCGAGGCTTGGCTTGTGTCTGGACCTGCCTAACCTTCATAGATAACACCTTGTTTAGGGAAGAAGCTGGTCTTCACAAGTGTGTAGGCAGAGGCGCTGTTACCCTTGGTTACAGCGTGGCCTGAAGTGTGCAAAGGTTCACATCTTCCTGATTGAAGGCGCAACCCTCCTCGGTTACCCGAGTCTAAACTACCTTTCCTCCATCTCAGCCTCTCCTCCCTCTCCACCTCAAATGGGGTGCCATTGTTGAGATGCCTGTGTTTTCCAAAACCCAACTAGAGACAGCTGGTCTGACAAAGGACTTTCTTCTGATTCGCGCATTTATTTCTATTTAAAGCCTTCTAGAAAAGTAAAAAGTAAATCTCACTTGAGTCACCAATATAGCTAATTCCAAAATTACATGAAAAGCTGTATTTCTGTTGACCTCAGTGTCTGTCACACACAGAACATTGAATAAATGTGAAAGTAGTGAATTAAGAATGTGAAATTTAAATATATAAAATCTGGACCTGCCCCAGAAAATTCAGGTTCTCCCAGCCTAACCTCTACAATGACAGCCACTCTCTTCACCCTTAAATCCAGTTTCTTCATTATTATGCCTATCCTGTAGCCTTCATTCATCTCCTCCTCATTTCCTTACCTACAACAGCAAGAAGTGCCCTTTCTCCTCATCAAGGTTAACCTCTGCACTTGTGCTCTGGATCTCAGCCATTTCCAGATTTTGTTTAATTAACTATCTTTTCTTTCCCCATTATCAATTTCCCCCATCTAATTTAGTTCTTTTCTCCCACAAACACACTCAATCTCCCCATCTTTTGAACAGAACAAAACCACCCTACCTCTTCTACCCTCTCAAGCTATTATATCTCCATTCTTCTCAGAATCATACTTCTTGAGAAACATTAAAGTGAATCTAATGTCTCTACTTTTCAATCTCTATTTTTCTCATGATAATGTTGCTTTTGCCCACACAATCTGTTTTTCCCTCAATGGTCACAAAAGACCTCTTTCCTAATAGACAAATGGTCTATTGGGAGGCATCTTTCCCAATGACCAATCTGGCTTTTGACAATGCTGACCAATGTCCTCCATTGGTACCTCCCTAACCACATTCTTCTGATTCTCTCACTACTCTCCTGGAATTTCTTTTCTTTTTTTCTTTTTTCGTTTGTCTCCTTTCCTGGTTTGAAAATGGTTGCATATTGATGTCTCCTTATCTTATAACCGCACCTTGTATGTAATAAGAAACATGACAATACATGGTTGTACACTTTCAGTGCCAATAAGTGACTCAGACAAGAGCTATTAGAACAGTCCAAGGTAAAGAGGCATGACTTGGGGCTAGATCTTAAAACAGTAGTGTGCCCCATCCAAATGAAGGGCGGAAACAGGGGCCTTTCGGAGAAAAATAGGGTGAACCTGAGCACTAAGAAAATGATGTGGGCAGTGCCTGGCTATGTTAGGTCATTTCGGTGGATGGGAGATTACTGCAGAAGAGCCAATAGTAAAAGGCCTTAAAAACCAAGGCAAGCTGCATCGGCTTGCTTCTGTATCAAATGGGGAACCATAACCAACCATAACAGTTGTAGGGCTCACAAAAAGGCTACACTTGGAGGCCCACATATCAAATGTCTAAATATGTAAAAGTTATAAAACAAGCCAACAATCTGTGAAATTAAAAAATTGGAAGACCAGGTTTGCACTTAGAATTCTGGGACTTCTCAGAATTCCCTGCTGGAACAGGGAGAGCTGGTCCCCACACAGAGCAATCTTCCCTCCTTTGCTTCCTACAGACAGTTCGGCCCCATACTGCAATGTACTGGGCACTTGAGCCTACATGTCCAGGCTTTATTCCCACTTTTCCCTCTACAAAACTGTCATTTCTTGGCTACTCCACCAGCCCAAAAGTAATATCTCATGATCTAGAGGAGACATACGCATAGGCCCTGGATACAGGTTCAGGATTAGAAAGGGAATTCTGGCTTCTGGGTACCTGGAGGTTTTAAGGGGTAAAATCAGCTCCAGGCTGGCACATTCCTTTGGCTTGGTGGGCTCCTGCTCAGTATGAAGGAGTGCAGCTGGAGAAGGTCCCCTTACAGGTAGTTTCCTCCCTCCTGCTGCTATAGGTGTTAGCAGAAGAGCCTCAGAATTTCTTTAGTAGAGTAATGACATATGCAGTAGATCTGTTTCTTGAAGTATAAATCTGTGTGTTTTCTGTTTCCCATCCCCTCTGCTCTTGCACTGGTATCTTAATGGCAGGAATGTACTGGAAAGAAACTTTATTCTTCACTCTACTCTCTCCAATGCCTGCTTTCATAAATTTTTCAATTCTATGATTCCCTTATTAGTGTGTCAGAAACCCAGGTGTCTTTAAATGTAAGAAAAAGGAAAAGTTATGAAGTGCTCTTAATCTGGACTAAAGCTTGGAACACTAACATTTGACTTCTAAATTAAAATGCTTTGAAAAAATAATAAAATAAAATAAAATGCTTTGGAAGTAGAAGCTCTAGAAGAGGCCCTATGTGAAGGGTACACAGGCAGGTTGAGCACTGAAAAGGCAGTAAGCCACCACAGATGGGAGCACCCCTCTCACCATCTGTCTTTATGGCACGATGCTTCACTCTGTGGCCTGACAGTCACACTCTGTTCTCACAACCTCTCCACCTGGTACCAAGTGCTCCCTTCCTTGCATTGTGTGCTAAGAGCCAGAACTACCATGGTTTCTATTTTCAAGATCCAAGCCTGGAATTTTGCCCACGGATCCTGCGTATCTCTCAGGGGTGCTGTGGATGATTTCAGCGGGAGGCTTTGGCACTTGCTTGATCCCAAGACTGGATTCTTCTCATAGCCTCACTCTCACCATCTGTGGCTGGTCTTTGCCAACCAGCAGCAGAACAGAAACAGCTAACTTCTTACTCTGGTCTTACCGTCTACTGTCTATGTCTGACCAATTAGTCCAGGTGAATACAACCAAACGCACCTATCCCTGTTCAACACACATCTTTACTGCTGTCCTACTCTCTGCACATGCCCTGGGAAGAGCTCCCTCCTGACCACTGCATATTCACAGGGGGCACAGAAGACAATATTATTTGAAAAGCTGAAAGAAATCTGGCTTTCTCAGACCCAACCTCCACTCCATCCTTTTAGAGTTTTGGGGGAGCACCTATTTGGTTAGGTTGGAAGGCTGAAATTCTGTATGAATCACCCCAAGACTGAGGGAGCAGTGTTCACCTGTCCATTTGCTGATCACAAACCTCTGATTTGGGTTGTTTTTTTTTGTTTTTTTTGTTTTTTTTTTTGCAAATACCCAGTAACATAGGGGTGACATCAAGAGAGTTGTAGTGGTTTAAATTATGTCCATAAATTCTTTGATATACTTTCTTTCAAGAGGTAGAGTTTAATTACCCTCACCCTGAGTATGGGCTAGGCTAGTGACTAATTTCTAACAAAGAGAATATGGCAGACGTGCCAGTGTATGACTTCTGAGACTTGGTTGTAAGAGGCACTGCAGCCTCTTCCTTGATCACTCTCTCTTTGATCACTTACTCTGCAGAAAGCCAGCTGTTGTTACATGGACATTTAAGCAGAGGCGCACATGGCAAGAAACTTAGGCCTCCAGCCAATAGCTGTGTGAATGAGCCACCTTGGAAAGCCCAGTCTAACCCTATTTAACCTTCAGATGCTTGTAGCTCCAGGCCAACTCCTTTATATAACCTCATGAGAGTCCTTCAACCAGAACCACCGAGCTAAGCCTCTCCCAGAATCCACCCAGACACGGTGAGATAAAACATGTCTATTGTTTTAAACCACTTCATTTTAACATCCTGTTATGCAGCCATAGCTAGCTAATACAAGAGTCTTGAGATTAGTTCAGTCTACTCCTACTCCTGGACAAAAATCTAAAAACTTACATCTTAGCAATAATCAGGCACTAAAACTACCTAAAGAGCAAAGGACAAGGAATTTGTCTCCATAACTTGCTACATCTGAAGGTCAAGTGGTACTGTACCAAAGAAGGTGGAAAAAAAACAACAACGAATAAACAAAAAAACATTTCTTGGTGGGAGCAAAGATTCCAGTGCCTTCAGACTATTAAGAGCATCACACACTTGGAGATTACAACAACCTTGGAGCCATTTAGAAGCAGTTAATAGTAGGCCTGGAGCAGTACAGAAACTTACCACTCTCAAAAGCTTAGAGGACCTCACAAACATATTACTGTCATCCAATCTTATGGGAAAGTATATGTTTCCATGAAAACAGAAAGGAAAACCCTCAAACATCCTCTTATCAATCTATATTAACCTAGCATAAAAAGTTGAAAATTCCATCTGTGGGGGCCCTATCAAAATTAAATTGACATCCTGACAATATTAAGTGCCCATGTGAGAGCAGAGTGTTTGACAGTAAGAAGATTGAAATTCTTTCTGAATATAAAACTATATTTCTGAAGTCTTAACATAGTGAATTAAGATTCAGTGGGAGAGCAATTTCCCTATTAAATAAAAAAAAAAAAGGAGGAAGAGCCACATAAAAAGGAGATCGGTTAGCCAAGCTACATATGTTGCCTGTCTAAATTCATTTTGTATATGTAAAAGTCATATAGATGGGCCACATACACAAAGAGTCCAATAACTTACAAGTTGGCCAGGATATAACTTAACAGCAAGAAGATATATTGAGATTCATTTACATCTCCAGAATTTAAATGACCATAACACAAATGTGGTGATTTTCCATTTCCTTTAGCAGTGAGGGCAAAAATTAAGTCTTGGAATCACACAATTCCAGAAAAAAATTTTTTTTTTGCAAATACCCAGTAACATAGGGGTGACATCAAGAGAGTTGTAGTGGTTTAAATTATGTCCATAAATTCTTTGATATACTTTCTTTCAAGAGGTAGAGTTTAATTACCCTCACCCTGAGTATGGGCTAGGCTAGTGACTAATTTCTAACAAAGAGAATATGGCAGACGTGCCAGTGTATGACTTCTGAGACTTGGTTGTAAGAGGCACTGCAGCCTCTTCCTTGATCACTCTCTCTTTGATCACTTACTCTGCAGAAAGCCAGCTGTTGTTACATGGACATTTAAGCAGAGGCGCACATGGCAAGAAACTTAGGCCTCCAGCCAATAGCTGTGTGAATGAGCCACCTTGGAAAGCCCAGTCTAACCCTATTTAACCTTCAGATGCTTGTAGCTCCAGGCCAACTCCTTTATATAACCTCATGAGAGTCCTTCAACCAGAACCACCGAGCTAAGCCTCTCCCAGAATCCACCCAGACACGGTGAGATAAAACATGTCTATTGTTTTAAACCACTTCATTTTAACATCCTGTTATGCAGCCATAGCTAGCTAATACAAGAGTCTTGAGATTAGTTCAGTCTACTCCTACTCCTGGACAAAAATCTAAAAACTTACATCTTAGCAATAATCAGGCACTAAAACTACCTAAAGAGCAAAGGACAAGGAATTTGTCTCCATAACTTGCTACATCTGAAGGTCAAGTGGTACTGTACCAAAGAAGGTGGAAAAAAAACAACAACGAATAAACAAAAAAACATTTCTTGGTGGGAGCAAAGATTCCAGTGCCTTCAGACTATTAAGAGCATCACACACTTGGAGATTACAACAACCTTGGAGCCATTTAGAAGCAGTTAATAGTAGGCCTGGAGCAGTACAGACACTTACCACTCTCAAAAGCTTAGAGTACCTCACAAACATATTACTGTCATCCAATCTTATGGGAAAGTATATGTTTCCATGAAAACAGAAAGGAAAACCCTCAAACATCCTCTTATCAATCTATATTAACCTAGCATAAAAAGTTGAAAATTCCATCTGTGGGGGCCCTATCAAAATTAAATTGACATCCTGACAATATTAAGTGCCCATGTGAGAGCAGAGTGTTTGACAGTAAGAAGATTGAAATTCTTTCTGAATATAAAACTATATTTCTGAAGTCTTAACATAGTGAATTAAGATTCAGTGGGAGAGCAATTTCCCTATTAAATAAAAAAAAAAAAGAGGAAGAGCCACATAAAAAGGAGATCGGTTAGCCAAGCTACATATGTTGCCTGTCTAAATTCATTTTGTATATGTAAAAGTCATATAGATGGGCCACATACACAAAGAGTCCAATAACTTACAAGTTGGCCAGGATATAACTTAACAGCAAGAAGATATATTGAGATTCATTTACATCTCCAGAATTTAAATGACCATAACACAAATGTGGTGATTTTCCATTTCCTTTAGCAGTGAGGGCAAAAATTAAGTCTTGGAATCACACAATTCCAGAAAAAAATGAATTCTATACCATTTTCTCAATCCTTCACCATTAAATTGGAAAAAAAAAATTAACAAATACTTACTGAATGGCTACTAAGTACAAGGTTTTGTGAAGATTTGAAGTATAAACCATGGTTCCTGCCATTAAATAAAAAAAGCCATATGGACTAGATAAGAATCAGAAATATACAGTTTCTTGCATGTAGTAAGTTCTCAATCGCTAGCAGATAAGCTGATGAAAAGGCACCTTGGCAGTAACTCTTGGTTACCTAGCCAACGGCAAGAACCCCACCCCCTTCTTCCTTCTAATAGAACCCTGCTTTTTAGTTCAGCAATATCCTTGCCCCAGAGAAGAACCTCATTTGAGCTAATCCAATCTATTCCCCCTTGCCAGATACACTAAGTCCTCACTTAATGTGGATAGGTTCTTGGAAAATGACTTTAAGAAAAATGATGTGTAATGAAACCAATTTTCCCATAGGCTAATTGATATTAACAAGAATTAAGTTCCTATAGCATATTTCGCCAAACTTCTAAATAAAGACCCAAAACACTTATAATAGTAAACACTGAAGTAAATGTGAGCTATACATACATTTAAGAAAGATTAATGAAGACAAGAGAATTATTTTCCAACCCATTTATTCCATGTCAGGGTTGCTGGTAGCTGGAACCTATCCTGGCACCTCAGAGCACAAGGCGGGCACCCACCCTGGACAGGACACCCTTTCATCACAGGGCCATTCACATCCACACCCACACTCACTCAGATGGGGACAATGTAGACATGCTAGTTCACCTCCTGTGCACATCTTTGGGGTGTGTAAGGAAACGAGTCCCCGGACAAAACCCATGCAGACATGGGGAGAATGTGCAAACTACACACAGTAGCTCCAGGCAGAAATTGATTTTTTTCTCATCAATGTTATAACAAAACGATGTTGAACAAAACAACATTATTTGAGGACCCGCTGTACACAGTACATGCTCAGCAAATATTTGTAGGAGGAAATGAAAGAAGATAAGGAAGAAATCCTATAATTTTATCAAAGCTTGGCATCTATTTCGGGCAAGCAAATTGGCTCTTTTCTCCCTGAGCCTGCATATATCATGTATTGGGAAAACTAGGGACAAGGAAAGGAGAGAAGATAACACAAACATATTCTCCAGAAGTCTCAGATGCATGGAGTATGACTTGTCATTTAACTGTTTCCTGGGATCAAAAGGTAAGACAATGGCTTTGTCTTCTATGGAGAAGACATCCATCTTTTCTTCAAGAAAGCTGGGGAACAAGCAGAGATAGAGCCCCCTGTACCTGCAGGATTGAGGCCCAGCACATAGACCATGGTGATCCTACATCTCTGAGGTCTCGCTTATAAAAAAAAAAAAAAAAAAAAAACTTCTTCTGACATTTTTTTTAGTAGCATCTGAAGCAAACTGTTCATTAGCAACCCCTAGAGGTCCTGTTTAAACAGCCATATTAAATTATTATTACTGACCACGAGTTATCCACATCTATAGAATTTTGTACATGTGTTGAAGCAGAAAAATAAGAGAAATACTGCTTTTGCATAGTTTAAGACAGCTTCTCTTTCACTTTCCACGCAATACAAAAGATAAACCTCCTATTTTCCTTGCGTGCATTTCAATTAAATACATATTTTCCCCATATTCTTATAAGCCTCTGCTGTCAGAATAAAAATACTTCTGGAATATCTTTGTCAACTCTCTGTGTTAGTGGTAACTTGACCTTTCACTGATTTCAAATTAACCAATGGGGAAACAGTAAGTCGCCTTAATTAAAGCATTATCTTCATTAAAGATTATTAGATGGGTAAGAAAAGGGCTCCCTGAAAACCAGCATGTGTTCTGTGACTCTAACAACCCTACCATTTTGAAGGCAGCATGACTGAAGTTTCCGGAATTGAATTTGGTGATTGGATATCTCTGCAAAATATGAACCATGTTAACAATGATTCTTTCTCCCCAGTGTGTTCTAGAGATGGTTTCCATAGCAATCTACATTGTTTTGTCTAAATTATTCTTCATGCCATTTTCCCCCTCCATCTAGATATTTCTGAAGCACCTATCACTTGAGTATCTCTTCTCTAAACAAGTCCCCAGGAGGGAAAAGAGAATATTTCTTAGAAGAAATGAAAGGCTGACACTTGTCAAAAAGAGCCCAGTTTGTGAGATTATGTAGGGCCTGAGGTTCTTTACAGAGGGCTTCCCACCCTGGGGTCCATCTTCTGCTCAGGTAGTGGGAAGAAAAAAACCTGGTCCACAACTTCTGTCACTTCTAAGATGTCTTCTCAGGAGTCCAGTCCTTTCTAGGCTTTGGACAGAATGACGAACTGGGGAGGGGGAGGAAGAGAGAGGAGATAACCCTTAAAAAACAAATGCCTTCACTCTATAGCAGAGACAATGCTACTTGCACACTAACCATTCCACTTCCTCCTGACACACAGGAAGATTGCACAATTTAGCCACCAGGTATTAGTTCTAGCTAGTGATGAGGGCGGAAGCAATGAACTCCACTCCTTGGCCAGGCCCTAAAATCTCCCGAGATATCTTTTGCTCTATCTCCTCCTTAATCTTCTGGGACCTTGGAATTAAGGTTCAGTTAAAGATTCCAATACTCCAGAAGGTGGAGGGAGCACTGGATAAAAGAGTGGGTTCTGAATCACCATGTGGCAGACACCTGAACTATGTGGGTAAGAAATGAACCTGTTATCTGTTAGGCTGCTGAGATTTGGGGCTGTCATAGCAGTTGGCTTAATTGATGAGATATGGCAGTTTTCTGGGTAGACCCAGCAACAAATGGAAGCAGGCAGTCCACGAAGGAAGGCAAAGTGCAGTGACCAGAGATGAGATGGACAGGAAAGGGGTTAGAGTCAAGATCAGGGTCTTGAGCAGCCATAGCTCGTCCTTAACTGAGCATGACAAGGGGAGTCTTGAGATCCAAGGACTGGGGCTCTCCTTCCACCAGACTCCAGCCCCCGAAGGCACAATTTTCACAATGAGCACAAGATGGGACCCTCATCCCGAAGGAACGAAATGGAGCATTTAGAGAGGAATCAGGCAGGGCAGAGGTGGGAGCAAAAGGATAAGATATAAACCTGGTGGATAGGACTGCAGCACAAGGCGGAGGCTTGGACACAAGAGAACAAGGCAAGAATCTCTTTCCTAACCCAGGGACATGTCAGAGGAACATAAGCAGTAGTCACAGCATGGCTGACTCGATGTCAATCTTCTGGGGGTGATAATTACTCAGGGAGGGATCTGGTAGAGCATTGATTATAGCAGGGTACAACGTGCCCTTGGGAATCACAGTCAGAGGACAGTAGAGCATGAAGAAAAGCTAACCACATTGTGGGAGTCCAAGAAGTAAAACAAAAGTCAGGAGACCATCTATGGAGTCAGAATGTGGGAGATGGTGGGAAGAAGAAGTTAAGAGTAATCTGAGAAAAAGCAGCAAGAATGGAGCTTCGTGATTAATCAGTTGCCTTCTAACACCAATTCAGAAAGACTTCAAGATTAGCAACAAGTGGTAGGGGAAGAGGGGCACTGATGAGCCAGGAGGTCAGACGGTACCTGACATCAATCAACAAGGAAAGGAAACCAATTGCCCAAGGAAATTTTCTCATTCCTCCCTTGAAGTACTGTGGATGAACAGTGTCAATGTGTTGGTGAAGTCTGGCTTTCCCTGAATGTCACTATAACCCACATGTTCTCATATAGAGAATCAGCACTCATTTTATTCAGCTAGTAGGAGGTGGAATTATCACTTTAGCTGCAGGCACTGGACAATCGCCTGTTACTTAGACACTCATAAAAGAGTTTTTATAGGCAATGAGCTATGAGATTGTTAACATTTACATTCTGCCCCATGCTTAGAAGTTTGGCTTGCTGTATAGGAAGGATAAGAGTTCTATAGCTGATCATTATGGGGTGTACTGTGTTTTATTAGAAGAAGTAGTTAGCAGCTCTCGGGATAATTAAAGCTCTCTTCCAGGGACTGAGGGAGCTCAAAATGATCAAGGATGGTACAGGCACATTGAACTGGACGAATGGTTAGTTGAGCCCAGGATTCTGTGTCTGGTGAAGAGTGATAGATGTTTCCCCACAAGACTCAAGACTGTGGCTGAGGTTTCACTGGCCAAATGAACATTCTTTCGAATAAGAGAGACAGCCTTTTGTTTTATAAGCTGAAATTAAATTTCTAATTTAAAAAACCTTCCCAAAAAAGAACTTATAGGCTATAGCTTATAGGCTATAGATAATCTCATTTACACTACATTGCAAATGACTGATATCACACTTTCTAGAATAGAATTTAATCATGGAAAGGCAGAGAACAGGATCTCAGAAGTGAGAGTAAAGTGGGACTATGAGGAAGGTAAAGCTCACAGGAAGGGAGGTATGCTACTGATACTCCTTTACAATGTGACCTCAACTTACTACTCCAGCCTCCTTTCATCTTTTACACCTTCCTCCAACACTGATCAGATGTTTAGCTTGCATGTACTTTCGTGTCTCTGTGCTTCCCATGTCTGTTTCCCATGATGGACTTTTTTCTACTCCATGAACTCTGCCTGAACAGCTCTAACCTCTACCTCAAAGTGCAGGTTAAATATTATCTCCCCTGTGAAGCCTGCCAATCTCCCAGGCAGTGCATGTTACTGTTTTCTCTGTGTTCCATCGCCGTTTTGGTCAGGCTCTCTCTTGCAGTGGTTATGTTAGATACATTCTCCTCTAGGTTGTGAGGTCCTCAATGGCAGGGACCATTATTAACTTGTCTCTGGATTCTGTGTCCAACATTGGACCAGACATTGTCACTTCCCAATTGATGGCTGCTGGATCTGTGAAAATTTTTATACTTCACAAATTCCCCCAAAGTCCAACTCTTCCCCTATACCCTTGGCTCTCAGTCTCTCATTTTTCTCATTGGTAAATTGAAAGTAAGTACACTTAGGTGTTGTGAGAATGGATGAAGAGAAATAAGTTCCAAGTAGAAACAATCGAAGCATCAAAGTAGATTGTTTATATGGCCTTGACATTAAAAAGGATTTAACATTAAATGTTGATTCCTTAAAAAGACAACAAAACGTTTTTCTAAGTACTGATTACACTCCTGATGCTGGACTGGAAGCTAGACTTTCACCTTAATTTTAATAAAACATGTATATTTTTCATTTCCATTTTCTTTTCTTTTTTTATCAAGGTGTAATTGACATGCAACATTATATTAGTTTCAGTTGTACAATATAATGATTCAATATTTGTATATATTGCAAAACCATCACCACAATAACATTCCAATTTTCTGAGAACAGATAAGACCAAAATGTTCCATCCACTAGAAGATGTTGTTTTCCTGGGCTGGTCACACAACACCAAGATGATGATTCATATTTGAATGAGTCTTTTCATTAAATTAATGACCAGTTAATTCAAAAAGATAAAGCCCAGAGCCAAAAGCAGCATGATAGAGTAGAAAGAATTCAAATATGAAGAAAATGGATCACATCCCAGCTCTGCCCTCAGTAGATGTGTCTTAATTCTTTGTCTGTCTCTTCATCTTTCAAAGGAAGAGAGCTTGGCAGATTGTACTTTCCAACCATGGCCACAACACTGTCTACCACTCCACAAGCTCTTCTTACAGGTGACATTGATTCTCGTACCATCTTATTCTCTTCCTCAATCATCAGTAAAACTTTGGCTCTGCTTCAACCAATGGAGTACAACAGAAGCAACATTATGTGACTTCTGAGTGAAGATTATAAAAAGCCATGCAATCTGCCTTGCTCTTGGAATACCAGCTATTTGAACTCAGCTGCTATTGTGTGAGTAAGACCAAACTAGCCCCTGTGACAAGACCACAGAGAAAGGCCATGTGTAGGTGTCCAGCAGACAGACATGTGAGTGAACACACATCCAGATGAATCTAGCCCTTGACCAATGAGTCAACCCTAGCCTTTGAGTCTTTCCAGCTGAGGTATCAGACATCATAGATCATAGAAAGCATTTCCTGCTGTGCCTGTCTGAAATCCTGACCCAAGGAATCCATGAACATAATAAAACGATTGTCTTATGCCATCAAATTTTGGGGTGGTTTGTTATGCAGCAATAAGAACTGGAATTGATGTCCTGACTACCTCACAAAGTTGTGCAGATCAAATGAGATTATTATGTAAGACCATGGTCTGCACATTTTAAAATAGTTTACAAATAAAACTCAATAAGCTTATGTGAAACGGCTGTGCCTGGCATTCACTAACTTCCCTACCTGCCTGCCTTTGTAGGTTCTGAGGCACCACTATGGAACCATAAGACCTTGAGAAACTCCATTTGAAAATCACTGTTCTCATCCATCCTATTCATTCTAAGGATGAGAAAACATAGGTCCAGAGTGACTTGTCCAAAATCACAAAGCTGGCTATGTGCTTGGTCCAATTTGTCATGCTGCCTGCAAAAAGAGAACTATTTAAGGTAGGACCATTCTTGTCTGAGAGCCAGAAAGTTGCAAGCAGGGACAAGCAAGATCACTGTGCGATATATTTCTTTTCAAGTCTCAAACAGACACTTTGAGCTGTTGCCCAAGCATGCCAAAGACAAGCCTGTTTCATCTCTCTCGTTCCCTCCCCTGCACCTCTCCCACTCAGTCCTAGTAGCATAGATCATTTCGTTAGGTAAAACAGAAAGACTGATCCACGTGCTCTATCCACATGGAGCTCTGGAGGCTGTCAGCTGAGTGATGAATGGAGAGCTGAGCTAATGCAATGCAGAGGTCTGCCTGGTTTGGGTGAAGCTCTGATCACCCGTCATTGACATTCACGGAGAGTTCCTAATTGTCACTTGGTGATGGGATGCTGCACTGTGGTTAAGTGCGTAGGGACCTCTCTCGGTTATTAACCTCCGTGTTGCCCCTACAGCAGAGAGGGCAAAGGCAGGCTGGAATTCTGATCAAGTCATATTTAATGCACTGCCTCTCTTACTCAGCTAATATCCCAACTATTTCAATGAAAGGGAAAAAATAAACCCCCAAACCAAACCAAGCAGGAAGAATAAAGGTGAAAACCATTGACCTGAGTACAGTAATGGCTTTCCATCTGATGTGATGCATTCCTATACCTGGGAAGGCCCTGTGGGTATTGATGAAGGACCTCTGACATTCTGAAAGCCACAGATTCATAAATCATTGAGTTTGAAAAGGGCTTTGGTGCCTGTCCCCTGAAATAAGGGTGTCGTTCATTTAGGATTTATGGCTCTGGGGAAGGCGATTTATCTAAATGGCAACAGAGAACATTAATGGGAGACTTTAGTGTTTATGATCCAGTGGGAGCCATGGAGCTGAGAGGTTTACACGGGGACCCAGGAATATCAAGTTTAAATGAGCTTTCAAAAAAAATCTATGGATTCAGTAATTACTGAACAATCATTTGGTTGGAATATTAGTGTCTATATACTCGAGGATGAGTATGGAGATTTTATATTTTAAAAGATTTTAAATAAACATTTTTTATTACTATAAAAGTATATATTCGCTGAATAAAACTTGGCATATATAGAAAAGTCTAAAGAGAAAACTAAACCACCCTTATTCCCACTTTGCAATAATAATCACAGTAAATATGATGGATGTCTTTCCTTCTGGTCTTTTTTCTGTATGAGGATGTATACACACGCATACACACACACACACACACACACACACTTACAATTTTGTTATATGTACATATATAATTTGAAGTCAAAAATTTGTACAACGGCTTTGCGTTCTGTTTCTTTATTGGACACTATGTGATATCATTTCATATTCTTCAATGTATGTTTTCTAGAAGCAATATGATATTTAGTCATATGCATGCATCATGATATATTCAACAATTCCACTATAGTTAGACATCTAGTTGTTTCCAGCTTTCATACTGCCTCTGAAGTTTTCTTTAGAGGGGAGATTCCTGGATAAAAAGATAAATACTTTTTTATAAGCCACTTGACACCAATTGCCTTTCGAGTTTCTCAGTCACTTTTTTTTCTTTCATTTTGCAATGGGTTATATGTGAGCTATGGGACTCCAGCATGACTTGTTATTCCCTCTCCAAGAATGAACAGTGGGTATGTCATTCTTTTCCACTACTCCCTAGCCTCACAATTCCACAGTTTGGTTGTTTATCCTTGTGTTTACTTCTCCCATACCTTATCTGGGAATTTCTTTACTCGGTGCTCCCTGTACATATGCTGCTTTTGCCACCCACACTCACTTGTCCCCTTTTCTCCCCTTCCACAGATCTCACCTATTGTCAGGGTCCAGTTTAACTCTCTCCTCCTCCCCAGAGCCTTCCCAGACGACTCTATCCACAGGCTTCTCTCCTGAACTGCTCCATAATTTATTGTCTTCACACCACTCCTCTGACAATTAATCACCACTTACCAGCTGCATGACCTTCAGTAATCCCAGAAGCTTGTCGTGAGAATTTAATGAGATCAAGCCTATAAAATAAATACCTATCACAGAGTGGGGCACACACTGCAATTGAGCAATAAATGGAAGCTGTTATTATTATTATGGCCAGTTTGCCTTGTGACATCTCTGCTGTTTAATGTTACATACACCTTCTCCCACTGCTATTTAACTGTGTGTGACCTGGAATCCAAATTCCCTGAGGGCAGATGCTCCATGGCACCTGGAGCAGCATCCTCTCAGAATATTGGATATTGCTGCTTGCAACCAAAGAATAGGATCATCCAAGTCTCTCTCTCTTGCTTTCCCCAAGTAGATTTCCTTCTTAGATGACCTTGGAACCAACCCTCTGAACTTTTCTGCCTCTTTAATGACTGTCTAGGCTGCTGAAGCAT
>NW_006442109.1:7161652-7174608 GCF_000325575.1 Pteropus alecto
AGTGGTTCCAATACCTTTGTATCTAATTTGATTGAGGGATAGAAATGTGACTATGTATATGCATCATAGTTTCTGAGTTGGGAGCTTAGAGGTCATCTGTCCCTCATACCCATTTTTCAGATATGGAGAGATAATTTAGGGTTGAGCTGAGTTGGCTGCTAGGAGATTTGAGCTCTGGCTCTTCTATTTATGAAGTTTTGTGTCCTGGACTAGTCACTACTACCCTTTCTGTTTTTTCAGCTTATTCATCTATAAAATGAGACGGTTGAACTAGATAATATCTAAAGTGCCTTCCAACTAAAATTTATGATTCTGTGATACTGAAGCCCAGAGAAGTTAAGAAACTTTCCCTAAATTACAGAGAATAAAGACTAGAATAGAAATCTGACCTACATTCCAGACCTTTGTCAATCACTCTAATCTATCTTGCCAACCAGAGACACTCGTCTAGTACCTTCCATATGTCAGACACCTAGATGGATTACAAACAGGTATGAGTCAGGGGCCCACTTCTCACAGAGCTTATGGTCTAGCTGGAAACACAGACATAAACAGAAAATTACAAACCTGTTAGGTTGTTCCCCAATACCTGTTCTCCACAGTTAACAGAACTCCCCATTTTAACTGGGCATGTAGTCATACAGGATAAAGCTTAATCTCTCAGTCTTTATTGCAGCTAAGCATGGTCATGTGATCAAGTTCTAGACTGTGGAATGTGATCTGAATTGTTCTGTGCAACTCCTGGGTCATTGCTGTCCTTCACCTCATGTTCCCTTTTCCTACTGGCTGGAATGTGGGCATGGTGATGAGCCATCTTGGACCACATGAACAAAGGCACTGTCCTAGAGGTGAGCAACAAGATAGCAGAAGTCTGGGTCCCTGATGTCCTGGAGCCACCACTGGACTGATTATTTTTGCACTATCAGGGAGGACAAATGTATTTCTAGGTGTTAAATGAGGCAAAATTATTATTTTAGGTCTCTGTTATAGCTTCCAAACTCACATTCCAACTCACATATGTGCCAGTTGAGAGCCAAAGATGTTCATGGAATACAGGTGAGGGGTCCATTCCTGGAAGCTGTGGTGATCAAGGTCTTTATAGATGGGGTGTGAGCTGGGTTAAAAGAATGATGGGTGGAAGTAGAGAAAAGCTAATCTGAAGGAAATTCATAGCATGAAGCCAATACATAGAAATAGGAGTATAAGTGGTAATTTGGAAAAAGAATAAAGAGGAAGTTTATGTAAGATGATGGTTTCAAACCAACTGACCATCATATCACTTGGGAGGCTTAAAAACAGATTCCTGGATCTTAGCTCCAAGTACTAAGATTACAGTAAACCAGGGGTGGAATACAAGAATCTGTATTTTAAAGCTTCCAGATGATTCTGATCACTATGTCTGCAATAAAAAGAAGCTAGAATGGGACCAGATCACAAAGGGCTTTAAAAACCACGTTAAAAATCTATCGCTCCCCGAGACTGTTCTTGGCACCACCTGAACTTCTTAGATTGGGCTTTTAAAACTGTCAGGTAAGAGAAATTCTAAGAGAAAGTCCACATAGTGTCCTAGAAATAAGTCAGACCTAGGCATTTATTCTGACTCTATCCCTTGCCAACTGTGTAACCTGGAGCATGAGCCTCAATTTTTTATCAGGAAAAATAGAGAAAATAAGTGTTGCTGTGGAGATGAAATGGGGAAATGTATATACAAATATCTGGCTCAGCATAAACACCCAGTAATGTCACTGAAATGTTAGTTGCCCTCCAGGCACTGTGTTCTTGCTGTGCCTGCTTTGTAGGAGGTGGAATCATTCTGGGGCTGGGGGTGATTTTCTACAGACCAGGAGTACAGACCTGCCTCTGGCATTCATTCACCTTAGACCTTGGGACCCTGGCACTCGGCTAGAAGTGGACCATGCCATCATGTGTCATTGGCCCCTGGATAAATAATTCAACCTTGCTATTATTTAGCACTCTGTGGTCACTGCTGGAGATCGGCCAAAGTCAGGCCAGGCCTCTGTGGCACCGAAGGGCTCTCATGGACTCAGCCTTCAGTCCTGATTTCTATTAGTTCAGGTTGGAGGAGAAGGAGCACATTCTGGAAACTCCCAGTGTTCTGCATCGTGACTTGGTGAAAATAAAAGGCCTTAATTACTTTGGGCTAAAGTACATAGGCATTTGACATTTTGAAAAATGGTTTTATGACATTTCTTTGATAGGTCTGGACCAAAGGCAGCTGCTTATACTTTAGGGAGGTGACAGAGAGCAGAAAGAGAGAGAACAAGTGAGGAACCTCAGTATTTTCATAATACTCTCTTGTTTACAGAGCGCTTTACACTTTTCAAAGCAGCTTTACATTCATTACTAAATTATTTGATATTTATAATTACTGAACAAGAGAAGGCAGGAGGTGAAGAAATTCTGCCACTTACTAACTGGATGCACTCTGGCAAATTAACTCCTCTGACGTCAGTTTTCTCTTCTTTGAAATGGGAATATTGCCTGCTGTGTAGGCTTATGGGAACAACTAAAATGAAATGCAAATGATAAAGACCCTAGTATAGCTACTATCACCAAGCAGATGCTCACTAGCTGTGAGTTTCCAAATTTTCCCATTATGCAGACAAGAAAACTGAGGAGAGAGAAATAATGTAAGTCCCTAAAGTGATAGAAACCCGTGTCTGAGTGATGCCTGGTCCAGGGAATTTTCTCACTACAAAATATGAACTCTCAGGAAAGGTTATTTCACAAAACGAAAGAAATGCTACTTGTAATATTTCCCCCTAAATTTCACACTGGGAGTAGACTCTGAAATGGATTTGTGGGGCTCCTAACAAGCAGGATGAGAGGCAAAGTAGGAAGAGAGAGACTCACTGGGGAAGGCAACAGTTAAGCTGGTGAGAGTGAGGAGAAGGAAGTTCATGGTGAATCTGGCTTCAGGCAGTGTGTCTTCTCTGCCAAGCTTCCAGTGGAACAAACTGGCAGAAGGCGCAGAACGAAAAGCATCCAGAGCTTGAGGACGTTCCAGCACAAGGTGGGGAGGACCTGCCACAGCAATGCATCACCAAATCAAGGCTGGAAATGATCTTGACCGATTGAATGAAAAATGAATAAGATGAAATCCAAAAGAACTAAAACCAAGGTCAAGCACTGGGTTCCAAAACCCAACAACACAAAAGAGTGAATGAGAAAAACTGACTCGAAAACCGAAGATGCTTTCTACTTTTCTGAAATGGCAGCCATTCAAAAGGCAGCCTGATGTAGTAGAAAGAGTTAACAGATCAGGAATTAGGAGTCCCTACTCTGCCCCCCTTTATATAAGCTGTGAGTCACTTGACCTCTCCGGACCTCAGTTTCCTTTCTGGGAAAATTGGTGATTGGACTACTAGGTAATCCTTAGTTTATTTTAACCTTAACATATAACTCTATCTCATTCTAGCCAAGTTGAGAAGACTTGGTAGTTTTAGTTGACTGTAAGTTCAGTAAGAGCCAATAGGGTGCAAACAGTAACTGATGCAAACTTAGGGTACACATGTAGGACTATAGTGGTCACTTAATACAAGGCAATGGCCCAGCTGGCCTCAATTGCTAGACAGACCTCTTTATAGTAGTCAATTTGGGGGATAGGGTACATTTTGAGGGGTTAGTAGGGAAACTAGAGTCTGTCCAGAGAAAGTTCTTCAGGATTGTGAGAGATCGTATTTGAATTTGGAAAAGTTGAGAAACTAGAAATATTCACTCTCAAGAAGAAAATCCTGAAAGGGAACATAATAGCTATAATTCCAATATTTGACAGGCTGCAGCTCAAAAGATGAATCAGGATTATTCCGAGCTCTAACTTCTGCCAGACAAAGTGGGTCAACTTGAGCCCAACATATGAATCTGCCACAGTGAGCTGGGACAGGAGATCCATTATGTGCAGAGGGCAGGCTGTTGCCGGCAGTGCGGGCCAGCACCCAGGGACCAGCTTCAGGAAGGTGCAAGCTGAAACCAGATGTGCTCCAAGATGTGCTCCAAGATCTTTTCTAATTCTGAGATCCGAGGATTCAAATTGAGAAAAGAGCAGAAGGGCCTGAAGACAAGGCCACTGGAAAAATGAGAGGAGCAGGGTGAAGGGAGCTAAAGAGGAGAGAGGGCCTGACTGCCTCTGTAAATGCCACATTAATTATGTGGGCAATGAAAGCAGTGATGTTAGACCAATAAGCACGTAGGGAAGAGGCAAAATGACACGGCCAGTGGACTGCCCTGCACAATCTGAATGTGGGGCAACTGATTAGGGTGCGAGCGATGGGTCAGCAGAACTCAGTGGCATCTGGTTTCTGTCTGTTTTGTTTTTTAAATTGTTGGACCCCAGAGAGCACAAATCTTGTTTGGATCTTTCTGCTTCCCCATCGGTTAGTTCCTGGCATCATTTCAGACACACCACTGGTGCTCAATAAACATCTTGTCAAGTGCCCGTGTGAATGGACAAAGGAACAGCTGGAGCTCAATAAACTGTTCTTGACTCGATTAATTAATTAATTAATTAATGGAAAATTGACTGATCTCAGGAGCATGAAACTATGAGAAAGAAAGTTCACAATGGAGACAAAGATAGAGGTGATGAAAACTAAGGACACAAGAAACATGTTGGAGGAAGGAAAAGAGAGAGAAGTGAGGGGAAAAAACTAATGCAAATAAAGATCGGTGATCGAGGACTACTGATCTTTCATTCCTTTGACCAGCCTTTTTCAAGAGCCTACTGTCATTCCAGCTTGTTTTAGAGACTTAAGACACCACGAGGCATAAAATCCAGCTACTGCTTCTAGTGCCTATACCAGAGGCTTATGAAAAACAAAAACTTCTCAAAAAACATATTTATAAGATGCATGTTGGCTCAGGATCATACACCAGCTCCGTAGTTTCCTAGGCCACCAGGGACTGGATTGGAGGGGAGCTCTAAGAATACTATTTTTAAAATATTTCTCTGGCTTCCTCCTATCTAATCTGTGGCATCTCATATTTCTTCCCATGTAGTTCCGAGTGTTCCCAATGGGTGACACACTATGTTTATAGGGGCCTCAGGGCACCTGACACCACCCTGCTCCATCTGCTCTGCCTTGCTGAGCCGAGGTCTTCAGTCATCCGCAATGGTGTGCAGCAGCCACAGAGGGCGCACTGGGCACCATCAAGGGCCCTGCTGCTGCTGGTGCTCTCTGGGGCTTTTGCTGGAGCCGCTTATGCCCAACATCTGCCCAGGCCCTACACCTGACATAGGTGTCCAAAGAGGCACTATCTCTCTTCCCACCGAAGCGGCAGTTGCTGGCCCCAAAGCAGCAGCTATCTCAGACCATTAGCAACTATAACCATCATTGTGAAGGTGATTTTTTATAATTTTTTCTTTAGCCCTCCCCATAAATAAGGGCTCAGACATCAGTCTAATGGGGCCGGGCTAGGTCATTCTGAGCAGCAGAATCCATGTCCCCACTCCCACGCTGTGGGCCATTATCCTTAAATCTCACTCTGTGACTCCTTTCTCCCTTCTCCCTTCTCCCTTCTCTTAAAATAGGTTATTTTCATGAAGACTCCTTGGTTCCTTATGTAAATAGACCCCTGCTGAGCCTCCCAATAGTCCACCAAACTGGAATGGCCCCGTTCTCGAGGGATGAACCAAATGAATTATAGAGAAAGTGGTCTGGGACCTAACTGGTGTGCAGCCTGGAACACTGTACTGAAGATTCTGGGGCCTCATTTAAGCTTAGCAGGACAGAGCACAGTGCAGTGATTAATTATTGATGCCTGTCACACACATTGGAAGGTCAGGGACACCACATGTGCCACATCTATGCCCTCCCTGACCTAGGTTACTGTTTGCCTTAGAAGAATAATGAGTGGATAAAAAAGGAAGGGACTTAAGATTTGCTTATACAAATATTTAATAGTGGGTATCTCATTACATCCCACAACAACCCTGAGAAAGAGATATTTTTAACAACCCATTTTATAGGTGAAAATCTAAAACTCAGAGAAGGTTAGTAATTTACTTAAAGCCAGACAGCTACTAAATGGCGGAGTCAGGATCCACACCCAGGTCTACTGGACTCCAGAAGCCATGTTTTATCCACTACCCCACGTGGTCTCCTAGTGTATAGGCTGAAATGGGATGGACCACAAGATCACTGAGAGAAGTGATGAGGACTTGGGTCTCATCTTAGACAAGGCTTTATCCAAGCACCATAGGCAAGCAGGCATTTCAGTAACTCACCCTGGCAATGATGGCTGATAATGATAAAGACTGTGGGGATGTTGCCTAAGTCCCCAGCCTCATAAAGGGTTGGACTTCACAGCAGTAGAGAAAGGGTTAGTTGCCCCCAAAGGCATCCTTATATGTGATAGATTCTCAGACTGACTCCTGATCATTTCAAAATGCACATATTCATCAGCATTATCCGAGGCCCACAGGAGCTCTCAGCCAGGAGATTCACCCAAATGCTTTTCTTAAACGCAGACTCAGTCTTTGTCCTCCTTGTTGACACCAACCACAGAGGGCTGGTCACCTCTGACTGCTAGCTACCCCTGACCCTTAAGGTGTATGTATGCAGTAGCTGGATTTTATGTCTACAGTTTTCCTGTAGCATTTTCCAGTTTAACACTGGAAAATGGCACATATATATATCTCAATTTCATATGTATGTTCCTCCAAGCCTAGCCACTCCAATTAAGGAGTGTTCATTTCCATGAGGGGCAAGTACAGCATGTGCTTGTGTCTTCCCTACTCCATGACTCACACCTGGAAATTCCTACTTTCCTATTCCACGTTCCTCTGGGTGCAGGAAGTGGAGTTACAGCTCAGGTTGGCTACTTTCTTTGATCAAGAGTGGATCATCATCGCTGATATATTGAGCACTCAGCCCGGTGCTGATCGCTATGGAAAAGACAAGAAAAGATGGAATTCACAGACCCTGACCTAAAAGAAAAGATGAGACCACTTAGGCACAACCATACCAGGTAGCATAGAATTAAGGGCTGGATTTTGAGGCATAAAAAAAACTGAAAAGTCATAGGTAAACGTAGACTTACATTTTCAGGGAAGGCTTCATGAAAGATGGTGGAGTGGAGTGATTAAATCTGGGTCTTAAAAGAGGCTAGGATTAGAATTTGGAGACGAATCTGGACTTGGGTCTGGGCTCAGACCCTTATCACCTGGATAACCTTGGTCACATGCCTTCTCTTAGTCTGTTTCCTAATTTATCAAATAAGATAATCATATCACCTCCTGGGACTGTGATCCAGGCCACGCCCCCACCTTAAATGGCCAATAAAGTATCAGAATTACAACATAATCCCTTGGTGGCCATTCTGATATCCTTAATTCTCTGAGAACCAAAGTGATTTTTGTAACTCATTTAGCAGACACATCTTTCCTGACCGATGTATTTGGTGGTAGAAGCTGGCCTTGATGGAAACCTGTTGATGATCTTATTTATCCCATGTAGTGGGAAGATTTTGCTGCAGAAAAAGTTAATGTGTTTGATTATGGAATGTCGCCTCAGACTCCACCGGGCATGACATAAATATATTATATAGTATGTATTCCTATACTAAAATCTGACCAGTTCTGAGTTCTGAAACACATCTAGCCACAGGAGACCTGTGTCATTGTATAGCCTTGGCTAAAAGGAGAGCAGCAGGCATTTCCAACCCACTAGCCCCTATGACTGTGACAATGGCTATGGAAAGCCAGGCTCACAGACTTCCTTCTGTAAAGGGCCAAGTAGTTCGTGTTTTAGGCCTTGTGGCCACATATAGTCTCTGTTGTAACTACTCACTTCTGTAGCATGAAAGCAGCTACCACACATGAGCATGGCTGTGTTTCAATAATACTATTTACAAGAACAGGCAGTTGGCTGGGCTTGGCCCATGGGCTGTGGTGGACCAACTCTGATATAGAGGAATAGGTCTTAGAAGTGGAAAGAGCTTCAGAAGTCACCTACTCCATCCCACTTTCACATTCTGATCTCCGAGAGGGGCAGGAAAAGGCAGAGCTGGGTCCAGAGTTCAGACCTGTGGCTCTCAATACCCATGTCACTGTGGTAAGTCCTTGTGGTTAAGTCCCACTGTGGTAAGTCCCTGAAGTGGACTCTGCCCTGCTGCCTGGGCCTCTGACACCTGGGAACCCAGCAGAGGGCCAGAGGGCCTCTTTCGATCCTGACCCAGTGCCAGAGAGTATTGGAAGCAGAAGAGAATCAGAATTTCTTCATGCAACAAAATGAAAATGCCAACTCAAAAATCTAAAGTGGTGAGAAGTATGAAACCAAGTCTCAGTGCTCTTTGTCTGTAAAGGCCATTTGGCCGACTGGCTGGGCTGCAGGGTGGGTGCTGCCAACCAAGAAAGACCACAGGAAGAGTGAGTTGAGGGTGGCAGATGACAGCCACCTAGGGCCTTGGGACAGGAGCAGCTCTGCTCACCATCTGCCAAGCTCCTTCCCCTTCCTCAGGCAGATGGGGGAAGAGCCCTGCTTTTTTGCCAGGAACCACAGGGTGCTACCCCTCCCCAACAGGGTGCCACCCTTCCCCAGCTTCACAAGAAGCAGGATAGCAATGACAGATGCTCACTGAAGGCCTTGGCATGGGGTGGTATGGGAGGGCATAGCTTGGGTGGAAGCCATAAACCTGTGCCTGCTAGGAGAGGGAAGGCTGGAGTAGGAGCTGAGCAGCCTTCTGGGCCCAAGAGGCCACGGAAAGGCAAGATGCTGAAGATAGTACCGGACTCATAGAGCCTTAGCAGGAAGGAGCTTTTAGCAATGCTGTACTTCAAACCCTGCCCCATTTTACAAGTGAGAAGACTAAGACCCGACAACACACACTTGTAACCAGAGAAGTGGGAGCTATAAGCCATGTGTCCTGATTCTCAGCCCAGGCCTCTTTCCACCAACAAATGCATATTTTACCTAAAAGGCTTTTATCCATGGGAAATGTGTCAATCAGTAAAAATAGAAATAAGAGTACTACCAATATCTTAGGGTTGTTTTGAAGGTTAAATGAATAATGAATAACTACACAGGATAAGCTTTCCCAGAAGTAGGTTTCATCCCTTGGGCCATCCTGTTGCTAACTCTTTGTTGGTTCAGACCGACTAATTGATTTTTCCATGGATGAAAAGAGTGCTCTGACTGGTCATTGATTGGCTCAGCATAAAGACCTCTGCCTTTGTATTAGCCAGGAGAAAAGGGATGATATGCTGCTGGCTGTATATATATGTCCAACATCCATCTATATCCATCCTCTTTCTATATCCTCCATCTTCTTTTCATATATATATAGGAACAGTCACTTTCCAACTCCTTCCTCTCCCTCCCCAAGAACAGAGAGACTGGGCAGATGGCCCGGAAAGCCATCCGAGGCACCTGCCCTCTGTACCCTCACTCTTAGGAGCCGCAGGAAGCATCACCAATTGCCTGGCTGCTGCTTCTACCTCAATGCAACAGGTTCCAAGCTGGAAGCATCGTCATCCTCACACATTGGCTTCCTTTCTCGATTATACTGATAGAGGCAGGATTACACAGTGGCTAAGAATTCAGGCTCTGGGAGCCGGGATCCTGGGTTCACATTTCAGCTCTGGGAGCCAGGATCCTGGGTTCACATTTATTTACTTACAGATGACATTGGGCTAGTTACTTAATCTCTCTGTACTTCAGTTTCCCTGTTTGTAAAATGGGGAGAATAATGCCTGCCTTATAGGATTGTTATTAAAATTCACCAGTTATTACTCTATATGTACATGCTAAACACCATACAAATGTGAGCTATTAGCATTCCATTCTCACAAGCACCATTCTTACTTTTCCCAGGCCCAAACTGTGGGGGCAGGTGTGGCTCCAGTCAGACTGGGCCTTGACTCTGTGCCCAAACATGCTTTATACTTCCAACTTTGCCTTCAGTTATGTCATAGCCTCCATCTTCTCTGTTCCACTTCCCTCTGAGTGGCCCCTGTTGACCTCTGCTGAGAGTAGGCTTTCCCTCCTCTCAAGTCTCACAGTACAACAACTCTGCCTTTCTCAAGGGCCACTCTCAGTCATGACCTTGCACTGCTGGCTTCCTTCTGGTTTTCACAAAGAGGAAGAGTTCACCTTCCAAAATTTTTATTTCAGGATCCTTGACTTTAACTTCCTACCATTGAGTCAGCTCTGTTCATAAGGTCAGTCAACGTAGAGTCATGTTCTGTTCCTCTTTCCTTTAGTGTTTCGAGTCACTGGTCCTCTTTCAAGAGTGGGTCACTTTTTAAAGCGAATGAAGACATTTTCTCCCTAGCAAAGGCCCCAAGGCATTGGTCAAGCACCTCAGTTTGGTGGCATTTCCCAGGACACCTTGAGAATTGTTCAATGAAGACAGACCTGTTGGTCTATTGATTGCCTGAGTGACTGACAGCTTTTCCAATGAGCTGGGCCAGCTCGCAGGGCAGGGGACTTGGTGCCAGGCCTGTGGCATCCAGAGGAAGCCAATCGCAACGTCTCTGAGCCCTCCGCCCTAGTTTTTTTGATCTTCCTTCAGTTTCCCCGCTCTTCGAGGCATGCTTAGGCCCAAACTGGCTCCTACAAAGAACCTGCTGGGATCCTGTTTCCGTCAGAGCTGGAAAACCAGCTCCTGCAAGTGCTGGTGCAGGCTTGATGGATTCTGCCTGGCAGGGGGATGGTGGCCCAGTTCTCCAATCGATACTGCTCAGTGGAGGCCTTTTTAGAACAGAGCCAAAGAAAAATAGAAAGGGTTGTTTGCTTAGTAAATGAATCTTTGCTAGATAGGAACTGTATTTTCTTTTTTTCTCAGCTTCTTGTCAGTTATTCTAGCTTCTCTGTCTTCTGTTCCGCCCTTCCCCCAACTTCTCTCTCAACACAGTAAAGGTATTGTATTCCCCACAGTAACAAAGTAATAGCTTTCAGCTTTGTTAATCTGCCTTAAATAATTTTTGGAAGAAGATATGTAAAATAAATGAATGGATGAATGGATGGAGAAGTGGGTCACAGCAAACTAAGCATATGGCACTTGAGCTTGTCTGACCATTCTTGTAAGGGATTCTTTTTTCACCTTGTTTCCTAAAGTCATTAGGACAGGGACAAGTTAAATGCTGACAAAACTTTACTGACAATATTGTTTTCTTTAAATTGGGGGTTTGTTCATAAAAAAAAAAATAATAATAATAAATTTAAAAATAATAAAGGCTGAAAACCAATAAAAAAATAAAAAATAATAAAATAATAAATTGGAGTTTTGTTCACTCGTATTTGTGGGTTGGGTTTGATGGGCTATTGGGTAATTTATTTGTAATCTAGGTATGCTGTCACCAGGTAGCAGGTCAGTTGTACCCAAATGTCTAGATTTCCATATTTAATGCTAAGAAACACAAAGTCAGCTTACTCTGTTCAACTCCTTCCTTTAACAGTTGAGGAAACTAAGGATTAGTGGGATTAGGTGACTGGTTCAAGGTCATACAATGAATATGACAGCCAAGGCTAAGGGGAGCAAACAAAACGATCGACTGGAGTGGGATTCTTTGGGGTTCGATTTAATCAGTAGCTTTCTGCAGTTGGAGGGGTAGAGGAAATCTCAATGATTGGAATCTCCAAGGAGCCCCCGAACTTAAGCAGTCTTCCTCCCAGATCTCTAATTTCTAGTTTGCTAATATTTATGGACAAGAACAGAGTGGCATTTTCTCTCCTTCAGATACATTTTTATTTTAAACAAAGGAGAAAAGAAACAGAAGGAAAGAGACTGTGAAAATCTACAGATTATGCTTACAGAAAAATGAAGCTGGTTTTCAGGAACTGAGAGAAAAAGAAGCTGGCATCTTAAGGCAGCCTAGGAAACCACTGGGCTGTAAGAGAGTGTAGATCTGGGTCTCTGAGGAGATGGAAACTAGGTACTGGCTGGTCTTTGGCCAGAATGCCTGCTTCCACCGCCTCCAGTGCTCTGGGCCTGAGCCATAGGCCTCCCTAGGTCCCTAGAAACTACCTCACCCAACAGAAGACACCTACCTGTGGCCTCAGTTCTGTTCTTCTTAGTGGCCCTCCATTTGCTGGGTCCTTAAATGATCTCTCAGAGCAGGACAGGCTATTCGAGGAGTCCCAGGAAAAATATCCCTAAAACTGCCCTGAATTTCATTCCTTTGCCTAAAGTTAACTTCAGCATACATCAGAATCATCTGGAGGACTGTTAAAACACAGATTGTTGTGTCCCACCCTGGTCTGGGGTGAGGCTTGAGAATTTGCATTTCTAAAAGTTCCTGGATAATGCTGATGTTGCAAATCCCCCACTGAGAATCCTTGGCTTAAAGTATTGCCCTTGTCATTGGCTCCATCTTTCAGGAGAAGGTGTGGTGAGCTAAGAATAAGACTTGATTTGGAATTGCACATACCTGTAATCTAGGTATGCTGTCACTAGGTAGCAGGTCAGTTGTGCCCCTTTGTGGCCTACTACAAAGGTTTTCTCTTGTTAGGTGTCTGCGAAATTTACTTCATCTTTCTAGGTCTCGGTTTTCTCACCTATAAAGTGAGTAGTCTACTGAATAGAATATTCTTTCTCTGAACTTTGTCTTAGACACATTGTGAAATTGATTTTTTTTTTTTCAGGGTTCCTGTCCCTACTGCATTGGAATCACCCAGGGGCTTGTTAGAAATGTACAATCTTTATTCGGCCATCATTTTGAGTAGAGACTATTAGTTTTTCTCCCAAATATGGTTTTCTCTTTTTTCCTTTTGTATAACTACATTCACTGACTACGAATGGTCATATAGCACCCCAGATAAAGACTACGTTTTCCAGCCTCCTGTGCAGTCAGATGTGACCATGTGACTAATTCTTGCCACAGGGATACCACACCAGATAAAGACTACGTTTTCCAGCCTCTTTTGCAGTCGGATGTGACCATGTGACTAATTCTTGCCACAGGGATATGAGTGGATGCAATGTTTGCCACTTGCATT
>NW_006442109.1:7174646-7180763 GCF_000325575.1 Pteropus alecto
AGAGTGTGCCTACACTGTGTCTTTTCCCTTTCCTGTCAGTAGAAAAAGTAGTGAGTCAACGTCAGTCAGTCAAAAAACTATTTATCGAGCATCTACCATGTGCTTGGCACACTTGGAATATACCAGTGAAAAAGCAAGACAAAGATCCCTGCCCCAGTGGAGGTTATAGTCTAACAGGTGGAGACATACAATAAACATATCTTTTGGAGGGCCACCATTCAACGAGCTACAGGCACTAAGAAGCATGCAATATGTTACTTGAAAATGTGTGCTTGGCCACAGTGCTCAGCAAGTCAGATGGATTCTTTCAGTCCTCATGGTGGGCTTCTGTGAAGTGGGAAAACCAGCTTTGGTTTCTGAACATACAGTGTGAACTGAGCTCCAGCCCTGTGCATGTGCCAGTATAGATTAATGGCTAAGAAGAGGCCCTCCTGTACTACTTTGTATGAAATGGATTCACTTCTTTTTACCTTGTCTGATCTGAAATAAATCCAGAGACAGACATAAAACCACAGTGGGTATCTAAAAGTATTTAAACATCAACGTACAAACAAGGCACCAACCTCAATGCCTCAGCTCTCGATAGAGGAAACAAGGGGTGGTATGAAAAAGTGAAAGAGGATATGTTTTGGTTGAGCTTTGACTGAGGAAAGCAAACTTAGGAGGCCCGATGCTGTGAAGTATGAGGATTGTAAAAATTGCCATTTCTCTGGTGTTCCAGGAACTAATGTCCTGGGTGCCAAAGGCACATTATTTTGCGTCACCACAGCCAAGGGTAATACGAAAGTATTCAACAACCAGGAAGGCTTCGATACCAACCTGCCAGAACTGACTCTGGCCACATCTCTGGCACCAGGTCTGCAAGCTCCTGCTGGGTCAGACATGGCCCTCAGGCTGCTGATTCTGTGGATGTCCGGGGGTTCCACAGCAGGGTAGATAGAGTGTTTGAGGGTGAGGGAAATCCATGGGCTTAGGGCAGTGGCTTTTCACCAACTGCTATGGATGCCTTTGAATGTTCTGACCACCAGAATACTTCCACTGATGTGTACCAGCTGGGTACCAACCTCGCAAGTAGGTGTCGATATCTCCATTTTGTAGATGAGGGTGCCAAGACTCAAGAGTTGAGGAGATTTCCCTGAGGGTCCATGGCTAGTAAGTGAAATACTTGGCTGGGAAGGAAAGGATGTCAGAGTTGCTGGGAGTGCGTAAGAGTGTCTGGCCGCAGCTTTGGAGAGAGTAAAGGATTTCAGCTAGGAAATCTCCCCTGACAGTTTTCATCCAAGGAGCTTAGAGAAAAGCAGCCACTCATCAGATAGCTTACAATGAGGGATCTCAAAGCAGCTTCTTCCTCCCTAGGGAGCCCTAAGTCTCATGGTAAATATGATGAAAACTCATGAGCCTGACCCAGATACAGAGTCCTCCCTCCCCATGAGGGACAGTGCAGCATTTCAGCTGCCCAGCTGGGCAGCCGTGTATGCAAGGAACAGAATGGAATGGAATGTCCAGATACTACCGGGCGGAGGGCCATGGAACAGAACACTTCAACGTGGCAGTAGGACTGACCGGCCTGTAGAAATCAAACCAGTTGGCCAACCACTAGTATTTGTGAAACATTTGGCATGTAGAGCATTACCCTGTGTAAAAGGTCAGCTGGGAGTCCTTTCACTGGGTTTCAAATCACTCAGCCAGTGAGGAGAAGAGGTAGGCTGAGTGTCTCACCCCTGCTTCAGCCTCAGCAGCTCTCTTTTCATTTGTTCTAGATATTAGGGTGCTGATTCCAATTGCACAAAATGGTCCCACTACTGAACTTTTTTTTTTAAGTTGGCAAGTCACTGACTTCATTCACTCACCACATTTTACCGATGAAGGAACTGAGGCACACACAGAGTTCAAGTGCCCGGCTGTCACACAGTGGGAGTCCAATACTCTGTCCAGTTGGCCTCTCACCTCTTTACCATGTGCCTAACACTCTGCTAGGCAAAGGGGTGGGGGAAGAAAAGAAAAATAACGCTTGTCCTCACGAGGTGGGCAAACCTCATTGTGAAGAAAGGATCGAAATACGCAGGCTGTCATCCCTGGATGGATTATGTCTGGCAGTCCAGGCTGCAGAAGCTCAGTGAGGGAGCAGTGAGTTATTCTGGAATGTTGGTGATGAGGGAGTGACTTGAGCTGGGCCCTGAAGGATGAGCATGTGGGTCTCCACCTTCCCTCTAGGTAATGAGAATCTGACCTCTTATACAGCTAGTGCGTGTTTACACATGTTCACACAGCTCACAGCTAACTCCTTAGAGCTGGGATGAGAGGAAGGGGAGAGGAAGAGCCTTCAGTCCTCTCCTGACTTGTAGGACACTGGACCATGGGAAAACCACAAACCCAGATAAATGATTTGTTCAAGGTCACAGGGTCAACAGGGTTTTAAGTGGGACCACAGCTCCGCCTCCAGACCCCGTTCAAATCCCTTTCATACCGCATGCTCGGGCTGCATTATGATTTCCCTGGGCCCTCGGCACTTTCGCCTTTGTGGGCTGTTTCCACCACAAAAAATAAAAATAAAAAAAAAATAAAAAATTATAGGTTATGATTGCATTGGTATAAAAACAGATTAAATTGCAACTGGATGCATTATTCTATATTCATTGTTATGTTCATTTTTTCTTGTAGTTTCAAAAAATACTAAAATCAAAACCTTTTCAAGGTCCCTCGGAATCCTTCAGGCCCCAGGCATGGTACCTGCTGTTCTAAAGGGCCAGTGGCCTGCCCTGGCACCTCACGTGGACACTCTGCACAGATACACTGCTGCTGCTTTCCAAAGTGCTTCCACAGATGTAGAGGGAGAGATTATGAGGAAGAAAAAGATCTAGCGGATTAATATTGTAAAATGCCTGTGTGTCTTGCGGACCCCCTGCTGATTCCCTTCGTGGCCAAGGGGCTGGGGTTCAGGTGCCTCCGGGTGTTTGGGTTCTCCAGGTCTGACCCACCCCTTAGTCCCCACCTCCCCTGACAAAATGGGCTTCAAGATCTGTACAGCCTACCCCACATCTGTCTCCTGCCACTACAGAGAGAATATTCTTCTCTTTCTCTCCTCACCAGTCTATATTAAGGACTTTCATCATGAAGATCAAGAGGAGGTGTGTTGTGACTGGGGACAGCTCCAACCTTCCAAAATGATACCAGGAGACAGTGTTCCATTAAGAGACTAAGGTACTCTTTCAGTGTGAGCCTTTGAAGATCCCAGGTAATGCCTTCTATAATTCCACTGCCGGTAATTGCAACAGTCACAGGCTGACTTTTTGCCTTCAGGGAGGAGGCAACTAAAGCAGAAATGGCAAATGTGGGTTGCACATGTGCCCAGGCCCCCTGCCCAGATTGGAGCAGACATTTCTGCTCAGCCACACACTCTGTCTATCGAGACTGGAGTCAGTCTTGGATTCCTCCACAACCCTGACAGTGCAGTGTGCCAGTGGTGTGTGCCAGTGGCGTCTGCAAGTCCACCCAAGTTAGAGTCCTAGTGGAAACATACAGCCATCTTTGATCACAACCATTCACTTCAGTCCTTACTCCTTCCACTCTTTCTGCAGCTTTAAAGAAATATGTTCATTTAAGAAGGCAGGGGGGATATGTTCATAAGGAATCCAAATAGCACTGCATATTTTTAACTCTTGAAATAATTATCAATATATATACACAGTACACAAATATATAATCTCTGTCTCTATTTTACAAAGGCAGAAAGCGAGACTCAAAGAGGTTAAATATTTAACCCAGAACATAACAACTAACAAATGGTAGTGCTGGGGTTTGAATCCAGGCTGACTGATTATAAAGCCCATAGCAGAGCTTAATGGAGATGTGAATGGGTTTAACTCTTAAACTAATTATGAAACATTGATTCTGGAATTCCTGGTGATGGTGAGCTAGGAAAATTGGGGTGTCATTACTCCAGAACCACATCATGTGAGACTGCCTAGTGAGACTGAGATCTTAATTTGTTCTCCCATCTAAGGCTCAAGATGCATGTACAGGCTGTAAAAGAAAGGGAAGCAGGCTGCTCTGGTGCACATACATCTGTTTTTCCAGGGGCACATCTGCCTCTCTTGAGATGCTCTCCGCTGCCTGCCTTTTGGCTCCTTGGGAGGCCCTGGCAATGCCTGGGCAAGCGTCAGATCTCCAGGGTGGACTCTGTGTCAACTGCTGGCTCTCTTCTTAATCCTAAAGACCCCAAGTTACAGAAAAGCTCATTACTTCTGTATTTCTACCAGTCATCTTCCTGCAGGAAACATTTAGACCTGTAAGTCATGTGCAGGAAAGAGGTTAGAATGAAGTAGGCGAAATGTAAGGAAAGACTCAGCCCCACCCAGCATCTAGGAAGGATGGCGATGAGACTAGGCCACTGGGACCCTGCAAAACAGAGGAAACCAGAAGAAGGGAATTATGGAGTTCCTATTCTTATTTCTGTGCCTCCTTCTCTGTCTCAGCATCCCATCCACATTCACAATTCCCCATCTGTAAGACCCTCTCCCCAGCATGGCACTCCAACCAGACTTCTCCCCTATGAGAAACAAGGTGGAGGGTGAGTTGGGAGAGGATATTAGCATTCACTAAGCACCTATTGTGTGCAAGTATACTTCTTTATATATCTTATTTCATCTCTGGCCCTTTGAATTGGTTGTACCATCTGAAGTTTACAGTGGCGCAAACAAAACTGAAGAGATTAAATAATTTGCTCAGGGCCACAACTAGAAAGCAGAGCTAGGAGTCTCACCTATGTCTGACTGCAGCACTAGCCAGACAAGACCTTCCCGCCCCTCTCTCCATCCCTGTCCCAATCTCCTCACAGCCCGGCAAGCTGAGCAATAAATCTGAACTATCACACTGATGAGTTTTACCCCTCCTGGAAAACATCCTCCCTTCAGTGGGGTTACCAAAGCATCAGAATCACCTGCAGTGTGTGTTAAACACAGATACTGCCTCCCCCAGATCCTGATTCAGGAGATCTGGGGTGGGACCTGATAATTTGCATTTCCAAGGAGCTCCCAGATACTGCTGCTGCTGAGGGAACCACGCTTTGAGATCTGCTGCTTCAAATGATAAGATTGGGTCTCTAATGGTGGAGGTTAAACCTTACAGCAGAAAAGTATTTGGGGCTTGAGGGATTTTTCCAGCCACCCTGGAATCATACCAAGTAGGCAGCTGCCTCCTCATCCCCAGGCAGACTGCTTTTGCTCAAGCCTTTGATGTTTTTCAAGGTGGAGCCAGAGAATGTGCTCTGTAACTTGATCTTTGGGGAAGGGAACCTCAGTGCCTGGTCTTTAGCCCTGGTTGTGCAGAAGGCTGGAACTGCCAAAGTACAGAGGGAGACAAGAGGGAAAACCAGGACAGTAGCTGAGGAGCTGCTCCAGAGGCTTCGCTGGGAAAAGCTGGAGCCGTATTTGCCCTCAGGGTGAGTCTGACAGGGGACTGACAGGCCACAGCAGCTGCGGCCCAGTCACAGCAGCTGCCCCCACCTGCCCAGTAATTGACACAAAGCAGTAAGGGGGTTAAAAGGCAGAACAACTGCTCACCTCCAGGCACCCTACCCAGGGCCGGGGGAGCTGCTTCACCGGCACACTTAGGGCTCAGGATGGAGCTTCCTGTTTGAATGACCAAGAAGCTCTAACACCAGCCCCCTGCCCATTCTAATAATACTAACATCTTCTGGGCATTTACTATGTTCCAGGCGCCAAGCAAAGCATATCAGATGAATTATATCATTTCTTCCTTATAATAGCACTATCAGGATTTTACTATCCTCATTTAATAGATAAGGAAAGTAGGGTTCAGAGAGACTGAGTAACTTGCTTAAAGCAGCTCAGCTAGTAAAGTAGCAGAACTGGGATCTGAGCCCAAACCTATCTTCTCCAGATCCCATGTTCTCTGTGATATTGCCTCCCTTCTGAGCTTGGACTCCCACTGTTCATTCATTCATTCATTCATTCATTCATTCATACATTTATACATGCATTCCCTCACTTAAAATTTTTGGCTCTGGGAATAAGGCCCAGTTTTTACCCTCAAGAAATTCAGATGTGAAGAAAAACAAGTGATTTGCAGAAAGATTAAGTACAAGGGCTTTGAGTG
>NW_006442109.1:7180823-7207784 GCF_000325575.1 Pteropus alecto
TCATTAGAAGCAATAATACTTGAATAAATGAATGAATGAGCCAGTTTCCTGACTCCTAGTTAAGGGCGGGTTTAGTCTGCAGGCAAATTAGGTTAAGGTAACTAGTCTCACTTAAGAGGCCTGAGGGTTTCCTATTTCGGTGGTTCTCATCTTTGTTGCACATTGGAATCAACTGGAGAACTTTTAAAAATCCCTGTGCCCTGGCAATCAATCAATTGGAATTCTGGGGTCAGGACTCTCCAGGACTCAGGGGTCTCCAATCCCAGGGCCACAGACTGGTACTGAGCTGTGGCTTGTTAGGAACTGGGCTGTACAGAGGTGAGCGGCCAGCAAGCAAGAGAAGCTTCATCTGTATTTGCAGCTGCTCCCCAGCACTAACATCACCACCTCAGCTCCACATCTGATCATCAGGCATTGGCTTCTCATAGGAGCACCGGTCCCTGGTGCCAAAAAGGTTAGGGACCGCTGCTCCAGTGATTCCAATGTGTAACGGAATTTGGAGCCACTGTCCTAGATGCTCCTGTGGGAGCTCCCCTATACAGAGCATAACAAGCTATTCTTGTTCCTGTTTCCCATGGAACGAGCTGGGGTTTGAGGAAAACTAGAGTGCGCCTCTGGTGATTCTAGAGTTTTAAGCAGAGGCATTTTGAAGGCCTGGAAACACTGGTTATGCTTTTGCTACTTCTTCTAGCTGAAGGTCGAAACTTCCAAAGAGAAAAGTGGTTGTGAGAAGGAAACAGCTGGGTAGATACACAGACCAGGACTGTAACTCCAGATTAGTATTCATCTTTAGCTCTCCGTGCATACACAATTAGGTAGTCAGATCTCTGGACCACGGCTTATGCAAAAGAAATAGTTAGTTCCTAACAAGTAACTTGGTACATCTCAGGAAGACTTCAAAGAACCTTTCTGGTAATGACAACAGTGGGCATTTTCGAGCTCTTACTAATAGCTGCACCAGGCCCAACACTATTCCTTTAATCATGACACCAAATTCGAGAGGTATCATTATTATTTCCATTTTAAAGATGAGGAAGTGGATGCCTAGAGAGACTACCCAGCCAATAAGTGACAGAAGCAAGATTCAAGCCCAAATTCTAAAGCTCTTCCCGCCGTACCATCTCCCCTCTGTTGAGTACAAAGGAGCCACTGATTTGATAAGGTGATCTTTAACCTAAAATTAGGTGAACAAAGGAGGTCCGTAAATCTTTAAAACCAGCAGCACTGCCTGTGATGTGGGCATTACTTAGACTTCACTTTCCCAAGCACAGTTACGCTCCAGGTTACTTATTTGGGATCTGAAAGAAACCAACAGTAGTGGGAACCCCACAATATGCTAGACACAGTGCTAGGTATTTAATGTATTTTAAATATATTTCATTTACACCTCCAGTAATGAAGTAGAGAATGGTGTCTTCATTTTACAGAGGACGAAACTGAGGTACAGAAAGATAAAGTCCTTTACTGAGGCATCAAGCACATGTTAATCCAGAACTTAAAACCAAGAAAGGGCCTAGAGGAGCTTGTCTTGTTGGCTTTATCTCAGAGAGTATCCCAAAGAGTGTGTGAGCTGGGGGAGAAGGTAGCTCAATTGTCACAGTGACTTGAGACCCACCTAGACTCTCATTTCATGCCTTGATGCCTTTGGAGGTAGGACACCTGGCTCCAGCCCAAATGCTGTGTCAGCCCACAGGGAACATGGTACGGTGATCACCAAAGTCACACATTTCGTAAGTACACAGGTCAGGCAGAGCACCTCATGCTGTTGGGACAGTTGGGGCAATCTTATAATCTAGGCAACTGGTGAAGGAGGCTTCCCAGAGGAAATGGGGTTTTAGAACTCCTGGGGGAGGTAAGGTCAGGGTGGTGGTTGGAAGGGGAGATTTAGACCCAGCTTGATTTCTGACCTAGCTCTGCTTATCAGGCGGGTTTGCTAACTTCTCCCAGCCTCAGACCTCTAATCTCTAAAACAGAAACCACCTTTCTTCATAGGGTTGCTGTGGGAATTAAATGAGATAAATGTATAGAGCTCTTGGCACAACTCTTGGCACATAAGTGGTAGCTAGCTAATGTAGAGAGAAATTGTTTGGTCTTGGGCATGAAGGGAGGGAAGCTATAGCTCAGAGATTAGTGAGGCTGTTTCTTTTTACCCTCAGAACTAACAGGGGACAAGTTTAGCACTGGAGCCACCCCCTTTAGGATGTCAAGAATTCTCCACAGAGTCTTGCAGAATTCTGCTACCAGGCTCTAAAGGAGAGACGATTCCTAATATCTAAATGTGACTATTTCTCCTGGGCTCCTCATGAAGGGAGGATGTGAGGCTGCATCCATCTGCCGACATGACCACTCCCTACCTCTCTCAGCAGCAGGGGCAACTCTGAAGTGATGCTGGGGGAGGGGATATCTGTACCAGCCAGGATGCGGTTCAGAACCAAGACCATCTCAGGTGCAGCTGACATGAGGCAGCTTTCCAGAACAAGCAAGATGTCCATATGTTGTAGTGCTGGTCCCTGCCTGCCTCACTGAAATCCCGCCAGACTGCCCACTATGCACCTCTGCAAGGCCCAAGCTGCCTGCTCTCACCGCAGCTGAGTTGTCCACCTCAAGACAGCCCTGTACATAGGAGAAGGAGGAAACTGGTGTTGTCCTTTTTGAGGAAAGGCTTAGAAACGGCTTTACCCATTAGGTAAAACTGTCTACAAGAAACGAGAGCCACAAGGCATGTCCCTGCTTTCAAAGTATGTACTATTCGGCTGAGAATGCAGAGGAAAATCACAAAACATGTTATTAAGGATCAAAAGGAACATCCCAGATAATAAATGCTTGAGCCATTTGAAGGAAACCGATCTTCAGAGCCTGGTGAGTGGCCAGGAAGGCTTAATGGCAGATGTGGCATTTGGGCTGGGCCTGGTTAAGGAAGATTTTAAAAAAGAGAAATAGAAAAGTTTCTTTGTTGTTGTTGGTCCCTCTCCCCCCGCACCCCCGCCCCCAGACAATGTGGCTGGCATGAGCAAAGATGTGAGGGCAGGAAAGTACAGGGCCTGTTTGGAGGCAAGCAGGAGACGGATTTGAAGAGCAGCCTCGGTACAGGCAGGAAACAGAGGCAAGTGAAGGAGGAGGATGGGTGGGTGGATAAGGGTGGCAGGGTACTGAGTCTGGTGGCAGTGGTTTGTTAAAGCTTGGCAGAAGTGTGCGGGGTGGATTGTGGGGTAGAGGCAAGGACGTAACAAGGCAGTCGAACAAGAAGGGTGTGTAGATGAGGACCCAGACTGCTTGCGGCAGGCACAGACAGCAAGAGAGAGTAGCAGCTGCCATTGGAAGAAGATGTGAAGGACTGACATGACTCATTGTCTGTGGGAGCTCAGGGAGAGGCAGGAGTCTGAAGGGACTCCAGCTCTCCAGCTAGAGTGACTGGATTAAAGGTGTCAGATAGTGGGGGAAGGGGCAGAATTTTGGGGGAATAGGCAGAAAACGTGAAATGCAAACCACTGCATGTGGACTAGGGAATGAGGGATCTGGAGTGTGAGACAGGTCTTGGGAAGGTTTCTTTGAGAATGCAGAGGCAGTGCAGCAATATTAGATGTTCACTGTGGCAGCCTCAGCTCAAATGCACTCCCAGTCCTACTGCTTGGACCCCTCTTGTTTCCCCACCCCTCGGTCAGGAGTAGAAGCTATAGAAATAGCCCCAGGACTGCCCTGATGTCCTCATCTCAAGTCACCATTTAATTATGTCATTCTCAAACAATAGAAGCCATGTAATAATGATATTGTTGCACCCAACAGCAATTGAACAGTAAAAAGGTTAATTACATTTATTTAAAAAAAAATCTGGGCAAAAGGAAGATGTTCGAACAGTTGGGCAGACTAATTGAAAGCTAATGTTGTCACTAAATTGAATTTCAAATGAATTTTATATCCATAGTTCACTTTGCTAATTTCATTCTCTGCATCCTGTAATTTGTTGACAGTGATTGATTATTTAAGTGAATAATATCTGTGTACCAGATCATTTAGTAATAGAAAATGCCAAACATGATCATAACGTTAATAAATATTGTTTACTTAAATTTTCACCACCTATTTAGTTTGCAGACAGTATTGGGTCGTCAGAGCTAACCCTAAGATTCAGGGAACCAGAGTGACTGTGGAGACCCAGGAGCACTGGGTGATCTTCACACCAGAGGCCAGATGGGTCCCTGTACCTTTAAGACTCCAGCTTCACATAATTTGTGGGCCATCTATTGCTTTTTTTTTTCTTTTTCCCAACAAAAAGAAATCAGAAACACACACAGAATTCTAGGTTTAGAGTCTAGGAATCACTTTTGCATAGATTAGTGGGTATGCAGGTGACAAAGAAAACATAACATATGTGCGGAGTGAGGTGGAAAGGTGAAGAGAGGTTTTTGATAGAGCCACAGTAGGGCTATCTGGATAAAGCTACAGTAAACACACACACACACACAGACACACACACACACACACACATACGCACACACACACGCACACACACACACATCCTAGGGCCTGAAATTTTCAAATTTCAACGTGCATCAGAATCATCTGGATGCTGGTTTAACATATGGACCCCTAGGCTCCACTCCTGAAGAAATCTAGGAAGGGTATTAGGGATCTGCATGTTAAATAAGCATCCAAAGTGATGCTAATATGGGTGTCCCTTGATGACACTTTGAGAAACACTGTCTATTCTTAAACATTCATGGAGACCTGCCTCGAACTCTTTTCCCACCTATTTCTGATCCATTCCATTCCTTGCTGACTCCTTTTCCACACTCAGAACAACTTTATGAAATAACCACTATTATCATCCCTATGTTATGACTGAGAAAACTGAGGCACAGAGAGGCTAAGTATAAGGTAAGAGACCTGGAAAAGAATCTTGCTTTTGATTTTTACTGTTTAACCCCAGGCAAGTAAATTACTTAACCACTCTGATCCTCAGTTTCTTCAACTATAAATGGAGATACTAATCCCTCTCCAATAGAGGATTAAGTGGGATTAACTAAAGTCCTTCGAATGATACCTACTGTCCAGCAAGCATCCGATGAACTGCTGCTGTTACTTTTAGCTGGCTTTGAACAAAAGCCCCTCCCGGAATGAGATGTCTAGCTCTGGCTGGAGGAATGGGGAGGACTCAGTCCTCATAAACATGGTATTGGGCCAAAGGTCATTTATTAAAAATTTTATTTTAAAAGCTCAGTTATTTTTAAAATGTACTATACTACAGTGATGAAAATAACCTATATACAATGTTCCAGCATTGTTTGGATTATCGAGGGATTGAAATCAACCTAAATATCTATTAATTGAGGTTAAATCATTTTAAGGTTTACATATACCATGAAATGCTATGTTATTGTAAAAAGGAGTGAGGAAGTTCTTATGTGCTGATACGGAATACCTTCAAGCATCAGTGTTAATTAAAAACCAGTGCTAGCTAATAGATACATAGATGTAAATCCTAGAAGGATAGAAAAGAAACTTATCGGCGGCCATTGAGAAGAACTGAAGTGCGGTTGGATAGACAGGGGTTGGAGGAAGACTTTTTGCTGTAAATCTTGTACCTTTTGAATTTTGAATGACATAAATGTACTATAGGAAAAGTGTACCAACAGCCATTTATGTATTTATTCACAAAACACATCTTTGTTGAACCCCTGCTACATGCCCTCTTCTAAGTGCGGAGGACTCAACGCTGAACAAAACAGGCAGGAATCCCTGCCCTTGTGGACTTATGTCCTGGGAGGGAAGAAGTAAACAACAAGTGAGGTATAGAGCATGCTGGACGATGATAAATGCTATGAAGGAAGATAAAGCAGAGGGAGCAGGGTGGGAATGCAGAGGGTTCATTTGCAGTAGAATGGTCAGGGTAGGGCCTGTCTGAGAAGGCAAGGATGGAACGGAGACTTACGGGAGGCACCAAGTGAGCACCAACACCTGGGGAAGACTTTCAGGCAGGGAGAACAGCCAGGGCTCTAAGGGAGAGATGACTCTCACATTCAAGAAACAGAGAGGAGGCTTTTGTGGCTGACTAGGGTGGGTGAGACAGAGAGAAGTAGAAGAAGGGGTCGGAGAGAGAAAGTGGGCAAGGAAGGGGCAGATCAGATAAGGCTTTTTGTGCCATGGCAAAGAATTTAGCTTTAATTTTGTGTTAAATTGGGAGCCAGTGGAAGTTTTGAGTAGGGTGGATATAAATGCTAGAATTTATGATACGGAGAGAGTTCTAGGCTCGAGACATGAATTTGTGCGTTGTCAGCCTCTTGATGGTATTTTAGGTCATAAACTGCATGAGATTATCTCAACAGTGTGTCAAGAGATGAGCAGAGGATCAGTGCCCAGGACCTATGCTGGGCTGTGAGCAGAGATGAATTTGATGGTTTCTGCTCCCAAGTAACCCATGGTCCATGGTGGGAGACAGATAGGTACAAAGATCAATGACCAGAAGTATTTCAACTGACAGCAACCCTTCCTCTCACACTAGCACCAAACCAGTAGGCCACTATACAGAATGACCACTCTTCCTCCACACATCCTCCAAGTGGCCAATAAGTCATGGCTTCTGTTTAATAAAATTTTTTTTTTTGCACATCCATACATATAAAAGAGTAAGAGCAAGGGAGAGGGAAAGCCAAGCCATTCAAGTTTGGGGAATTCCCTTATACTCTCCAGGAAGGACCTGGCCATGGCACCCACAAGTTCACTCCACCACAGAAGATGGTTTCGTTTCTGATTTTTTCTTTCTAAACGAAAGGCTAGTCAGATGCATCAACTCAGATCAAAATAACGCCGCTTACCTGAATGGCGTTGTCAACCTCTGTCCATTTCTGCAGCCCCCATTCCTATTTGTTGAAAGATGAGAAGACAAATATATTGGCAGATTGTCATGAAATATTTTATCCCCGAATTCAATACACTGTGTGCGATTCAAATCTATTTATACTCTTCAAAAATTAAAATCAATACTTTTGTTTGCAGCATGTCTCTTTGTTCTTATTGAGTTTGCTTTCACTGTGAAGGGACTATAAAGTGTGGTGAGAGCTTTCTCCATTCAGGAAAATTGCATATTTCTGCAGGTGGCTTGATGGGGCCAAGTTTTTAGAATAGGCCAGAGCAAAGCCAAGGTCAAGGGTGTCATTCATATTTTATGGACTGTCAATTTAATTATGTTTTATGGCCACAGAATATAAGTCCTTAAAATTATGCTTTTGGGGAAAAGGGAGGCAGAAATTTGCCTATACTGTTGGAGTTTCCATTGGTACAACTAATTTACACATTTTTTTAAAGATGTGCATATCATATGGGAAAAGAGCCTACAGATATCCTCACGTATATGCAAAAGGCACATTGCAAGGATATTACCTGAAGCACTTTAGTAATAGCATAAAACTGTAAGCAACCTAAAAGTTTATCAACAAACACATTTCTGTGTCTGTGACTTCTGAGAGACTGGATACATTAGTCATCTAGGACTAATCTAAGGCTGCCGTAACAGATACCATAGGCTGGGGGCCTTAAGCAACAGAAATTTGTTTTCTCAAAGTTTGGAGGCTAGAAGTCTGAGATCAGGGTGTCAGCAACTTGGTTTCTTCTGAAGCTTCTCTCCTCGATGTGTGGATGGCCTTCTTTTTGCTATGTGTTTACTGGTCATCTCTCTGTTTATGCAAGTGTCTGATGTCTTTGTTTGTGTCCTAATTTCCTCTTCTTAAAAGGACACCAGTCATATTGGATTAGGGCCCACCCAAATGGCCCTTTGTAACTTAATTACCTGTTTAATTACCTTATCTCCAAAAACAGTAACACACTGAGATACTAGGGGTTAAAGCTCCAGCATAAGAATTTTAGGGGACACAGTTCAGCCTATAATGCTGGACTCGCTCCATGTACTCTGACTTGGAAAAAAAGGCCATGAAAATCTTCTTATAGAAAGAAGCAAGCTGCAGAAGAGTATATATAGTATGATCCTAATATTGCTTTAAAAATTGCATGTGTGTGTAGAAAAACATCAGCAAGGACATACACCACAGTTAACAGTGGCTCTCTGGAAAGTAGGCAGGAGTGCAGAGGACTCCAACTTTTTATTTTATAAATGCCTGTGTCACTTGTTTGGAATTTTTTACAACCACCAAGCAATAAGTTTGTAACTTAATTTTTGCCAATCTGGCAGGAAAAAAGGAAGGCTGCTCTTGCTCACTGGGAAGGGCCAATGATAGAGTGCACTTCAGTATTTTCATCATCATTACTGTACCAAGTGCTTACCATGTGGTGGTGTTTTACTACAAATCTCCTTTAACCCCACCATAACTCCGTAAGCTACATATTAGCAACCCAGTTTTACAGATGGAGCACTTTGGGCTCAGAGGGGTTAAACAACTGGCCCAAAGTAACACAACAAGTATTTGGCAGAGGCAGTAGTCAGGCCTGGGTCTTTCAGAAGCCATCCGTTGGGCCATGTGAATCACTTGAGTCAAATCTTTCCCTTTGTCATAAAAACAACTCGGGGTGCCTGCTGTTGAGCTTGTTGATGGTAGAGGATTTGTGACATTTCCTTAGAGAAGAGGTGTCTCTCTTTGGCTACTGGGGGCTAGACCAGGAAATGACCAGGATGAGCTCTCTGCCTGCTACTGCTTCAAACTAACATTCATGAGTGCGCACTACATACCTGGCTCCATTATAAACACTTAACATCTATAAATAGATCCCTCACAACAACCCCATGAAAATAGTGAGCTATTTCACAAAGATTTCACAAAAAGAGTGGGAATCTGAGTGAGCGCGTACTGCTGGCTTTGTGCAGGTTGCTGAATAGCTCAGATCCCTGCTCTCAATTACTCACAATAACGAGGCAGGAAGAGCATGAATAATATAAATTCCTTGATAATCAAAAAAGGTCAATTGAAAAATGTGGACCAGATGGCAGTGGAAGTAAGTGGATTCACCATTAAGAGAGATAATGGATGCTACAGGGCCAAGGAGAGTGCCTGGCACAATGCATGTCCTCTCAGACAAGCAGGAATTAAGTCTCAGACCACAGGCAAAGAGCCAGGTGCTGGGACAGGTATTGGGCCGGGGTCACACTACTCTTGGCTGCAGGGTGTGGCTGTGAGCTCAGTTTCCCTAGGGGAAACTGAGACCCAGGGCCAAACATATAGTTCAATCAGGAATCAATGTGGAAATTCCAGACCAGAGCTGAGAGTTCAGACTTAGCAATCTACGGTCATGTAACAAGGTTCAAAATATCATTGCACAAGATGGCTGGAGGGGTCAAGCTGGACAACACTTTACATGAAGACTTGAAGTTATTCACTTGGCCACAGTTCCATGTGAACTTAGAGTATAATATGACACAGCCACTAGAAAAAGCTATTGGAAAGTTAGTCTGCATTCCTAGAAGCATGATGCTTTGGTCAAGCAAGGTGAGGGGTCTGTTGTCTTCAGGACTGGCCAGCCTTCATCAGGATATTGGTTCTAACTGGTGGACAACAACAGTAGTTGTAAACCAGAAGCCCAGGGGCTGGATCCAGTCTGCAGACCTCATTTTATGTGGCTTTACAGAATGCTGTAAAAAAATAAATAAATAAAATAAAATAAAATTAAAAAATCCGATCTGACAAAAATCAAAAGTTTTAAAATAGAAACCCAGATTTCCAGCAACTTTTGAAAAGTTCAGAAGATCTGGCACCATTTTTTAGTGACAACACTTGGCGGGATCTGAGTGCTATCTGTTTCCTTTAGATCAAGCACGTCATTGCCAGTTTGTCACAGTGCTCACCACTCCCTGTTGTCCCCCAGCAGCGAGAATGAGGATCAGTTGCTTTTTATCATTGAATCTGCAGAGAAAAACATCTCTGCATCCATGTCGCTATGAAAAGAAGGAAAATAAAAGAGTGACAAGGCCATGAAATTTTACTGTACCTGTCCTGCTTTATTTATTTTCATTACTAGTCTTGTGTCTATAGAAGTTTGAATTTGCAGTATATATAGAGGAAGAAGTGCAGCCTATAGGATAGTTTTCTGGAGAAGGGTTAGAATGGCCATAGATGTTTAGTTTGGAGGAGAAAGGCTCAGAGATGCATGATTGTGGAGTGCAGATACTGGAAGACTCTCATGGAGCAGAGGGACTGACTGGCCTACATGTTACTTTGATGGGCAGACCAGACAGCAAGAGTTCCAGAAAAGTAGACTTTAGCTTAACTCATGAGTGAGAGTGGGTTTTTGAGCAACCAAGATTTCCAGTAAGGAGTTGTCTAGAGAAGTGGATCACCAGGAGTGGTGAGGCAGAAGTTGTCATGGGATGGGATAGAAAGAACTAAGGAGAGGCAGTGCGTAACCAGGAATTTTGTTCCTGCCATTACTCACTGCGACCTTGAATAAGTTACTTAACTTGATGCCTATAAAACAGATGTTAAAATAGTAGGACAGAGATGTGGTGAGGGTAAAATTAAAGAATGCAAGTAAATTATTTTGTATAATGTTTGGCATGTAGAAAACACTCAACGAATATTAGCTATTACTATTTTCAATTGGGTAAAATGTTGGATAATTTATTTCTAAGAGCATTTCCAAGTCTAAGTTCTGTTATTTTATGTCTCATTTATCTCCATTTCCTCCTTCCAAGAAGTTGCTGAAAAGAAAGAAAATGAGTGAATTTCAATCTCATTTTCTTTTATTGCCTCTCTCCCACTCCCACTTCTAACTCATGAAATGGCCACCGGCTAACTATGTAAACTGCAGACTTTATTTTTAGCTCCTTCATGGCCTCTTCTTTTGTGCCAAACATCCTGGAAGTCTGCTAAGGTTTGCAGAAGAGATGTTCATTTGAAAATGTTTGCTCATCTCCATTGCTTCAAATTTAAAGTTGCTTGCCCTAAGACCTATTCTCAGTAGTAGTGATATCAATGGGCTGAATCAAGTTCAAAATCAATCAGCTTCATATGAAATGAAACTGGAAGAAGCAGACAGACAAATACGAAATGGTGAGCCCTTAAATTGAGACAGAGACCTTTCCCTTCAAGCATGGGATGAATATATGCTGGCTGTTGGGGCTGCTGGGCCTGTGGTTTTATGGCTAAATTTAGTAGAGAAGGGGAAAATCGTGAGAAAAACACAAGATGTTTCTTTTCCTAGCAGAAGCAGGTAGTGGCAAACACTGCAAAATATATACCCATTCCTCCTTCCTTCTTACTAGTCAAAACTCCTATTTTGTTTGGGATGTTAGTCACATTTCCCCAGCCCCGCTTGGGGCAGCTGGTTCTGTCCAACGAAACACAGGTTGATGTCTCATTACATGAGCACGATAAACCCCTTACTTGTTTAAGTCACTGTGGCTCAGATGTTACTTCCAGCCAAACAGAATCTCTACAGTTCTCAAATCCTCAGTGGGGTGATCAAAAATTCAATTCAATTCAATTCTGATACTGTTTACCTGAAGTTAGCATCAGATCCCATAGGTTAAGGGTCAGTGTCACAAGACTGTACCCATTTCAGACATCAGTCACATACTTCTACCAACAAGCTACAAATCCAAGATTTTCATAACCCCCCTCCTCATGTTTGATAATTTGCTAGAATGGCTCATAGAACTGAGGAAAACATTTTACTTATGTTTACTGGTTTATCATAAAAAATATAACTCGGGAGATGCATAGGGCAAGGTATGGGTGTGTGCGAACGCTTCCATGTGTTCACTAACCCGGAAGCACCTCGAACCCTGCTGTTTGGAGGTTTTTACGGAGATTTCATTACATAGGCATGATTGACTAAATCATTGGCCACTGGTGACTGAACTCAATTTCCAGCCCCTCTCTCCTGCCTTTTAGGTGGGGTGAGGTAGGGCTCTAAGTTCCAACCCTCTAATTATGCTTGTCTACTTGATCTTTCTGGTGATCACCCCCATCCTGAAGCTATCCAGGGGTTCCCAGCCAGCAGTCATCTCATTGGCATACAAAAGATAGTATCATTCAGGGAATGCCAAGGGTTTTAGAAGTTCTGTGGCAGGAACCAGGGACAAAGACCAAATATTTGTTTTTTATTGCACCACAGAATCCTATCTGATTCATAGGCCAACTGCTTACTAGGTATTTCCATTAATTTTCAGTGTGTAACAAAGTACTCCAAAACTTAGTGGCCGAAAACAACCACTGATTTATAATTCCTCATGACTCTGGGTCAACTGAGGCTCAGTTGGCCGATTCTTCCGCTTGTCTCTCTTGGGGTCCCACACGGTTGCAATCAGACAGTGCAAGATGGCTTCACTTGCATGCCTGCTACCTTGGCAAGGACAGCTGAAAGGCAGGGACCTCTCTTTCTCTGCATATGGTCTTTCCACATGGCTAGCCTTTTAAGATGGCAGCTGGATCCCAAAAGTAAACATTCCAAGAGGCCACATTCCAATATGCAAGGATTTATCAAGCCTTTGCTTGCATCATACTTGCTAATGACCCATCGGCCAAGCCCAGAGTCATTGTAGGAGGGACTCCACAAGGACAACCAAATTAATAGTCTACCACAACAGGATGTTGTACAGGCGAGGTATTCTCTATGTAGAGGATAGGACTATGTAATCCCTCAGGTTTCTTCTAAATAGTTTCCTTCTTTTTACAATGTTTTCCATGATTTCATCCTTCTTCTCTTTCTTACTTTTTGTTTCCCTCTCTTAATAACTAACCCTTACCCCCCAAAAGCAAAAAATGTGCCAAGTTCCTACAGAAGCATTCTAGTGTATCAAGATCTAGGAAGTAGAATCTGAACTCTTTAGTGTTATAAACTGATAGCCAACAGACATTTTGATTGGGGCTCAGTTTTTTAAAGTACAGAAATCTCACATTAGAATTTAGATTCCCAGCTTCTCTTGAAAATTTGAAAGAGCAAGCAATTCCTGGGCCCATATTCTTCCATGGCAACAACAGAGAAGAGTTGAGTTGAGGCTCCCCTTACAGAAAGGCCAGGGCTCTGCACATTACCATAGGCCCTGCCATTCCATATTGTCTTGTTTAAATTGGAATCACAGTTTTAATTTGATTTGCCTACCTCACTCATTTCTATTACTGTCTGGCCTCTGAGGTTTCGAGTTGCAACCCGCGCTCTCTCACCATTCCCCTTCCCTCAATTTATCTCCTCTCTATAAAATGTGCTCATGGTTATTTCCCATTTACTCACCATAATTACATTATTGCACCTTATCTAAAGCCTTTCCCAGCCTGAGGTCAGCCCATCAAATAACTTGCCTTTCATTTAAGCAGTGCCCAAGTTCCCACCTCCTTTTAAAAGCCTTGCTTGACTTAATAAGGGTAAAGCAGTAGTGGATTCATCTGTATTCTACTGTGTTTAAATCCAGGAGCCCGGATTCTTCTCCTTCATAATGTCTCAGGTCAAAGTTTGATTACAAACACATCACTGTTTCTGGATTATAGAAAGATGCCTAAGACACAAGGACAGAGTCTTCATGTAAAGCAATGCTCAGTGATGTAAGGACTAAAAGACCCAATGGAGTCCTTTTCAGAGACATTTGGTCCAAATTTGGAGAATCATTTAGGGCAGTGGTTCTCAGAGTGTGGTCGTTAGAGCAGCATCACCAGGATCACCTGCAAGCTTGTTAAAAATGCAAAGTCTCGGGCCCCTCCCCTGCCCTAATGGATCAGACACTCTGGGGAGTAGAGCCCAGTAATTTGTTTTAGCAAACCTTCCAGGTCATTCTAACGCACACTGCAGTTTGAGAACAACTGACCCAGAGCCATCCATGCCATTAGGCCTTGTGGTTCCCATTTAAGCTAAGCAGAGTGAGTGGGTAGATCCCCAGGAGGCAGCTGGTTCTGCTGCCTTTTTTGTTTCCCAGAGTTCCCCTGGCTGTAAGTTAGTGATTCCCAATATCTCTCAGCTTCAGCACCACCCGAAGAGCTGTTTCTAGCCCATACTTCCCTTTGCCCCCATTCCGAATCAGTAGGTCTGAGTTGGAGCCTGGAAGTGTGCAGCTCTATCAAGCTCCTGGGTGACACTAGTGATCACTTAGGTTTGGAAACCATTTTTAGAAAGTACCTGCTAATGGGTTCATCACTAGGCACAGGTTGGGGCAATTTGGCAGTCGAGTTCCTAGAAAACTGCTTTCAAAGCCGGTGGATTCTGCCACTGGTTTTGAAGGGCCACTGAGTGGCTCCGGGCCATCTGACACACCTGTCTGCACACCGCACCACTTCCGCATGCAAACTGCAGCTCTCCCACCCACATGCCCACATGGCCAAACTATTTGGTTGGCCTGCCCTTTGGGGTTTTCTTGTAATAGCATCTGACCCATAATATGCTTTCTGCCTGGCCACAGGGGATTGTTTTCAGACCTTGTGGAGGGTTAATAAATAAATGATGGGCTTCTTTCTGGCCACAGGAAACCATCTCAAGGTCAATGATATTGCAGAGCAGGGCTTTACGAAGCTTGCTAAGATTTAAAAAATCAGCTTCCACTAACCACATTGCCTCTTTTTTGAAACTTTGAAGCTTTGCTGCTGCAGAAAGGAGCGCAATTAAGCCTCGATAAAATTTTAATAGCGGGAATTATGCACTCTGCAACCAGCCTACAATTAGCCGTTGCTATGCTACGGGCAGAACCTAATCACGATAATGAGGCAAACAAAGGGAGGGAATTAATCAGGGCTGTAAGGTTAGTGCACAGCCAGTTCCATCTCAGAGCACTGATTTCTGAAACACAGCAGCTGGGCTACTGGGAAATCTCAGTCCTATGCAAGGTTAGATTAGCTGCTGGTGGTGGTGCGTATGTGTGTGTAATCTGAGTAAGGAAGGCTATGTGCAAAATCACTCTTGCCACCACCATGAGGATGCATTCATTTTAAAAACTGATGATGCCCCCACTCTGTGCAGGAAACCATGCTAGATTCTGTGAGAGAGCTACTGCTATACAAGACACAAGCCCTGCCCTCTAGGACTTTACTATTCCAAGTGTTGACTTTGGACCAACAGCATCGGCAGCCCCTGGGAGCCCGTTAGAAATGCAGAATCTCAGGCCCATCCCAGACCTTCTGAGTCACAGCTGGATTTTACCAAGATCTCAGGTGGTGACCTGTGGGCACACGAGTTGAGGTATCATGCTCTAGGAGAGTTCGACCTAGTAATAATGACAGTTGTTATTATAATAATAACTATCGTTTCTGTCAGGTTCTTTGTGAGGCATTCTACATGTACGACTATCTCTTTTAATCCTCACCGTAAACTTACAAAGTTCTCTCCATTACACATGTGAAGAAATTGAGGATCGGAGAAGTTAAGAAACTTGCCCAAGGTTACTGAACTAGTAGGAAGAAAAAGTAATTATACTTCCAGGGTTTCCTGATTGTAAAGCCTGGGTTCTTAGCCCCTGGTCCAGAATGCCTCCAGTCACACATAGATGGAGGATGAATAAAGATCATCACAATTCAGTAGATATATGACAAAGGGTCGTAAGTGAATTAAAACAGGAGGATAGTTTTAAGAGATCATAAAGGATTCATGATCCCTTTTGGTTGGGGTGATCAGGAATGGAGGAAGACGTATTTGAGCTGAAATTTGAATAATAAGCAGAATTTATATAGGTACTACTCTGGGAAAGGCATTCTAGGCAGCAGGATCAGCATAAGCAAAGCACAATGATTTGAAGGCATAAAGAATGCTTATAGGGCTAATGAGTAGAACATTTGAATGCTACATATGTGAAATGGGGCTGGATTATGGAAGGTCTTGAATGTCAAGATAAAAGTTTGAACGTCATTAGGAGGTGATGAGGATCCATGGAGGGTGTCTGAGCTGGGAGTGTGTTTTGTTTTGGCCAGGCTCTTGAAAGAACTTCTTAGACACCATGAACCGTGTAAGAAAGAAGACCAGCAGGAAGCTTGAGACCCCTAAGCCACATGGGATCTGAAGAGTCTGAACTGGGGTGTAGTGAGATCAGAAAGTAAAACGTATCAAGAGATCCTGTGTGGGGTGGGGGACAGGGCACTGGGATGAGTCAGAGCCCCCAACTCCAGGCTCCAACCTTGGGGACTGGGGTAACACTGAGAGGGGAAAATAGTTGGGGGAGGAAAATGGCTGCATGATCTGAGATGTATAACGTTTGACATGATTCACAGCCTCTCATCAGTAATATCAATATTCATTCCACAGATATTTATTGAGAGGGACAGCAAAAGGAATAAGGCAGAGAGCAAACTAGTGATAGCTCATAGTACCTGAGGACCACGTGCAAGACCTGAGTTCAGTACTGTACAGGTATTGCCCTTCTGACCCCACTACAGCCTCCTGAAGGGACTTGTTACCCCAGTCCCTCAAAACCCAAGATGCACAGTATAATCACCTGGGAAGCTTGAAAAAAAAAAAAGAAAACAAAAAAACCAGGACCTGCATCCCCCCCACCCAACAACAACAACAAAATGTGTGCACTGTTACTGAGTTGAGTGAAGGTCCTGGTCCAAGGCAGTGAGGGTCTCAGATGAATCTTGGTGGAACCTCCAATTCTGTGATGCCCTTCAGCCAAAGACCACCAGGAACACATCTGTAGTTAAACGAGCTGAGATTATTTCCAACTGCAGAGAGGGAGAATGCACCCTGTGGGGAAATTACAGGCGCATTCTCCCTGCAAGAGAGTATTAGAAAGAACCCATTAGAGCACATGGGCTTTGATGGGGTGACTTAGGAGAAAGTCTAAGTAAGTAGAGGTTGCCCTAGATTAGATGGTTTCAGAAAGTGGGACAATTCTGACTGAATAACTCAATAAATCTCATCTACAAGGAGGGGCGATTAGAATGAAGACAAAGTTGATATTGATAGAGTCACTCATCTCGGCCAAAAGAAAGGGGTGTTTGGTGGGTGGTAGAGTGATCTTGTTTTTGTCTGTGCTTAGACAAAATCATTAGGTGGCCTCGTATCATTTCATTTTATGTTGGTCTCAGAGTAAACTTGTCTGAGGTTGGTATTCTGTGAAATCATTTATATCTAATAAGAGCATAACCTGGCTTAGCTATGAGTGTCAGCTTCTGTCAGGGTCTACCATTTTTTTCTTTCCCACTCCCATGACCTCCTTGCCATTCCCCAGCCCCACCACCACCACCACCAGCAGCAAAGGGAAGAGAAGTCAGAGTAGAGGCAAAAGGAAGAGTGAAAATTTTCAAAATTAAGAGATTGAAAAGAAGAGAAAAGAGAAAGAAACAGCAAGAGTGGGTGTGGAGTGAATACACATACACCTTACGTATTCTGCGTCCCAGATCCATCCTTAACCACATCTTGGCTGAATACGGGTGGCAGAGCAGCAGAGCCCTGCAACCCAGCCCTCACCTGTCAGCTGTGACCTTGCTGCTCTTCACCCCTTACCCCTTGGGGAGAGCTCTCTTTCCTGCCATCTGTTTGGCATTGGGCAATCAGTGATATTCGACTTCATGTGAAGGGAAACCTGCTTGTGGAAGGGGAAGTGGGTGCAGTGAGAGGATCCAAGGAGCCAGGCCTGCAGCTGTGTGTGTGCGTGTGTATTCACTCTGGCTTAGAGAAATCTTGGCCAGACTGTTCCCTAGGCAGGTTAACACCCAAGGTTTGTGTGCTGGGGGCTCTCCCTCCATCGGGAGTCTGAACCCAGAGCAGGTGTCTGCTGCCTCCTGCCTCCATGCCTCCTCTTGTCCTCAAGAGGAGGAGGAGGACAGGGTGTGTACCCGAGCCCTTTAGCATCCCCCACTTGGCTCAGGGGCTGCAGTCTGGGAGGCTGAAGCCATTTCTCCACTTTAGGGTTGGCTCTGTGGAGCATGATGATTGCAGAGCCTTGGAGGCAGGAGGGTCCAGGTGGCATCAAGTATGTCATGTCTGCTGTACCTTTCTGGCCTTGGCTCAGGCTTTCCCTCTTCCTGGAAAGCCTATGCCTACCCCTCCCCATTCAGCTTTCAAGACTGAATGCAAATGTCTGTCTCCCAGGCAGAATCAATGATCCCCTCCTCCTAGCTCCCAAAGGGAGGCCTCTACTTGGCTTCTCCTGAAATAATTCTCACGTTGTAGTTATTATGTGTTCCTTACCAGAGTAAGGAACTGGCTTATTTATTGTGTGGTCCTGGGCCCCTGGAACTTGGCCAGATCATAGTAGATATTTGGTAAATAAGGGAGGAGAAAGGAAAGAGAGAGGACTTGATTGCCATTCTATATACTTGGCAATATCCTAGGGGATGTGGGGGCTGCAGAAGCTCTCCCTCTCTTGAAGACAGGTGAGGGTTCTTCATCTGGGCCAAGCAGCGCTGGACCCCTGGCCCTTTCTCTTCCCATCTTACTGGAGCTTTGATGGAGTCAGGAGGGAAAGAAGCAGATGTGGGAGTGTCCTAAACTCAGGAAGAATCTAGGCCACAGAAAGCAGCAAGTGTCTTGGTATTAGTTCAGAAAGGCCTCAAAGAAATGGGTGACTGGCAGGTAGCTCCCATGTTAACACAATTTAACTTGCAACTTCTATTGCTCTCTGGAACCAGCTTCTCACTGAGGCTACAGAGAAAACCGAAACTAAATCAAAACCTAAAGCAAAGTTACCAGGGCAATAAGATGGGAGAATTGGGGATTAGGAAACATATCACTCACACCCTGAGCAGCTCTGAGCAGAAGCAGAGCTACTTTGGCACTTATGTGGGAAGGAAAGGGCAGCTGGCTCCCTGGGCAGACGCAGGCTGTGGTCTCCTGGCCTTTGTCTGGGTCCCTGCAGGGACATCAGTGTGCAGTAATGTTCAAAATAGAACCAGGTCTTCTCCTTGCAAACTCACATTGTGCAGCATTTCAATGATGCACTTCAGCACCTGGAGCTTCAGTGGAGATGCTAAATGAATATGATAATCAGCACACGCATAATGATTCACAGCACTTGTAATTGGTGAGAATATAAAGAGAATAGCGAGAGGCAGTTAAGATAAGAGGGATTTCTTTTCTCATTTTTTTCCTTTGACTTGAGATGAGCACAGTGGTCAGTACCTCGGTATTCGCCAACCTGTCAAGTCCTACCTCTAGCCATGTGGGGAGCCACAGAGGCCTTGTTTCAGAAATTCAGAGGGGGAGGGAGGAGCAGGGAGAAAGTTGGAAATAACATTTAAAATGTCCCTCTGAGTCCACCCCATGGGACATCAAAGGCCACAGGGGCAAGATCTTGGCCATCAAGGTATCACAGAGCTTCTCAGCATAGTGGAGTGAGTGAAAACTTGGAAGTCAAGTAGACCAAGGTTCACGTGAAGTCTCCAAGCTTCCATTACCAAGAGATCATGGCCTTCCTCCAAGGCTGTTGGGATTTGGATTCAGTTAAAAGAGATAGCCTATGGGAAAGGAGGGCACATAGGACTGCCATGTTGGAGAATATGGTGAGCCACCCAAAAGGTCGCCCCCTTTCCTCCACCCCCACCCCTAGGATAGGAACATGCCCCCTCCTAGCACCCTCCCTGCCAATACGCCAGACAGTCTAGCTTCTCACAAAATTAAACATGCAGAAATTCACAGGTATCTAAACACTCTCTGGTATATCCTGGCAAAGAGGAGGAGGCTGGCTGGAGGTGGTGATCAGTGGGTTTTAAATACTGACTCTCCTATGCGTTAAGCAGAACTTCTATTTTGTCCTCAAGAATAGTCATCCAAGTGCAGGGAGGGCCTCAAGCTGGAGCAGGCTGAGATTGGATGAGTCTCTCCTTCCTCATCACGATTTTATCGACTCTAATCGTCTCTGTCCAGACTTCCAGCCTCCAAGTTTTTAGCTTCAAGTGATTCATTTCAAAGGCCACCCCCATGAGCCCCTCATCTGCTACTTAATTGCAGAAGGGGGTGCTGGAGGCCCCAGTGCCTTAATTGCATTCGTTAATGGGTAGGTGCAATTATCCTGCCACACGCCTGCACATTGCCAGGCAGACAGAAGATGATTAAGGGGATCTTTAAAACTCTAGCTCCCTACAGCCCTCTCCACTAATTGAGCAGTGAAGGAAACGATATTGAGCTCCTCCACTCCTTTCTTTAAATTAACTCCTGGCTCCAAAGTCCTCCTTGGAGCAGTGTGTTGGCCACATGGCTCAGAGTGTTCCGTTCCAACCCCATCCGTCACCCATCACTTAGGCACAGGGCCCAGCCAGATCATCAGTGGGTCCATCCATCACCCACAGACCGGGAATGGACTGAGGGAAGGGGATGACTTTATGGCCCACGGAGGGTGATATCATCCAGCCTGACCGTAGCACCTGATTTAATTGAGAAGTGGCCCAAAGGTGTCCCACTGTCTTCTGACCTTAGCCACCTGTTCTCAGCCCCAGTCCGAACTGCCATAATCACTGACTGGGCCCCCTGTTGCCTGATTTAGTGTGTTCTCCACCGGGCAGCCAGAGTAATCAGCTTGAATCACAAACGGAGTCAAGTGCTAATGTTAAAAACCCTTTGAATCTACAGCCATGCCACCCTGAACAAGCCCGATTCCATCTGATCTTGGAAGCTAAGCAGGGTCGGCCCTGGTTAGTACTTGGATGGGAGACCACTTAGGAAGACCAGGTGCTGTCAGCATAAAAAATAAAATAAAATAAAATATTAAGAGATTGTAAACTGACAAGGTCTTTGTAATCTGTGAAGTCAACCAAAGGTTAACAGCTTCCCAATCTACCTAGAATGCAATTTAAGCCCCATGCCATGGCCTACCAGGCCCCAGGTGGCCTGGCATCTGGCACACTCTTCATCCTCAACCTGTATCCCTCTAGCCACTGCTTACGAAGTTCCAGCTACACTGGTCTTCTCATTGCAGTTCCCAAACATAGTGAGCTCTTTCCAGCTTCAGGACCTTTGCACGTGCTCTTCCATCTGCTTGAAAGAATTCGCCCTCACATTTTTTATGGTCAGCTCCTTCTCACCCTTCAGGTCTCCGTTTAAATGTTGCTTGAGAGAAGCCTTCTGTCTTTCTGTGACTGCCATATCTTAAGTAATTTTCTATCTTTGTAGTTTTTTTTTTTAACTTGTTTATTTCTTTCAAAACGCGTCACAATTTGTCATTATTTTAATTTAGTTCTTTTGCTATATATGTTTGTGGTTGTTTCTGTCTCTGGACTGTAAGCTTCACGAGGTCAAGATCCTTCTTTCAGTTCACTGTCTTTTCCGAAGTGCCTATCGGTGTAGTTGGTACATCCTCACTCATTCAGCAAATATTTAAGCACTTACTACGTGCCATGCACTTTTTTAGGTACTGGGGATACAGCAGTGAACAAACAAGAAAAAAACCTCTGCCCTCTCGATCTTACATGCAAGAGGAGACAGAAGAGACAGGCAATAAACAATGAACTAATAAGTAAATCATGTAGAATTTAAGAGGTGACTAGGACTCTTTCTACTAACCAAAGCTAATGATGAATTATTCTCTGTGATCCTGGAAATTAAATATTGGGTAAAAATCTAAGAGAAAGGAGTGTGTGTGTGTGTGTGTGTGTGTGTGTGTGTGTGTGTGTGTGAGTGTGTGTATTAGGGTATGCAAAGTCAGTTAAAAGGGTGGATAATATTAAGACATGGGTGCATTTTGTGCCCTTGAAAACAAAGACTGTCAACTTACAGCTTCCTTCTTTTGGGTATCCATCTCGTAACTGCCGATACTCCTTGAGTCGGCTCTAGCTTCTCTAGATAGTACCCCCATTCATGCTTCTCTCATGTCCTTCCTCATTCCCCATAGAAATTTTCCTGCCCTGCTTCCCACTGCAGCAAGGTGTAGTCAGGAGAGCCTAGCTTTTGACCTGCTTGGCATTCAGTTCCCTTTTGGAAACAGCATCTCATGTTTTTGGGGGGACCACTCCCTATCTCATTGGTAGGACTGTCACTCACAGCCTCTGCCTTCTCCCAGCCAACAGGTGGCACTGGCCCAGGCGCTCATGCATCTGAGTCCTAAATGGAGAAACAAAAAGATTTAAAAACAGAAGTTTCTTTATTCTGATGAAATGATTGTTTTGTCTTTTCAATCATAGCTCTCACTTTATTTCTTCAGGAGCTGCACCACAGTCCTTTGATAAATTCTTTCAAGGTTAAGAAGGTGGAGGTTGGTTTCTGTTGCTTGCAGCCAGCTGACCCACGCTGATTGCCTCAGTACAAACTGATAGGGTTGCAGACCAGTTCTCTTGTTTGAAAGTGGGTGGACTTGGGCTAGAAACTCATATTTTTGTACCTCAACTTCCTTGTCAGTAAAATAAGGACAATAATAGCATGTACCCCTTGGGGTTACTGTGAGGATTAAAGGACATGAAGTGTTTTCATATGAAGTGCCTGGCAGCCCTGTCCCCTCCCATCCTATCCTCCTCCCCATCTCTCACGTAAGTCCAGGAGGAGCTGTGGTGAACGAGGGACAGCAGGTCCCCACAGAGGTTGCTATAGGAACTCCAGCCACATGTGCAGCATCCTGGGGACGGGAGTGGGAGGGTGGGGTGGGGCGGGGCCTGCAGCTGCTGGGAAACTGGCTGCAATGACCCTACCTTTTGGAGCCGAAAGGCCCAGCTATTCATGTCTCCCCAGGTCCCAACTCAGCCCAGTTCACAGAACTCCAAACAGAGAAGCTGTTTAGCCTGGGGAGACAGGAGGAAGAATGCACTCTGGGCAGCTCTCAGCTTCCATTCTCGGGGGCGGGGAGGGGCGGGATGGGGGGAAGAACACTACTCAGCTCAGAAGTCTCAGACTGGAAACAGGCCTTCAGGAGCCCTGGGGTCAAGCAATCCAACAACAAACCTTCGGTGCATCAGTTCTGGGGCTCAGCATTGAACCGAGGAGACAGTGAAAAAGACCAAGAATCAGAAAACCTTAGTAGAGGACCTCAGTGAAAATAAAAATAGAAATTAAAACAGCAACTATGATGATCATTTGTGGGGTGAGTACCATGTGTTAACCACTCAGCTAAGTTCTTTATACACATCTCCATACCATAAACTCTGCCAAGAGGTAGCACTACACCCTCTTACCCATGTGGAGGCTGAGCGCAGAGAAGTTTCAGTACAGGCCCGGGTATTTTCTAGCCAGGAAAGATCACTGAGTGTGATTGGATCGTTTTACAGACTGATTCATTTATTTATTCAAAACCCAACTTGGATGAGCACCCGCTATATTTTGGGCTCTGTACTAGACGTGCTTGGGGTTTAGTGGGGGAAAGCTCATGCGCACACAGGTGATGATGATAATAGTGAGGGGCAAAGAAAGGCTTGCAAAGGCTTACAAAAGCTATGGGACAGAAAAATGGCAACGCCTCGAATGTCAGGGTGAAGTGGGGAACGTTGGTCGAGCTGGGCCTTGAAGTATGGATGAGTGGCAGTTTAGCACAGAAAAAGATGGAAGTGGGGAAGAGGGAATTTCTCATGGTGAGCCCAGGGTGAGCAAAAGCAGGAGCGTGGGGCAGGGCAGCTCCCTCCAGGGGGCCCTCTGCGGAGCGCTGTGTGCCTGGGGCTCCATGCTAGGGGCTAAGACCAGATCACAGCTGAAGCCAGATTGCAAAGGGCCTCGTTTTGGATGCCAAATGATTTGAACTTCATCCTGTAGGAAAGAGGAGGCCTCTGAAGGGTTTTAAGCAAGGGAGTGACAAGGCCAGATTTGTCACATACCGCAAAAACCCCCGCTCTTGCATGGTGGCTAGGGCCGAATGGGGACAGGGATCCAGCCTGGGGACTGTTGCTACTGTCCAGTGATCCAGATGGGTGTTAAAGGGACTAGGACTGTGGCAGAGATGGGGGAAGAGGGACAATTAGGAGAGACATTTAAGAGATGTAGTAAATTAACTCTCACTAGCAGAAAGCTGAGGACAAAAATATATTCCTTGCCAGGGACCTCTGGGTGTGTCTCTGTGTGTTTGTGTGAGTAGATGTTTGTCTATATACACACATGTCATGTGCATACATGCCTGTGTATACTGCTGCCTGGATGCACACTGGGGCCTTGTATGCACATGTGCATGTGAAAGTCCCTGTGCTCTCAGGCACATCCGCATGATTGGATTTGTGTGTCTGTGCCTGTGGCCTGTGTGTCTGTCTGCTGCTCCCAGTGCAGCTGTGAAGCCACTAACCCCTTGCTGTGCTCAGGGCTCAGTGCAGGATTCCATATGCCAGGCACCACCAGGGACTTAAGCTACTTTAGAGGCTCCCACTGCTAACCCAGAGATGCATCTTCCACCCCTGTTTGATGCTGCAGCATGAACCCTGAGGCTGTTCTTCAAAGCGAGCAACTGAGTGTGGAAAGAAAGAAAGTAAACATCAGGATTCAAACAGTGAACTAACCCAACTTCTGCTCCAGCCCTGGCCCAGGGACCTCCCCCCACAGACTGCCTTTGATTTGTTAACTGCGTTTTCCCCCAGGCCAAGATGGGGAGGTAGGGGCAGAGAGGGTTCTGGGAATGGAGAGATGGGCAGGGCTGAGGGTGGGGCTGGGGAGCTGTCCCCTCCCATGCAGCAAGTTCCCACAGCTTGGGGAGTTCCTTTGCCTTGTGAAATGGGCTGCCAATGGGCCCGCCCTCAGGGGCAGACAGAGGAGCCTCCCTCCTTTCGTTTCTGTCCTTCCTTCCCTCTTTACCTCCCTCCTCTTCTCTCTTCTTCCCTCCTTCCTCTTCCTTCTTCCTTCTCTTTCCTTTCTCCTTTCCTAACTACCATTTCCAGAGGACTCGAAGGCTTCAAACTGACTTTCATCTGAGTCCTAACTGTGATATTTTGTGATCATGTGACTGTGGGCAAGTGTGCTTCTGTTTTAAAAGGTGGCTGCTCACCTCACAGGGTTGTTAGGATTAAGAAAAGTCAGGCATGTGAGTGCACAGCACGGGATCAGGCCCGTTGGAGGAACTCAACACATGGTAGCCATCAGGAGAATTATGATGGTTACACAGGGATTCATAAGGCATCTCCCCATTTCAAATCGCTTCCACTAGTGGGAGTCACAGGCAGATAAATGTATAGTGCAATAACAGTTCTATGAAAGGCAGGGTACTAAGGTGCTTGGAGGGGCTCAAAAAAGCAAGGGCTTACTCTTCCTAGAGAAGGGGTGGGATCGCAGAGAGCTTCCTGGAAGAGGTGACTCGCGAGTCTTGAAGGACAGCTGGATTTCGTCAAGTGAGTCCGGGGTGAGGGCATCCAGGCCCAAGAGAGAATGTTGCTGAGGTGTGAGAGGGGAACTGCAAAGACCCTGTGGTGTGTCCAGGCCCCAGCTTCTGTGATGAGTACTCTTGGATGAATTTAATCAGACTAAGAGTTCTGGGGCTGAGGGACCTCAGAAAATCTTTCTAGGCCAAAAGATCTTTTCCACTCAGGTGGCAGGCTGCCTGTGGTAGCTGCCGAGATGCCCCTTCAATGAGGGTCTTGCTGGGAGGATTGTGTCAGATACAATATTCAGCACTTTCAGAATTGCCTCAGCTACAGAAGGCGGTCATGCCCAAGGTCATACTTCATCCCCTGGTAGCCCACATCCAGTGACTGATCAATGCCAGAGTACAAAGGTCTGGCCATTGCAGCCCAAGTCAGGACAACACTGAGGGGCCAGTCTAGCTCCCGGACTTCTCCGAGGGGTCAGGCGAAGCTATTGTGCGCCTGTGCTATGGCAGATCTCTCTGTCTGTCTCCTCCTGTTCCCTCCCTTCCCTTCCACTGGTATGAGCCCCAAGTGCTCTGCTTGCTAACTCCACTCCAACTCCATCTCAGAGTCCACTGCTTAACCTTTTGGGCTGAACATGTTTTTTTCCATACTTCTCTTCCCCTACTCTTACCTCTTTTTAAAGTAAATGTCTTTTTTGTTGAAGTATGACATGCATACAGAAAGATGCAAAACTCAACGAATTATGTTCAACTCAAATCTTTGCAAAGTGACCATAGCCTGTAACTGTCACCCAGAGCAGAAAACAGAATTTTACCAGCACCCCTGAGGGCCCTTTGTGACCCCCTCCTTCCCAAAGTTAAACACTGTCCTGACTTCCAACACTGCAGATTTAGCCTTGCTTGTTTTTGAACTTTAAATGAATGGAATCACATAGTGTGTGCTCTTACATGTCTGACTTCTCTCACTTGACATTATGTTGGTGAGATTCATGCATTTTGTCGCAGGTAGCAGTAGTTTATTCTTTCTCTCTTATGTATAGTTGCAATGTCTAAGTTACTATATTTTATTTATTCATTCCCTGCTGAGGGGCATTTGGGTAGTTTTCAGTTTGTGACTACTATTACAAGTAGCTCTACTATGAACATTCTTGTACGTGACATTTTTGATACAAATATTTCTGTTAGATATATGCCTAGCCTTGGGATTTCTGGGGTAGGTATGAGTATGTTCACCTTCAGTGACACTTCTGAACTGTTTTCCAAAGGGCTACACCAATTTATCCTTTTGCCAGCAGTACATGAGAGTTTCAGTTGCTCCATATCCTCATCAACCCTTCCTATTGTCAGTCTTTTTAATTTTAGCCATTCTGATATAGTTCTAATTTGAATTTTCCTGATGGCTAAGAAGGTTGAGCATCTTTTCATGCTTATTGGCCACGTGGACACTCTCCTTTGTGAAGTGGCTGCTTTAGGTTTTTTGCCTTATTGATTTGTAGGAGCTCTTCTTATATTCTGTATATGAGTCCTTTGTTGGGTCCCCATTCTCCATTTTTGAGATTCAAATAGCCCCGGGAGTTAGGGGTGGGGTGAGGTGAAGCCCAATGTCACCAATACCTGAGTGATACCAAATTGCTTTCTCCCCTCTCTGGCCTGGGAAGCCCTTCTAGGAAGGAGGCCTCCTCAGTGAGGCTGCATTTCCCTTCCTCTTAGCAGTCTTCTTTTTGCTGGGAGAAACTGAAATACAAAAGAAGAGACACAAAGAAGACCCAGGAGTAAAGTTCTCGAGTTTTCATAGCAGGAAGGAGGAGTCAAGGGAAGAGTTTGACTTCTTTCCTTTCTCCTTCTGGCCACAAACAAATGGTGAGCATCTACTGTTCACATCTGAGTGGGGACACGTGGATAGGACA
>NW_006442109.1:7207814-7214127 GCF_000325575.1 Pteropus alecto
CCAGGCTCAGGCTGGCTGGCAGGGAACTGGAAGAGATTGAAGTCCCCTTTCCTTCCAAAGAAAAGGTGCACTGAGCCCACAGAACACTGGAAGAGGAAATGAGAAGAAAAACACAAGAGGCCAGAATGTCTTGCAGGGAGATGTGACTCCCTCAGTGGAGAGTTCTCTCTTCTTTATCCCCAGATCCCTGGGCCTTAGCAAAATAAGTGCCCCATATTTGCCCAGTAAAAAGTAGGGGGCATGTAGAACTTTCTGAAAGTAAGCTCTGTGAGAGGAGGATGTAGGTGCTCATTAGTATGAGTCAAATGCGTGAAGTTCAACGTGTCATGTAAATAATAATAGCTTCATTTCTTGAGCATCTACCACTTGTCAGATGCATTTACATAGCAGCAGCTCATTTAGTACAATAAATATTTTCATCTTGCAGATGAGAATAGGTAACTTGACCAAGGTCACTAAGCTGGAATTTATATCTAGCTCTGCCTGACTTCAAACCCAGTGTGCTTTCCTCGTGAGCCATGCAGCTGCTCACCAGGGGAGCCATAGAGGGCAGCTTACCAAGGTATTCCATGGGCAGGAAGCTCACTCTTCTCCCTTCCAGATGAGGGAACACAGAGGGGAAAAGGAGCATGGGATAAGGGTGAAATCACAGGCAGTCCTCTTATCTTGCCTATAAGCTACTTCCCTCAGGCTCCACATCACAGCTTTCTTTCCTTCCTCCCTCCCTCCCTCCCTCCCTCCCTTCCTTCCTTCCTTCCACAAACACACCTAGAACACGTATGTGATCACATGTGCCATGCTAAGAGGTTTGCAGTTTCTTCTGGCAGGCCACATGCTAGGGCCAGTGAGCAAAACAGACTCAAAAATCCTGCCTTCATGCAGCTTATGCTCAAGTGGTGAACTCAGGAGACAGTCGTTAATCAAATGAGTATGTAATGGCAAATGGAAGAGGGATGGTAGAGGCATTACCTTGTGTGTGTTCTTCCGCTCACAGATATTCTCCTAGAATGGGATGCAGCCCAGTATTTGTAAGTTCTGTTCCCTGAGGACTTTGTGTTGCTGGGTGAGCTGGGAGCCACAGGCTGCTTTTCGTTGCCAAGCACCCAGAAGACACACTCCCCTTCCTGGCTTTTGTTTTGTAAAAACACATGTCAGGGGAGTTATGCTGCATTGTCTGATGGAGAAAGGGCTTGGAGGGGGTGAGATAGAAGGAGCTAGAGTAGAGAATTGGGGAGCATCTCCCAACCAGAAAAGGGGCAGGCTGGGGAGGTGGGGACCATGCCCCAGGGAGACCGTGAAGGGGAGAGGCCATCGACGGCCCTACTTGTCACACTGGCTCCCAACCTTGGCAAAGATGTTAATAGTCCACCCCAACACACACATCCACACACGTATACTGAGGCATATGCTTGGCATGGATATCCTAGAGGCTCCAGTCTTTGGGGTCTAGGAAATATGGGCACAGTTATTACCTGGGGCTTCCAGGGTAGAACACAGACCAGAAGACCTAGCTTGAACGATGTGGATTCTGTAAGGCTCTTGAGATCTTTGCTTGGGTGGGAAAGAGCCCCAATGTCAACTGAGTTGGTGTTTCCAACCGTCATGACTACCCCCCAGTTCCTCACCTGGTTCTCCCCACTTCATATTCAAACTCAATTTCTGGCCTCTGAATACTGAGCAAGGGAGTGAGTAATGATAACAGTACTACTCATTGGGAAATTGTGAGATTTAAACAAGATAATCCAAGTGCAGCATTTAGTACAGTGCCTGGCACATGGAAAATGACCAATAAACATTAACTATTGCTTTAATTACCTCTCCAAGCAGAGGGAAAGCGAGAACAGAGGCCCAAGGCATGGAAATGCATAGCACATTCAAATAGGTTGATTATAAACAGTTGTGCAGTTCTGGGCTCATGTGAAGGTAGCTAAGGATGACCCAGGACCTAGAATCCAGGTATCATCGCTTGAGCAATGTTAAGTAAAGGGTTTGTGATTTCTTCTGGCAACCCATGAGAAGTACTGGAGTTTTTCAAGCAGGAGTGTGTATTTCAGAGAGCCCACTTGGCCACAGTGTGGAAGATGGATCTGTGGGAGAACCTCGAGAGTGTGCTATCACATGCCATTGACTCTGGGTTATGAGGAAGGACTTCAGTATCTGGGCAGGCCACGTAAGAAGGGGAGTCTAACCTATTTTCCAAGAACATCTCATTTTTTAGTGAGTAAGCAACTTTAGAATCATGTTAATTACACTGTCAGGGAAGTGATACAGCAGGAGAGAAAAAAATGTGTAAAGAGACTGCAAAATAGAAAATCTGCCGATGTGGCTCTGTAGCTGACAGTGATTCAGCAACACAGAAGTGTCAACGTTTCTGTAATCCTGGCACCTCCCTTCCTGTCCCATGTTCCACCCACTGACCCGAGGTCTCTTTTTCAGCTTCAGCATTAGGACTCTGTGTTGCAGCCAGCAAAACAAACAAATAAAACCTCTGCTCAAACTGACTTAAACAGTTAAGATAAGTTATTGACTTGCATTACTGAAAAGCCCAGAGGTAGATCGAGAGTGAAGCTTGGTCTAGCGGCCCAAGCAATGTTCATTTAAAACCTGGTTTCTCTCTGTCTTGCTATCTACGATTTAGGCTTCATCCCCAGGCCTCACTTAGAGCAACTCCAGCAGCTCCAGGCTGTCCTCTCACAATCATAAATGGCTGCACTGGCACCTGCCTTCACATCCTTTCCCTATTCTTTCCAAGCCAAGGAGGTCTTTCTTCCGGCAGAAAAATTCCTCTTTCCCAGAATAGCTACCCTTTCCTTCCCTCACTCACACCATGTCTCCTCGTTTCCCTTTCAAACTTCAAGAAAGACTAAGGAGAAAGAGTGGCTTCTCAAAGAAAATTGACCTCAAAAAGTGAGGTGTGGCCCCGGGGCTACCATGACATCACCTTCCCGTGTGTCCTCCTTACTTTCTAGGGCTGCTCCTCTTAGAAGTTGAAGCTCCTGACCTTTTCAGATCCTTCACGTACAGGGTCCTCATGCTGCTGTCTTAAGTCTCCTCTCTCCCAAGCTGTCTCGTCCCCTTGTGCCTTCTCCGACTACGCATTGTTGACCACTCCTGGACCCACACTGCCAGTCCACAGAAGTCACTCCTGTGCCGTGAAACCATAGATCCAACTGTCTGAGGGACCTGTCCACTCAGAGATGCCACTGGGGCCTGAAACCCCACATATCTCAAACTCAACTCAGTCTCACTCCTCCAGACCACACGGCTCCAAACTTGCTTTCCTGTGTGTGTTCTCATCACCACCACTGAGCTGGAAACCTTGAGCTTTTCTCTCCCACCCTCCCTCCCCCAAATCTAACTGAGCCCCAGGCCATAAATCTCTCCGGAATCCACCTACTTCTTCCTAGCCCCGCCACCCGCTTGTGTTAGGTGCTAGGAGGTACTGGGCGACTGACGGTTTCTATTTTAGCCAAGGCTCAGTCCCCTGTGCTGCAGGACCTCCTCACTGTTCCCTTGGCTGACTGAGTGGACTCATTCTGACTTCAGAGTTTATATCGTTATTGCTGTACTGCCTAGAGCCCAGGACTGTGTGTGGTGTTTAACAACTTCCACAAAAATGTGTGGAATGAACAAATGAATGAATGAGAGAGAAAAGAGTAAGAGAATTGTTCTTGGGAAGAAGAGCCAATATTCCTGAAGGCCTGGGAGAGCAGGAGGTGCCTCAAACCACCTGTGCTGGCCGTGGCTATTTGTCCCCTCTTATCCCATGCTCATCAAACTGAAGGTTGCCCACCATCAGGGAGGGGTGATGCAGAGAGGCCTCTGGTGTGAGGCAACCCTTATGGCAGTGGATTCCGAAAGACTCTTCAAATATCCTGATCCTGAGAGTCTAAGAGTTTGGCTTTTCTTTAAGCTCAATATAGTTAGCCCCAGTTACCACCTGAAGCAGCTAAAAGTGGAATTGCTCCATTACTTGTTTGAATTCACCAGAAAACTAGCACACCTCAGCCAGGGCTCTGGGGACAAAGTGGGCTTGTTTTTCCCCAACCCTGGTCACGAGTGGTGGGCATGTGGGCTAACGACATCTAGGATTTTAGCTACTGCAGGGACATTAAAATGTGTGTCAAGGTGGAGACAAAATGTGCCCATTTGGCTGTAAAAGGCTCACGAACTTTTGGCAGAGATGGCAAACTGGTGGCAGACACACAAATGTGAAAATAGATATGTGTCTGCATGACTTTGGTTTTCTCTATGAGGTCTCTGTGCTTTTATAGACAAAGACTTGCTCTTACCTCTCTCCTTGAACAAAGGCCTCCTTCAGCCCTTGACAGGATTGGAAAGAAAGGTAAGGGAGGAGAAGAAAACTTGTGTTTCTGCCTGGGCCAGTCGCTGTGCCACGCACATCACAAGCATTATGTTATTTAAGCCTCATAGTAACCCCCAAAACAAACATCCTCACCATCCCTGTTTTTACAGATGAAGAGACAGAGGCCCAGAGAAGTCCCCTAACTTTTGGAGGTTGAATGGATGGTGAGTGGAAAAACTGGGACCTGTATGCAAATCTGTTCTCCCCATAGCCCTAGAGGCACCGGACTGAAAACACAATTATGTTTAGATCTTAGGGCTTTGGTAACCAGTGTCGGGGATGCCAGGAGCCCAGGGGACTGGGATTTGTTACACTTCTTTTGGCTCTATCCCCCAAGGAGAAGCCCGAGTAGCAAACCTCACAAAACAGCCCCGTGCTTCCACTGGCAAGAAAATAATGCATATATGCCACAATAGATTCTCTACCAGATTTGTCCCTATGTGGTCCGCCTTTTATTATGCTGGTTGAACTTTTTTTATTTTAGCCTTTTGTTAACATTTTTTAAAAAAATCTATTAACTATATTATTGTGGTAATCATTTTGCAATATATACATGTATCGAATCATCACTATACACCTCACATCCAATACAGTGTTATATGTCAATTGTATCTCAATAAAACTGGAAAAAATCAAAGCATAAGTTTTGATTTTGTAATTTAAATTTTAATTTAAATTTAAACAGCAGGAACATTTAAAACAATTTTTGAAATGCCATTCCCCTCTGTTCCTCACCTAAAGGCATTCTTTGCTAATGTTTTCTCTTAAGAAATCCCTTCCAGTAAAAATGAACATGTGTAACTCTCTATGCATGTATGACTCTATTTTGCGTTTTACACAAAAGGAGACATATCTTCCCTCTAGATGTCTTGTGGCTTGATCTTTTCCACTCAGTAACATATTTGATAGGATCTTTCTGCTTCAGCACAAAGCTACCCAGCTTTCTTTTCCTGGGTACAGTGTTCATATTCTCTGCTCATTTAAAACTCTAGTTTAGGTCTTTTTCTTATTGAAGGCTTTATAAATTAAAGAAATCAGTTATTAGTCAATTTTCTGTGTTATAAATATGTTTCCTCTGTTTTTCACTGCTTAACTTCAAATAAATGTTGGCATTTCTTGTTTCTAAAGATAGCTCAAATGATCACCTGACAAGGGTCACGGGGAGGAAGAGGACTATACTAATTTTCTTTTGCTGCTATAACAGGGTACCACAAACTTAGTGACTTAAAACTAGTCGCATTTATTGTCTACCTTTCAGGATGTTAGAAGTCTAAAAATGGGTTGTCAGGGCTGCGTTCCAGCTTCTAGAGATCACTTTGGCTCGTGATCCCATTCCCTGTCTTCAACACAGCGACGTAGCATCTTTTCTTCTCTCTGGCTTCTGTTTTTATCCTCACATCTTCTCTCCCTATCTGAGCCCCCTGATTCTCTCTTATAAGGATTCATGTGATTCCATTGGGCCCACCCAGATAATCCAGGATAATCTCTCCATCTCAAAATCTTTAATTTAATCACACCATCAAAGGCCCCTTTTGCCATGAGGTAACATATTCACAAATTCCAGGGATTAGGACATGGACATCATTGGGGGACCATTATTCAAAGAAGAAAAGGCGGAGGGAGGAAGCGGTAGTAGCATTGCTCCAAAGCACAGCATCCCCTCATCGCTGGAACTACCTGCACGTGGTGGGGCCTAAGCCTCATGGCAGACTGCTTTTTCTAACCCCGCCTAAAAGGCTACATTCTCGCTCTTCAGGGGCTATCGCATCACCCCGGTTGTTTTTTATTCACGCCTCCCTACCCCCAGGCACAGGGGCAGTCTGTGGAAATTATGCACCTGTGCTGGGAAGTTGACTCTCACAGAGGGGCTTACCTCCTCACTAGGCTATAAGCTCCCAGAAGCCAGGGACCGAGCCTTAAGCTTTCATTGTTGTTGTTGTGGCCTAC
>NW_006442109.1:7214156-7234605 GCF_000325575.1 Pteropus alecto
GTGGGAGAAAAGAAAGCGAGGGAGGTGGTGCTTCTCTGCAAGCCCCAGCTCTCCTTGCACAGCCTGGATGAGGTCCTCCCCTCCCTCTTCTCCAGGGTCTCCCCTCACCTAGGCTCAGCTTGACTTCTTTCCCCTTGGGAGACAGGGTCTTCTAAGAGGACATTGCCCACAGGCAGGTCCTAGAGCCAGCCGAGAGCAAACGTCCTATTTTTCATCTAGCCTTCAGTGCCCTATTTTCTATTTAGCAGAATGTTGGAACCACAGGAGAGATAAGGACACTTAGCCTGAAGTCTAACCTCTTTTGGGATTCTGCTAGCGTGGAAGGGTGTGGAGGCAAGGGGCAGTGTTTGAGATGGGGAAGGGAGTTGGATATTGTTTCCTGTTAGGTACTTTGTCTCAGAGGCAGGAGGGTAGACTGGATGCTGTCTCGAGGTCCCTTCCAGGCTGACCCGTTCATAACCACCGTATCTCCAAGCCATAAATCTGCCTCTGACCCCTTATTCAGAAACCTCCCAGTCTTAAGGCTGCCCTGGACAGATGGCCATGGGATTTTTTTCCTCTATTGACTATAAAAACAGCACATGCCTGCTTTTACCACAACATTGACAAATTCAGAAACAAACAAAAAAACAAAAACAGGGAAATATAATACCCATAATCCAGATATTTGGAGGGAACCATGGTTAACATTTTAGCCTATTTTCTTCTAGTCTTTCTTCTGTGCGTATATATTTATAATTCCTGTGAGCAACTTCTCTCTGGGATCTTCTGGGGAGGGGATATGGGGAGATCAGCTTGCTACTCAGCTGTCCCCATTGGGTGGACACTGTTCACGCCCAGTGGCTCTCAATGAGGGTCCTGCTTGGCTCACCCCACCAGGGGGGAGATCGGAGAACCTTTCTCTGCAGTGACCCTGGACTATAAGGAAGCTTCAAGCTCTGTACTGAATGAGGACAGAAGACCATCTCCAAGTCCTACATAGTCGGAGTCCTCTTTGGCGGGGATGGGAAGGTGGGGTGGGTATCTCATGATGTCCCCTGGACCTCCACAAGGTATCCTACTTAGATCTCTTTCCCCCTTTCCTCTCCTCCTGTTGCCCATCTGACTTTTCACCTTTTTATATTCAGAAATCTAGCCCATCCCCTCCGAAAACAAATGAGAAACTCTTGAATCCAATCCTGTTTCTCCCGCATTTCCAGGCTCTAGCTTGAAATGACCATGTCTTTTCTCCTCTGAGGTGACATATCCACAAGTAGTTTTCTCTGGAGGTAGGATGCAGGGGTTGGGGTGTGGGGTGTGGAGCACTGTTTTCTGGGGTGCACGGTGGGAGGTAGAACATGAGGGGTCTCCACTTAAACCATAGCTGCTTCACCGTAGTGCATCTAAAATAAAACATATCTCCTTACTCCAAGACTTATTTCTTCCAGGAAAAAAAACCCACAACCATACAAATAATATTTGACCCACATAAGAAATTAATATTCTTCTCATTACTATACTTGTAACTCTATTTCCTGTGAGCAAATACCCTGACCTTATTAGCCCAAGAGAACATTTACCTCCTCTCTGTCAAAGTTAGATGACAAGATGTCCTTCATTAACTTGACAAAAAAGCATATTGCTTTAACTGCTTGGAAGGGAAATAAGGGGTGGGTGTGGGGTGGCGGGGAGGCCTGGATGAGAAGTCTCTTTTTACTCCATCACATGTATTTTTCATACTTGAAATTGTACAATTTTGTATCCTGCCTTTTTCACAATATGATAAGCATTCTCCCAAGTTTTTAAAAACTCCCTAAACACCCTGTTTTAAATAAGCACCATTTTAAACGATTGTAGAACATTCCAGCATAGAGTACAACCTTGGATTTTTAGGGGCAGAAAGTCAACATCCCAGGATTATTCTTGCTAAAGTAAATCTTTCAGAGTCCTAGTAACTAGTTTATGAATTGCAGGAGACTTTCTAAAGAAATCACCAATAAAGTCTATGGCCATGCCACCCTGAACATGCCCGATCCCGTCTAATCTCAGAAGCTAAGCAGGGTCAAGCCTGGTTAGTACTTGGATAGGAGACCACCTAGGAAGACCGGATCTGTAGGCGTTAAAAAAAGAAAAAAGAAAGAAAGAAATCACCAATAGGGAACAACTTACGTTAGACCAGAAGTGCCGCTCTAGATTATTAGAGCCGTGTGCAGAAGGCATCGAGGCCATACCTGCAGTAATCATATGGCCATGTCAAGAAACGCATCCTAGGAGAAACAAAGTAAAAGTATATAAAAAAAAAACAGAAGTGAAAGATGCTGTATGTGGGTGATTGTGTCAGAGGCCATCAATCCATCCCCAGGGAGTAAAACAGAAGACATGTCATCTTAGACACAAGCAGACTACTGTATTACTGGATAGAAGTGAACAGGCCTGGGGCCAGCAAATTCCTAATTTTGAACTCTGACCATCTCTGAAACTGTGTAGCCCTTGGTTCTCTCAACCTTGACTGCACATTAAGGTAAAAAAAAAAGAAAAAAGAAAAAGAAAAGAAATGTCCAGGACTATCAATGATTTTTTAAAAAATCATATATATATTATATGTAAAAATCATATATATTATACATATTGCTCTAAAGAAAGACAAAACTCTCTGTTCTCTAAGTTTTAGCAGTTTAGATACCCTAGAAAGCCTTTCTGGAGGCAAAGAGTGAGCTATATGATCTCTAATAGGTACACCCCAGGAAGTTAGGAAATCTATGTTCCTTAGTAAGGACTGAGCAGGAAACACTGGGATATTAACAATTTTATGGAGCATTTTATGCCCAGGTTTTTTTTTTTTTTAAGTCTTGCACACCCTATTTTCAGGTCTCATCATCAAGAGACTTGGTTAATAGGACAGAAATTTGGAGGTGACAAGGAACTCAACTTCCGACTGCCTCAGACCTTCTCAGACATTTCCAGCAGTCAAGGGTTTCATCCAGATGGCTGCAAAGGACCTTCTGGGAGAAGTGACGAGAAGTTCGTTGCCCACTAGGACTCTTCCATGCCCTTCCCAGAGGACTCAGGCTTGGAAAGTGGCAGGAAGAGGAAGCCCAGCTCCACATTACAACACTAGCAGCTTCCGGCAGCCAACCCTGAGATATTCCACCTCCTCCTGATCCATGCCCCAACCCTACTGAAACATCTAATTAGCCAGTAAGAGTTATCAACATTACCTCCTACACCTGTCTTGGATCCACTTCTCTGCCTCCCCAACACCAACTCCCCAATGCAGGAGCAGCTCCTCATGTGTCTGCCAACCTCCCATCTTTCTGCCTCCAGTCTCTTCTCAATGCTGCAGCCAGCATGGTCTTTCCAGTGTGAGAACTTCCAATCTAAAGATGATGTCAAGTTAGCAATCTCCCCTTCTTTAGTGGAAACAATCTGAACTCAAAAAGGAATTCAGAAATAAGTACACAAATTCCATTTTTATTGAAAGTAGGAGACATCTAAAACACAAAACAGGTGAAAGGGTTGTCCCAAACAATGGATCTTAAGCAGAGGTACCCATAGTAGAAAGTAGAGTGAGGACACTGTGCTGCAGAATCTCAGGGACAGCCCGAAAAACACTCATCCAAGAAGGTGAGGGGCACAGCTGGAGGTGCAATACAGAAGGGCCCCATTTGCAACAGCAGGAAGCCGATGTACGTGCTGGTGGCATGAGTGCTGGCATGGACCAGGACTAAATGAGGCATCACCCAAACAAACCATATTTGTAGCAAGTGGTCTGTTTCCATGGCAACAGAGGAGAAGCGACTGCACTGGGAAAAGCCTAAACATTGGCTGGAGAAAATTCAAGGCTGAGTGCACTTATATCAATCCAGGAACATAAGGAAAATTTAGCCTACCTGGAAGACAACCTTGGATGCTCTCATACAGGAGGTCCATGGGGAAGGAAAAACATCAATGATGAGTAATCTATACTACGATATGACCCAAAAAAAGAAGAAAAAATAATAATCAGCAGGCAAAAAGATGAATCAAAAAATGTTGCATGGAGCAGATGAAAATTCTAACCCCAAAATTTAAAAAACATAGTGAAGTAATTGCCCCTGTGAAGAAAGTGCACACGTTAGACATCAGGAAACAATGGGAGGAAAGAAATCCTGAGCTGGCAGAGCTCAGGGAAGGAGTGGAAGAAAAAAAAGACAATAGTCCAAACGTCATTCTTAATATAAAATCTAAAATCTGAAGGAGCAAAAGAGAGAATAAGCACTGCTAAAAACTCAGCAAGAGATAGAAGAATATCAGTAAATTAAATAGAAATAAAGGTTTAGAGAGAAAATGATGAATATAAAAGACAAAGATCTGTTCGTATATGCATTAAATATCTCTGCAAGGGCACACAAGAAATTGATAGTACAGTTTGCTTCTAGGAAGGGAAATTGGGTGGGTGTGTGGAGGGCAGGGTGGAAGAAAGAATTTTCACTTTTTTGTCTTTTAAATTTTTGACTTGTATGAACATATTAGCTCATCAAAAAAGTTCTAATTAAGGAATTCCCCGCTGCACACACATTCACAAATCTGATTGTTACTCTCCTCGCTTAAAATCTTGAATCGTTTTCATTGCTGTTAGTATATAGAGCACACATCTTAAAATGGTTTAGTAGTAGGGCAATCATAGAAATTATTGTCCAACAGGGCACTTTTGAGGTTGAAAGCAGGTGCTACAGACTAAATTGGGATGAATGTCACTTCCTTAGAAGACTGGTCCTGATCTGGCCTCACCTTTTACCTTCTAGCCCAGGGACCCTCACCCCAACCATGCTCCAGCCTCTCAGCACACACCGCTTCCTCTGCACTGAGGATATATCCCCTCCCCCACCTCCCTCCCCCAGTCCTACATTTTGGCTTATTCTGCCAAATGTCCTTTGGGTCTGAGTTTAACTCTCAGCACTTAACATGTTTTATCACTTCCAAAATGCACATTCCTCCCACCCCATTTTCACATCTGAAATTAAAATAGGTCTTTTCCTATCACATTTTTCTTAGTGGCACATAAATTAATGGTACATCTTACATTACAGCAAAAAGTATCTTAGATTTGGTGACACATGTTATCACACTGTACTATAACTATCTAGTTCCATGGCTAGCTTTCCCCTAACTGAGATATCTTTGAAGACAGGACTGTGTATTATTTTTCTTTGAATGCTCAGTGGCACTTACCAGAAAACAGTAGTTATACAATAAATAAATTCTGCAATACAACAGAAATTTTTAGAAAAAAAAATTGGCTAGGAATAGGAGATTTTTCTCTTGAAAATTTCTGAAAGTTTTTTTTCCCTCAGGAACATTTCTATCTTTCTCTGGGTCTTCAAATCTCCAAATATCCAAACTTGACGATTAAATGAAGGAAATTAAGTTCCATATTAAAAAAACAAAACAAAACATTTTTAAGTTTCTAACGAAGGGACTTTAGATCTATAAAGGAAAATGAAATAAAATATTGTATATATTTCCATTTTCTTTCAGTTTCCATTTCATGCTTGACTTGGTTCACAAGGTAGAAGTGACAAAACACAAAAAACGCATTCATTCATTTAACAAACATCGAGTCCCCACGATTTGCCTGTACTCCTCTCCGTTCTGAGAACAACACAGTTAACAAGACGAAGTCCCTTCTCCCTTGGAGCTTACAATCTAACGATGGATGCAAAACAATAACACACTCACAAAAAGATAACATGTCAGAAGTGGTGATTACAATAATCATATGAGAATATAGCATTTTATTGCAGTTGTTGGCCTCCGAGCTTATCTGATCATAATAACCACCAGGGAGCTCGTTAAAAACACAGATTCACTGGCCCATGCCAGGCCCACTGAATCAAGATCTATGGGAGAGAGGCCTAGGTCTTTGGAGGATTTTTTCCAGCTGATTCTTGTGATCACTGGATACATAAGTTGTATCAGAAGTTATGAACTTCCGCTGCCTGGTAGAATCACATGGAGAGCTTTAAAGCATGTAATGCTCAAGTCCCGCCCTGACAGATTCTGATTTAATCCACCTGGGGTGAGTCCTGAGCTTTTGTATTTATTTAAAAGCTTACCAGATAACATTGGTAAGCAGCCAGAGCTGAGAGCCCAAGGCTAAACTGTCTCAGGGATGATTGGAGATCAAAATTAGGAACATTTTGCTCCTGGCCTATCCACCTCCATCCAGGAATCAGGAATTAGGCTCTTGCATACATGCCTGCCTGTGTCTAAAATTAAATGTCTCAGATCTACACTCAGGGACAGACTGACGGCTAACTCAGGAAATGTGTCTTTTGCACCTGGTTTTATACTTTTGCTTTGGCTCCTCCTTGGATATGATTCCTGTATAGAGCAAAGTCTGAGAGGTGACCCTACTCTAATGTTTCAGCCTTGCCTGGCCTCAATATGGTCTGCGCACAGCTGCGACAACCTGGAACAAGGCTTCCAGTCACCCAGCACAAGCCACTTGCTCTCTATTAGCGCTTTCTTTGGAAAGTCCGCTGTGACTAATTTCCATTAGTAACTTCGTTTTGAAATCCCATCAAATCTACCAGGTGCAATGCTGGGAACCCAATAAACAAACACCCTAACAGCTCCTTCCTTTAAAAAAAATGTTTTCCTCCTTCAGCTCAAAATTTCCAAAATCATTACATCCCTACACCTGGCCTCTGAGGGAAATTGAAGAGGGAGAAGAAAAGATGGGAGCCCCAAGCACCCCCGGCACGAGGAGCACAGCAATGCTCTTTTCCTGTGACTAGCCTCTGAAGTCATTCCCACTCTGACATGAGGTTGAAGGAAAGCCCCCCGCCCCACCCCAAGTGGCCGCAGCTGGAGATATCTGACATCTGTGAGACCTGGTTTCTCCGTCTGTGTTTGTAAGGCTCGGCGGTGACGTAACTGAAGCAGCAATTACTGTACCTTGCACGTAGTAGGCAGTTGTGATTGTTATGACCTCTTTTCTGCCTCCTGGTGTTTTTCTTCTAGAGAACTGATTGCGTTGGGACATTTTTATGTCATTGCACAATGAGCTGGAAATGGCAGCCCTGCTGATTAGAATGCTGGTTTGCAGGGAATGGAGTGGTAGTGTTGACATTTGCAAAAAGCTTTCTTGCTAAACTTTAAACACTTTGCAGATCTACTCCTACTGGCATTGCCTGTTAGTGATATTTCTATGGCTACGAAGGACACACTGAGCTCAATGAGACACCTGGGGAAAGGGCAGAATAATTGCTTTCCCTTAGGGTTCCAGCAAAGGTAGGTGGACACCAAGTCTATTTTAGCATGAGAAAAACTAACGAGTGTTGAGTGTCACCTGTCTGGCCCATAGGAGGAGCTCAATAAATATTGACAAGCTGAACAATGTGAAAGAATGAATGAATTAATTGCATGTGCCAGAATGAACTGTGCATTTTTATTCTGTACTATTTGTTTTGCTATGTATAAATGGCTCATTTCAAGTAATGATGTATTTTTTTTTTTAGCACAATGGGTGTGTCAGGCCCCATGCTAGGTTCTGGGGATATAACTGTAAACAAAACAGAGACCTCTCAGTGCAGAGAGGGTGACAGAAAAGAACCAGGACTGTTACCAGTATTAGTCAGTTTAGGCTGCCATAACAAAGGCCCATAGACTAGGTGGCTTAAACAATAGAAATTTATTTTCTCATGGTTATGGAAACTGGAAGCCCAAGATCAAATTCCAGCTGATTTGGTTTCTGGTGAGAGCTCTCTTCTTGGCTTGCAGATGGCTGCCTTCTTGCTATGATCTTTCCTCAGTGTGTGCAAGAAAGAGGATGGAGGGCGGAGAGCATGTGAGCAAGCACTCAGGTGTCCTTAAAAAACACTAGTGCTACTGGATCAGGGCCCCATCCTGTGACCTCATTTAATCTAAATTACTTCCTTATTCCAAATATGATCACGTGGTGGGGTAGGGCTTCAATATATGAATTTGAGGGGTGGGGGACCACAAACATTCAGGCCATAACATTAAATCCCACTATCAAAAAAGCGCTGGAGGCAGCTAACCCAGCCTGGATGGGAAGCTGGGAAGGGAAAATCAGGAAGGCCGCTGGATGAATGAAAACGCAGGCTGGCTGGGAAGGTTAAGTGAAAGTTAGGTAGGTGGAGAGGGAGGAGCTTGCAAGGCAATGAGAACTTCTTAGGACAGGCCTGGAGGCAGGGAGGAGCTGAACCTCTGAGGAGCTAGAAACTGGTTAGTAAGACTGGTGTAGGAACAGAGAGGAGGCAAGATGGAGAGAGGTGGGGGATACCTCAACTGTCTTTGCAAGCCTTGCCGGGTCATCTCATGGGCAGGCAAGTGAGCTACAAGGCAAGGGAAAAATGTGTTGTTGTTGTTGTTGTTGTTCTTGTTGTTGTTGTTAAAATTATTCAATGGGGGATCAGCTTTTTGCTAAAGTTCCATTTGAGTATTGCTTTTATTTTAAATCACATCCATGGTGGTTCCCATTAGCTGTACAATGTTTAGGGCCTCTAAAGATCTTAATGAGGCTCTGATTGTGAGCTCCTTAAGGCCACCGGAGCTACTGAAGAGTTTAAGCAAGGGAATAGTAACAGTGAGGCCACCTTTCTGCTTGTTCTGTCTCCGGTGCGGTGCGGGAGAAGTTGGCTCAGGAAGCCTGAATGGGTGTGGCGGCGGATGCGGGCCCAGCCACCCCAGAAGGAGACGGAGAGAAGTTGAGTGCTGGATTCTCCCTGGATTCAGCCCACCAAGGTGCCTCAGGCGGGCCCAGATGGGGTGGAGAGAACCAAGCACGGCGACTAGGCGGCAGAATCTCAGAGAAGAAGGCCCACTTCTCGTCCACTGTTGTCACGGCCTCATAAGGGTGCACACCGACTCGATCCTCTCTGTGCTCCCTCCTCCAGTCTCTCTTTGGGCCCAGAACCCCAATTCTTCTCTAGGCCTTTATGCAGAATCTGCTGGGACTCCGGGGCGTGCCACTGTCACCACAGGGCACGTATAGAAGAACTCCCAGGGCAGCCGGGGCTCCGGGACACCCGCCCTGCTCCATCCAGGCTCACTGTACCAACCCTCCTCCCTCTCCCCCGGCCACTCTCCTGGGCCACTCTGCGCGCCTTCAGCCCTGCCCGCTAGGGTGTGGACATCCTTCCCACCCCAATACCCCCTCTCTACCCCAAACTCTACAAGAGGAACGCAGGGTTCCCGGGGAAAGGGACGATCAAATCAAGCAATTAGCATCCTCCTGCCCCTCAACAGTCACCCAACAGCCTTGTTGGCCTAGCAAGTGCAAGGTCACAGAGAGGCAGTTTCTTTATGTTGTTTTTAAATTAGGGACCTGTAGTAACAACTCAATGAATTGTCAAACGACTGTCCCATCCCTCACTCCCCACTACACACACCTTCCTTCTATCTTCTCTACCTGCCTGCCCCTCTTTCTCTCATGATCCTCCTTGTTTTACCACATAGGGAATACACAAATGCATTTTTGCTGTGAGAGGCTGAAACAATAAACGCATGAGATTAGGAAGCAAAATGTCATCATATTGCACTTCTGCGTGCTGCAGCCCCCAGCAATTTCCACTTCCTTCCTCCCAGGTAGAATCCCTGCCAGCAGTTTGCTATGTACCATTTCATCCTTGCTCAAACATATATGAATATAAGCCACATATACGAATATGGCTTTATCACAGATGTACATATACATGTGTGTATGTACAACTTTTTTGTATTTTTATATAATTAGGGCCACGCCATAAGTGTTTCGCAATTTTCTATTTTCACATAATAATATGTTTTAGGGAGCTGTCAATGACAGAACATGTGGCACTTTTGCATATAGCCCTATCTCATTCTAACAGCTGCAAGCTCCAAACTATGGAAATCTCATGTTTTATTTAACCTCTCATCATTACCGTTTCTGGTGTTTCTAATTTTTTTTGCTATTACAAAGAAGGAAGCAATGACTGTCGTATTAGTTATCTGTTGCCTAACACATTACCCCAAAACTTGGTGTCATAAAACTATAATAAATATTTATTATTGCTCACGGTTTTTGCTGGTCAGCAAGCTGGGAGCTGCTTTACTGGGTGGCTTTGGGCTCAGTGTTTTTTACAAGGATGCAGTCAAGTTGTTGGCTGGGCTATAGTCGCTGAGGTGTGACTAGGGCTGGAGGGTTCACCTGCTCATGGGCTGGCCCCTGGGTGTTTGCTGATGGTGGGAACCTTAGTTCCTCCCCACGTGGGCCTTTCTATCAGGCTGATTAAGTGTCTTCACAACGTGGTGGCTGGTCTCCCCCAGAGTAGGTCACTCAAGAGAGAACACAGCTGAAACAGCAGTGTCTTTTATGATCTAACCTCAAAAGTCACACATTGTCACTTGTGCCACATTCTATTCATTAGAAGTGAGTCACTGGGTCCAGCCCTTTTGAAGGGAGGCATATCAAAGAATTTGTGAACATATTTTAAAACCACCAGTACTGCCCTTACACATAATCTTTATGTACTTGTGTGAATATTTCCTTAGATTTCTAGAACTAGGATTGCTAGGCCAAGTGATATATGCACTTTTAATTTTGATAATTCTTGTTAGGTCAGAAACTGTTAATTGTCCCCCGATAGTCGTTGTCTCTCTTCTTCCTTTCGGCAATAGATCTCCTGAATTTTCGCTGGGCACAGTTCGAGAATATATTTCCCAGCCTCTCTTGTTGCTGCATGGGGACATGTAAGTACATTCTGGCCAATGCGAAATATTGGTGAAACTTCTGGGCCATGCCCTACTTCCTTTTTCACCGTGGAGAATGCTGTTTGGAGAACAGATGTGGTGAGAGCCAGCTTCCACCATGTGATGAAGACAGCACCCTTGGGGATGGTGGGACGACACAAAGGAAGAACTCGGGTCCTTGGATGATCTTGTGGAACTGAGCATCCCTCTTCCCAGGACTTCCTACTAGCTCAGGCTTTTGTATGAGAGAAAAATTAAAATTCTGTCTTATTTAAGCCTCTGTTATTTACCGATTTGCCCTTTGAAAAGGCCTCACCAACAGTGTAAGAGTATCTCTTTCCCCCCATCCTTGACACACTAGATATTATCAGTCTTTAAAAACTGACCAATCTGATGGGTTCCCCCTTCACTTATGGCTTTATAATCTCTCTCATGTGCTGCTGTACAAAATGGTAGGGGCAGGATGAAGGATGTTGATAAGAAACTCAAGAGAAACTACCACAATCTGTGTTAAAACACAAAGATATAATGTTACTTTTGAGTAAGAAACTCCTACAACTCTAAAAGTACATATCCATCACCAAAGTAGGCTTTGCAGAGATGCTGTGCCTGCCCTGCAAGACATTGCAGCCTAACTGGGGAGAAGAAACACCTGGAAAGAGACAACTAGAGTGCAAAGCGAAATGATCTGGCTGTCCATTTATTGATGCTGACCCAGGGACCTCGAGAAGAGAGCTATGAAGGAGGACATTAGCCTCCTAAAGGCAGCAGTTCCCAAATTTCTTATGCCGCTCTGGCGAGAAGTGGGGAGGAGGGAGGGGATGACCTAGGAGAAAGTTATGGCAAATGGCTAAGAGTGCAGATTCTGGGATTAGACTGCCTGCATTCATGTCCCGTCTCTGCCACTTCACTATGTGACACACATTTACTGAGTGCTTCCTATGAGTCAGGCCCTATTTACGGTGCTGGGAATCCCATGAGAAAGTCTGCTGTATCCAGAGCTTTTTACTTTCAAAGGGCTGCGATGGACAACAAGCCAGGCTGGGTTGTAGTTCCCTCACCTAGAGTAGGGACAATACCAGCATGGAACTCTCAGGGCTGTGCTAAAGACTGAATCAAATTATGTATGTATCAGATTGTGCCCACAGCACCTAGATGTAGCAACTGCTCAGTACAGGCAGCTGTTATAATTAAGAAAAGCCATGAAGGAAAGTCTCCAGGACCCCCGCCCACCCTGCCAATTTCCTCTCTGTGCCCTTTTGTCTCCTCACTGGTAACTCCCATAAACTTTGTTTTAAGGCCATTCTCCCTCTCCCAAAAAACCCTGCTTTTGTAAAAGATCTTATAATTCTCACCAAAATGAAATGGTTGGTATAGTTTTATGTACTACTTCTCCTGTTATGTTTACACTTTAGTGCGGGACATACTGTGTTTGATTAAATCTCAGGAATGGAAGTTTTATTATGAATTTTCAGGCATCAGCAAAGCTAAATGGTGGAGCATTTGACTCAACTGGGGATGCTTCACTGATGATGTTGAAATCATAATTTTTAGGAAGCTAGTCCCAATCTCTTTTTCTCCCGGCCCACCTCTCTCTCCTCTCCTCCCCTCCCCTTTCCTCCTCTCTCTTCTCCTCTCCTCAGTATTTTTTTTTTTCTGTCTTTTCCTTGCTTAAATGGCCATCTGAGTCCCTGATGACTCAACGTGATTATGTTTCCATAGGCAGGTGTGTGTCTTGTTTAGTCACATTAAGAATAAATCACTTGGCCACGCACAGTTGATGCATCAATTTGTTACGTTCCTCTGCTTTCCAAGAACAGATCCAAAAAGCAAACGCTGTTGGGTGAAATTTGAGCAGAGAAAGGAGTGAGATGAAAGTGAACAGAGCCCTTGCAAGCTTGTACTTCAGACTTCCCACCAATCAGAAAGGGAATTAGTTCTGCTTACAATTATGCCAATCACACATGCTGCATTCTTGGGACCAATGACAGTGAGCTGTGGAAGAATAAGGTTTGGAAGGAAAGGTGGGGCTTGTGTTTACTAAACACCTACCTACTATGTGCCAGGCCCTGTGCTCGCTTTTGCATCTGTTCCCTTGTGAAGGAGATCAGGACCCTGGCTAAGGGACCCTGGACAATTTTGCCTTTTAGAGTCTCGTTTCTTCAGAGACACATTACCTCATTCTCTAATAATTCTTTTTGGTATGATGGAGAAGTCTCAGTGTGAGACAGACATTAGCTCCACCACCGTGGGCAGATTACTTAATGACTCTGAGCCTCAGTTTCTTCATCTCTAAAATAGAAAAGGAGATCAGGATCAAATGAGATAATGTGCTTAACATACCCTATAAATAGGCAGGTAAAAAATGATGGTGTTTAATCTTTCCTTCATAACATACACACAAATTCACCCTCTTAAAGATTTTGTAATTTTACAGATTGAGATAGCAATGTTCCATGAGCACTGTGTGTGCCGGTGTTTGTAGGGGGGGCGGGGGGTGCGCAGGGCTTCTTATTCTTGGTGAAAACAGTCTGAGGGAGAGAAAGCCAAGTCCTTTGTAGAAATCTTAACCCTTCAGAAAAGCAGACTTGCCTCAATAAGACACTGTTGAGATTCGGTCAGGGAGTAGTGAGTGTTAAAGACATTTCCAAGTGAGCTAGCCTCCCCACCTCCCCACAGTCCCACCCTGTGTGGTCTCCTTCCACATTGGATCTGGGCTGGCCTGTGACTTGTTTTAACCAATAAAATGTGGTGGAAGTGCATTGGATCAGTTCTGGACCTAAGCCTTAAGAAGCCCAAGAAGCTTACGTTTTTGTGCTTTGGGGGGTCTTGAGCCAATATGTACAAAATTTGCTCTCTGTGTTACATTGTATAGAGAGAACACATAGGAAAAGAAAATATATGGCAAAAGAGAGTCCCAGCTGTCCTAGTGTCCCAACTGAGCCTGGCCTTTCAGCCACCCCTCCAAGACACCAGCCACATGAATGACCCATCCTGGATGCTCTAGCTCAAGTCAAATGGCTGTGTCTCCAGCAAGCATCATGTGCAACCAAAGAACTGCTCAACTGATCCCAGTCAACCTATGGACTCATGATAGTCCTCAATGATTCCCTTAAGCTGTTAACTTTTGGAGTGTTATAGTACTCAGCAATAGATCATTGAAACAGATAGCAATATTTTCAAGCTTTCTCTGTGTACCAAACCATGAACTTTCATTGTGAGAGATACAGAGGAACTTAGTTTGGACAAGGAGATTGTACATAGGCAAGTATAAAGATTTGAGGCATTTACTAATCCACATTTAAGTGTATGGTTAGAAGCACGATGCAAACAAACTATTTAGGGATGGAATTGGGAGGGTGAGGCAGGGAATACTTTCTAGAGAAAAAGGGTTTTGATCTGGATTTTGAAGAAAAGGGAAGATGACATTTCTGAGAATGGGGATGGCATTGCTAACAACATGGCAAGGAAATTAGGAGCATGGGAAGGAGTGGGGAAATTTCACGTTTGATATTAACTGGATATCAAAGTAATGAGGCTAAAAAGAGATCTCACCAAGTCAGTTTCTAGGCCTACAGTGGGGACTTCAGGAAAGCAGGTTATTTCATGATCTTTACTGTCTCCTTCCCATTCGGTAAACATCTAACTTGTGAATGGCAGCATCTCTTTCCTTCTTAATTATACATGCTTATGCTGTCAATTGTGGAGTCTCTTGGGGGTAAAGTTTCTTTTCAGCACCTACAGAAGAGAGCTTAGGAGGACGTGCAGAATCTGTTTACAGAGAATTCTTTAGGTCTCTCCCAAGAACAGCTTGGGAGAGAGGCACAGGAAGTGAGGTTGGCAAGGCCCCTCTGAGTAGCTGAGGAACAGGAAACTTAAAAGTCTGTGAAAGCAGCAGCCTCAACCAGAACTAATTGTTTGGTAATTAGCAGGTTAACAGCACACTTCAGGGATACTGTAAGGCCGGAGCCATGTGGCAGGAAATGACTTTCAAGTGTCCCCTCTTTCTTCCTTCCCCTCTTGGTGTTTGGTGGGACTTTGACACTCTTTTACCTGGGAAGAGCTGGGTCCTGTTTGCCTCCTCAGCTCGGGGAGTCAGGGCCAGGCCAGATGGCTAGCACTAAGAAACAGTAACTCCTGAGAAAATGAGGGACTCTGCCTTTCCCTAGAGAGACAGGGAGGGGTGAAAGTGCAAGTTTGAGTGGTGAGAAGGGCAAGTGTTCCCCACTCTGGGCAAAAAAAGACTGATGGTTAGGGGACCAGGTGACTCATCACAGCATCTCTTCAAATTTTAGGGTGGCACCTGAGTTTGTGGGTCTGCCCAGTTTATTCCATTTATAATCTTAGCATACACTGTTATTAGTTTTTACAGATACTGAGTGAATCAGTTAGGAATGCATTTAGTTGTAAGTAACGTGTTAGTTAGGTAGCTCATGAGACGTGAGTGACGGGGGAACAAAAGAATGGCGGCCCAGCCCAAAGACCGCCCAGAGAACACCCTATTGGTACTTAGAGAATTCCTCCTGCATCCTCAGAGACACAGGAAAGGAGGATCATAGTCTTAGCTGGCCTAATCCAGCTACAGATTCCTGTGCAGAAGGTACTACCCTAACCTGCCTACAATTTAAGCTTCATTATAGTAGTATGTTTATGCCTAGAAGTTCATGAATCTAATTGTGACAGACTGCATTCTGGGTACGCACATGCACACTAGACAAGGAGTTATAGAACAGCCAGGTGTCAATCAGAATGACCTCACTTGCCAATCTCCTAGGAATGCCTTTGGAACCACCCATCGTGACCCAGATATAGTGCAGACATTCCTACTTCTGAGCCCTCTTTTTCGTGGCCTTTTTGTGTTGGTTATAGCACTGAGACCATGTGTCTCCTTGGGGCATGCTTTGTCTTTCTAAAATGTACTTTTAATAAATCTTCTCTAAATTTTAATGACCTATGATTCTTCACTGCCTCACTTGAGGAAGAATGGAGGGAAAATGCTAACTACACTTCTCCCTCCCCCCTGCCATTGGGGAGATGCTGAACTCCTATGGGCCCCAACAGTAACAAACACATCTCCCAAGTAATGGTGGCCTAAGTAATACAGACGTTCCCTCAATGTGCAAAGAATTATTGAGAGGTGATCATGTGCCAAGCACTGCAGCCCAGGTGAAGGCAGGGAATTGACACCTCCCTGAATGCCTGAATGATCTGTCTTTCTCCTCCATGCACCCTGTGTATTGGCTTCTGCCTCACAGCCATTGGATCATTTAGGATGTCCAGGAATCTTGGTCAAGACAGGAAGCAGGAGATAGAAGTGACATCAGTCCCACCTGTTCCTTTACCAGGAAAACAAAGCTTTCCCAGAACCCTCAGCAGATTCTCCCTTACCATCACAGGCGTGGCTATATCAGAATTTTTATGACTATTAATTTGGTCCTTATTTATCACCTGGGGTTGCCCAAAACAAAGTCAGCGTTCAAGTTCGCACAGGAGAGGGAGGAAAGATAGTGGGGTCAGGTGGCCTTGCTTCCTCCCAGACACTGACAGAGGGGAAAACGCCATGGGCAAATACCTGACTACAAATCTTAAGTAAATAGTGAAACTACTTGAGAATTACATTAGATACAATCCAAGATCTGGCAAAGAGTCTTTATTGAGTGCCTACTGTTTACTCCTTTTCAAGTGCTCAGTAGGAAATGTGCAGGGGGAAGAAAGGACCCAGCCTCAGAACCAGGCCAGCCAGAGATGACACATACAACATATAAAACAACCTGTGACCATGAAAGAGTGAAAAAGGCTTTAGGTGGACTTGGAAGCATAGGCATTCAATAGAGGCCCAAGTAAAGGCAGTCGTAAGAGGCATTCTCATGACCTGTCCTGCTCACACCCCTTCTAGAGAATACGTCACAGCTCCTAAAGGGGTAATTCTATGATATCCAGGCCACGCCCTACCCAGCCATGGCTGTAGGACCTAACATGGACCCTGAGCTACAGGTAGCCAATCTGATGCAGGACAGGGCAAATTTCCCCAAGTTGGGGGAGACAACCCTGCACCGAAAGAAGGGGGTTCTTTGGTGAAGTATAGAAAGAATTCAACACACGCCAAAGTTAGAGTCAAAAGGAAAGTTTATTGGAAAAGGGGTAACATTCCATAGAGTGTGGTGTCCTCTCAGAGGCAGCGAGTGAGAGAGCCTGAGAGAGACTCAGAGGGACAGAAACAATAGAGATGAGGACAGTGAGAGAGATGGAGAGAAAGACCCTGAGGAGGACCCCTAGTGTCGGCGAGACTCAGTTTATATATCATTCCTTAGTTTCTGTGAGTTATAAAGACTTTGTTTACCCATTTTCTTTGATATGGACATACGGTGAGGAAGGGGAAGGGGAAGAGTATGTAATGAAAAGATAAGAATATGTAGTATGAAAAGCCTGCTGGCAGTTCCCAGCCTTGAATCCACAGGTTCCCTAAGGTTTTAGCCATAGAGAATGAATGATTTTATTTTGTGTAAGGCAGCCACTTAAAGACTATGTTTTTCCTGTTTCCCCTTCACAGGTGTGGGAAATGGGTTGTTAGCAATCCCAGCGGAAATCTTCCTTTGTTCTGCAGGTGTCTTCCTGGCCTGGCTGCAGGGCTGGTCAACATATTGCAGTCTCTGAATGTAGCTTTCTTTAATACTTTAGTTTTCTTGCCTGCTCTCTACATTAAATCCACTGTCGGCAGGCAGCAAGGAGGTGAATCGAGCCACTCAGATGCTGTCTCTTGAAAATCTGCAGTAAGAGACACAGACTACTGTCCCAGTGTGAAAGGTCCTGGTACTATGTGGGGCTGTATCAAGAGGCCACACATGTCCTCAAGAAGGAAAGGACAGCCTCACTTCCGACTTGGGTCCATCCTGTCCTGGGGTTGTGGGTTGCGCATTCCATCCTGACCATCAACTTTTCTTTTCCTAGAGCTGATTGGAAAGAGTTTTGTGTCTCAGCTTGAATAGTCTTGGTGTAGGAAGACTTTCTACTCCCCTCTCCACCCTCCCCCTCCCAAGTCCAGGTCCTCTTCCCCCAACAGCTCTCCCTGCGTTAGCTCTCCCTGCGTTTGCTCTCCCTCTCCAATTTATTTCCCACATCTTTCTAACATGCCACACCCTTGCTTTAACCCTTTGAGTGGCTCCTCATAACTCAGCCTCCAGGCGTATCTCCCACAGCTAGTATCCTGACCCACTCTCCAGCTACGTCAAGATAAACAGTCATATCTCTCTGCCTGTGCAATGTCCGGACTCCTATGCAGAAATACTGGCCCCCCTACACACGCATAGTCCTGTTTCCCACTCCTTCAAGACCAAGGTCAGAAGTCATCTCATTCCCATCCTGACCTTGACTCTCCCCTCCTTTGGCCACCACCACACTTTGTGAAGCCTCGCACTGGCATCTACCTCATTGTACTGACATTACACTTGGTATCCTCATCTCCTGGCACAAAGCAGACATTCAACAAATGCTGCAGGGTGAATGAATGAACAAGTGATTCCCTAATGATGAACTAGTAGGCTTTAGCTCATGTGATAGGGTTTTCCTGGGCACAGTAGGGGCATGAGGAGGGGACTTTCCTTCCTTAGTCCAGCCGGGGTGGGGGAGTCACAAGCTTTTTGAGGCCCTCCTGCCTCCTATCCCCAAAGTCCCCTCACCCAATCTCCCCCTTCTCTGGGGATGGGCTCAAGGAAATTGGCCTTCCCCTTCTCAATACCAGAACCCCCCAGGCCCCAACCCCAGGAGCATTTCCCTGTTTTCCTTCTGGAGAAGAGGATCTCAGAGCCAAAGCCAGAGGGAGGGGAAGCGAGGCTCAGATTTGATAAACAGGCAGGTGATTCCAGAAGCAATAAGGGGAAAAAAGAACATACATTATCCCTGGAATTCATAATGCAGCGCTAATGAGCTGGGGGAGCTGTGATTTGATCCCCTGCCTCCTGCAGCCCAAGACTAGCAAGTTTGGGAAAAGAACAGGGAGGGTTGCTGTCTGCTGCAGTAGTGTCCACACAGCATGTCCAGGGCTTCAACACAAAGGAGGGGTGTGGTGTTGCTGACCAGGAGCCTTGCGGACTCCCTTGGGAGAGGAAAGCATTTATTAGATCCCTAAATGTGTCTGATCATAAAGAACCTGAAGACAAGGGGCTGCAGATGCCTCTGGCAGCAGTGGGGCAACCCAGAAGAGGGTCCTCACCAGAACTGCACCATGTTGGCGCCCCAACCTCGACTCCAACCTCCAGAACTGGGAGAAACGAATTCTGTGGTTTATGAGCCACCCAGTCCACGGTATCTTGTTATGTTAGTCCAGATGGACGAAGAGAGAATAACAAACATCTACTGAAGCTTACTATGTGCCAAGCTCTGTTTTAAGCACCTTTCATATATTAACTCATTTAAGCCTTATCATTACTCTATCTAATAGGTACCATTTTTATTATTGTCCCCATTTTGCAGATGAGAAAAGTGAGAGCAGGAACCTTGATTCTTCCATCCACTGTTGAACTTCAACACCCAGGATGGTAGGAATTCAACAAACTCCTCTACTTAACACCGCGATGTGCTCTAATGTGGAGCCTGAGGGCCGACAATCTTCCAAGTGATGGCATACTGTGACCTAGAGGTGGACTGAGGCCCTGAAGTTATTCAAGAGGCTCTACACCTCCCTCCTATCCTCTTTTCTCCCATATTTATTTTTCAAGGACCTCCTAGATGCAGAACTTAGGCACAGTGAGGGATCAGATTTAGTTCCTGCCCCTCAAGTAGATTATAATTACAATTTAAGAAGCAGGAATAAGCTATGCATAAAAATTATGGCAAAGTAATAAAACACAAAAAGAAGCAGAAAATTTGCTATGCTAGTTTTGTCATCTATCCATCCATCCACTCAGTCACTCATTCGAGGACATCCATAGCTAAACCCTGGGATGCAGGACTCAGTGACTTAGGCCCCCCCTTCTGGTCAGATGAGGCAGCGGCTGCCTCCCGCAGTGTAGCAGAGGCTTGAGGAGAGCAGCCCAGGAAGCCCACTCCAGGCCTGGGACCTGCCCCCCATCCCTTTCCTCTCTGCTTTGAGGGATGTTTTCCCCAAAGCTGATCTGGCCCTGAGTAGGGCCTCCAGTGAGAAAAGCAGGTCAGAGAGGCTTTGGGCTGACCGTCTTCTTTCAGTGTCCCTGGTCTCCCTCCCTCCTTCCCTGCCTTCCTCTGTGGTGGCTGGCAGAGGGCCCCAGGCTCCTAGCCTGGCTGTTCACATACAGAGCAGTCTCAGACATCCCGTGGCCGCTCCAGACCTCCTGTCCCTTCTCTGCGGGGTGATTGATGGGGCCGCTCTCACTCTGGGTCCCAGAGAGCTCCTTTGAATAATAACTTGGCAAAATGACTCTCTCTTTTTGCTTTCTCTGTTTCTGATTCATTTGCTATTTCTAAGTCATTCATCTCTTTTGAGTCCAAAGAAGAAGAATGAGGAAGAAGAGAAGGAGGTGTCACAGAGGCACAGTTGAGCCTGAGCCCCACCTCCTCATTTTACAGAGGAAGCCGAAGACAGAGTACCCCTTGGCCATTAGGAGTACTATATTAGCCTGACCTCCCCTGGAAGAAAAAAAGCAAGTGTGGGAGGTATGGGAAGTGGCGGGAGGCAGGACTCTTTCTAGGGCCCCTGAAGTCACATCTTGAAGGCAGCTGCCCACTCTGTTCACATGTAAGGCTAGTCCTATGTACCTGCAGGATGTTGGTGGTTTCT
>NW_006442109.1:7234621-7280853 GCF_000325575.1 Pteropus alecto
CAGTTCACTAACACTTCCATTGATCACTTCTTCTGTACCAGGCACTGGGGAGAAAAGGCAACAGACGCCGACTGCTCTTGCCCTCAAGAAGTTCTCAGACAAGTAAACAAGTAAATGCACTACTTGTCATAAATGCTCTAGTACAGGGGTCCCTGACCTTTTTGGCACTAGAGACCAGTGCTCTTATGAGAATCTAATGCCCGATCATCTGAGGTGGAGCCGAGGCGGTGATGCTAGCGCTGGGAGCAGCTGCGAATACAGATGAAGCTTCTCTCACTCTCCTGCTGTTCACCTCCTGCTGTGTGACCCGGTTCCTAGCAGGCCACGGACTGACACTGGTCCAGGGCCAGGGTGTTGGGGACCGTTGCTCTAGTAGTAGGTTCCATGCAGTCACACGAAGGAGACTGTTTACTCTGTGATGAGAGGGACCTGCAAGGAAGTCTTCACAGGTGGGCTGATGATAAAATATTCTGAAATCTGAAGGTGAGGAAGTATGCTCTAAATGTCAGCCGCTGCAGAGGCAAAGGCTAAAAGGTGTGATGCTACGTGGTGTTCTGGGGTAATGTAAGTTATATAGGATTTTCGTAGCATGGAGAGTGACATTGGCAAGACACAAGAGGTAGGCAAGGGCCAGGCATAATACTGGTTGTAATAATAACGGCAGATCCTAATCAAGTGCTTATGTGGGGGAGGCCTGTGTGCCAGTCTCAGGAGTTTGACGACAGCAATAGAACAGTTATCCAATAGAAAGTTGTGTGACCAGATACGCTATGGTGTGGAGGATGGATTAGAGCTGGAAGAGGCTGGAGAAAGGAAGACCAGTCAAGAAGTGGCTACAATAGTCCAGGCAAAGGATGATTTAATGGCTGAACCTAGGCAGGGCCAATAGGAAAGGGAACGGATTTGAGAAACATGTAGAATGTCACATTGACAGGGCTTGGTGATTGGCTGAGGGAGAGAATGGGGGAGATAGAGGAGTCAAGGGTTTCTCCTTGTGCCAGCAGCTGACACAGGGCATATTGGAGTAGCAACATTCGTGAAACCCTGTCAAGCATCTCACAGAGATGCAGAGACAAATAATTCATTTCCCTTGAATGTATGTTCTTCGGGGTTATTGAAAGACAAGCTTCATATATGTACTCATATCCAGCCAAATTTGGGTGAATCTCAGAACGTTTTTCTTTGATCAAAAAATGCACTCTTTTCTCCCATCAACTGGGATGATTCAAGATGGCCCCATTTGTCTGTGGGTAGGATCAGGGCAGCCCATTTGGGTCCGTTGCTGCATACCTAAGGTTGGGAGTCTGGAAGCTTCTTTGAGAGTCAAGTCTCTTTCCCGCCATGTCTGTCATTTAGCTTGAGTATTTTTTCCCTTGGGATGGATTTCCCTATAAAATAAATATCTTGTCTGAACTAATCTTATTCTTAAAAGGAGAAAGTCATCATATTGTAAAGACAGATCATAAAAAGATGCATCAATCTGTCAAGAAGCATAGTTAACATGACTATTTGTTTAGCAGAGACAACGTGCCCTGAGGTGTCTGGACTGTGAGGCTGGGGTGCTGGGCCTAGCCCTGTGCACGCAATTTTACCTGAATGTCGGTGGCCTCTGCCGTCTCTCTGGACCAGCCTCAGCCTGGAAGGGGCCTTTGTTTAATATTTAGACTGTCTAGGGCCAGCAGCTTTGCATATTGAGTACTGAAGCTGTAGCAGCCTCGCTTTTCAGAAGAGGACAGCAGCGCCCCCAGCTGGAGGGGTCATCCTATGGTCCCAGATGTGTCTGAAACACTTTCATTTGAGAATTAATATCAGGGATTTTAGACAACAACCCAATCTCTCCATTTTGTCTTATTCTTTTAAAAAATGTACCCAGGACATACCATCAGTACATAGATGAAAAAGTAACACATCATACAAGTAATAAGTGAAGTGTGTAGTGTAAAAATTCCATGCCATGAAAAATTACATGGGAAATACATAAACGTATAAAATAGTAAAGAAAAAAAAGTCAGTCCTCCTCTACTTCCTCCACAGTTGACCATGGTGAACTGTTTGATGTGTCTCCTTCTCACCCTCTTCCAATGCATTTCTACCTATTATCCTCTGCATAATACACACACACTGTTTATTTTTGTTACATGAATAGAATCTTATCGAAACTTGGTAATTTTTTTAAAACTTAACATTCTATTTTGAGTTTCTTTTAAAAACACAATGACAAAACTAATACATGTTTATCATAAAATCTTCAAACTTTATAGATGGGTAGAAAAAAGTAAACTCCTATCCCTAAAAAGCAAAACTATTGCCTTCCTTTTCCTCCGTTCCCATTCCTCAGAGCAAACAGATAAAATAAACATATCTTTGTGTATCTTTCAAAAACTGTTTATGCATATGCTAACGTTTAAACACAGACGTCCTTCATGTTCATTTTATAGATGAGGAAGTGAGAGCTCAGAGAGGTCGCAGGTATATCCAAGGTCACACAGCTGACTGAGGCAGAGGCAAATGTGGAGCCCAGTAACCTGACTTCGGAGGGCAAAGGCCTTTTCCACTGCACATCTCCATGGCATTTGCCCAGAGCCAGTCTTGACTGGTATCTCTAATCTCACCTCAACCTGGTCTGCAAGGCGGTGACACTTCTCACTATTGCCCATGTCACCCTCCCTTCCCAGGAACGCTGCTGGCTCTCGATGTATTAATAGACTGCACTTGTGCCACTTGTCCTGGGGCCCACCTAACCGTTTGTTTCACTAAAGCCTGCTGTCTCTGGCAGAGCTGTCATTACAGCAAACCAGCACTGTGGAACCTGGCAAAGTGACTCATTCAGTGGGCTTGCGTTTGCACCTTCAAATGGCAGTTATATGTGGCAGATCCTTCTCAAAGATAATTCCATTTAAGTAACCCCTTGGCCTAGTGGGAACTGACGTCCACGTTAGGCCTGATGTCCACTGATGTGTCCTTCCCTCTGTGCTAGATTCAGGGGCCACAAGCCTAACCCTGAGGAGCTCACAGCACACACTCTCTGTCTGGAGTTAGCCTGTGCTCTCTGCTGTGTGTATGTGTCAGCCTTAGCCATCTTGGGCCCAGACGTGTCTATAGCATTGCTAACATCGGGTTGAAAGGAGAAAAGTCAGCCAGCCATATGGATGCATTTGTTTCTCGTTGACAGCAGGATGGCCCATCTGAACATCTGGGAAACATCCAGATGGACAGACTGGATCTCTACACCCACATATTTGGTCCAGCCAACTATGATGATATGAGAGGGCTGAGCCCAGACCTAAGAACTCTCCCGTAACCAGGCCTGTCCTGACCTTGCAGGTGGACAAGAAGGAAGCCTAAAACCTGGCTCACAGGTACAGGAAGGGAGGTGTGTATGTGTGTAGCTGTATGGGGGAAGGCAGTGGGGGGAGGGAGGTTGTGCATGCATCGTGTGTTAGGGTGAGGGGCTGGCAGCTAGAGAAACTCCGATCTTGAAAATAAACTCTTATGAAATCACAGTTCTACCCAAGACAGCCTAGAGGTGTTGCCTTGAATTGGGAGCTTTGGAGTGGGGCGCAGTCTTCTCTGACCAATCTTTGATCCACCTCCACTCAGGAACCAGTCTCCTTCCCAGGAAACGACACCTGCCTGGATCCCTGATTCTGCAGCGCCCTCCTGTGGGCAACAGTAATGCCTGGCGAGAGAGCCTTCTGACACGGTGGCCATAAGTCAAACACATGGGCAATGGATTTTAAAATCTAAAGTTCTGCCCCTTGCTCCCACCCTCTGCGTAATGTAGAATTCTAAATGAGCTGTTAGCTGTTACGAAATCTATTACGAGAGGGCAAAGGACTGAGGATTGGGGCTCCAGTGTTTTAGGACAGTATGGACAGACTAAACAAAATGTAAAATGGTGACTCTGTGTGTATGTGTGTGAAGTCCTGTGCTAAACAGACTCTGCTCTGCAAGTTTCCAAGTGACCTTGGTACATCCTCTTGATATACTCCAGCTCTAAATCAGGACACCTTCTTCTTTACTTCCTTGCTCCAGATAGTGATAGCTTTTTCCAAGTGTTTCAAAGTCTGATGAAGAGGGGAAAACAAAGGCTCAACAGGAGGAAATGGGTTCCAAGACTGTGACTTCGGGCTTGTAACGTAACCTCTCCAGGTCTGAGTTTCTCTGTATGAGCCGCACGCCTACCCCGGGCTTGCTGGAAATTAAACACGATCATGGGCGGAAGACCCCCAACACCAAGCCTCCCAGACATGCTGGCTGCCGACGCTGGCAGAGGCTCGGTGAGACCTGGTCTCCTCGCTTTCGCTCCCATCCTGGGTGTGGTTACCACCTTCACCATGGGGCTGACAGCCGAGTCCCACTCTTCCTCGTTCTCCTCCTGCTCTTCCCGCATCTTGGATATGCTGTCCTGCGTCTCATCTTTTGTTTGTCCCAGTGCCCACAGTGTGCTCTGCCCTCTCCCACAGCTACTTCTTCATCCACCACCCCCTTTTCTCACTGCTTCTTTTTGAAGAGAACTTTTCCCTCCGGCTTTGTTTCATTGTCAGCCGCAAGATTCCTTCATGGGTCCTCTCTGCTTATCCTTTGCACACCACCCCCCTCATCTGCTGCGTCCTGGCTCCCCAGTTAGGCTCCCAGCCTTTTTTCTTTTTTTAAATAAAGGGCGTCATCATCACTGTTGTCACCCAGCTTCTTTTCCTGTTCCACCCCAGCGACCTCCAATCTGTGGAAAAGAAAGGCATAATCTACAATCCCATTGGAAAGTACTTGATTCCCATCCTCTGAAGGCAGTGTTAGAGACTGTCATAGAAAAGACAGAACCTGGCAAGACCGGCTACAAGGTGAAGGGTGCCCAGGAACTGTGAGATTCACAGGGGTTTGCAGTATAGGGCAGCTCAGATCTGAGAGGATGAGGCCAGTCCTCCCACCCCTGCCCACAGCCCAGGGCCTCTCCTCCCCCAAAGTGTCTCCTAGGAGAGCTTTCGCACCTGCCATCTCTGCCATCCACTCCTGCCTAGAGAGTGACAGATGCAAACAGAGGCTGGGACACAGAGATAGAGAGAGCCACTAGAGAGATGCAGAGATACAAACGTCTGGAACAATAAAGAGCCACATAGGGATGGAAGATAAATGTCCTGAGCACTTACATTTCATTTTCAGCTGTGACTAGGAGATGTCATCAATCCCATTTTTGAGAGGAAGAAACAGACTCAGAGGGATTGCCATGGTCTTATAGCTGGGGCGTGGCTAGGCTGAGCTTCAAAGTCACAGGCTATTTGATTCCCAGGATATGGCCCTCTATAACCCCATGGACACAAGGGTGTTGTCTCCGTCTTATTTCTCTGATAATTCAGTGCATGGAGAACAGGGAGAGAGGAGCATGCAGAGCAATGGAGGCACATTCCCGGGGAGAGAGAGAGAGACAGAGACAGAGACAGAGACAGAGAGACAGAGAGTGTGTGAGTAGGGGGAGGGAGGGAGGAGAGAGGCACAGATAACTAGAGAGATGATCAGAAGACAGTGAAATAGAGAAAGGAAGAAAAATAAGCTGTTTATGTCTCCCTATGAGAATGGATTTTGGAGAAAATGCACTTTCTAGATCTCATCCCTAGGCATTCAGAATCAGAATTTTTGGGAGTGGGACTCAGGAATCTATATTAAAAGAAAGTTCCTCTGAGTGGCAAAGTGTGCTTTGAAATGTATCAGAAAAGTAAGATACATTGATGAGTGGATAAAGGGAGGGATAGATGGATAATATGTCATAAAGCAAAGGCAGCAAAATGTTAACTGAAGACTCTAAAAAATGAGTAACACTGTTCACTATACAATCTCTTAATTTTCCGTATGTTTGAAAATTTTCATAATAAAATTTTGGGGGAGAAAGTTCCTGAATGATCATGATGATTAGGCAGGAGGAGGCTCCCTCAGAGGACTTTTGGAGGAGCTGATGCCTTGGAAGCCTCTCCTCGTACCCCTTTTCTGAAGGAAGTCCATCTGCCCCTGGGGGCTTCCTATTCTGTGTGTGGAGCAAGATTAGATGGCTCATTTGGCTTGGTCCCTGTGGGGCACTTATAGCAATGCGATCCAGCGGGCCAGCGGTATAGATTTGGGCGGAGCTCAGAAAGCTGTGGCTAGAAGTTCTCTTGGAAGAATTTGAAGCTGAACTGCTCACAGTGGCCCTTGACCACCTTGGCCAGGGCCGGGGAGCCACAGAAGAAGACTTGCACCTTGCCTTTCTTCTCAGCAGCCACTTTCTGGAACACCTGGAGTCCACAGGGGTAGGGGAGAGCAAAGGGAGGTGAGGTAGGACTGTAGGCACACCCAGAGACAATGTAGTGGAGCTGACAGTGTAATGGGTTGGCAGTGGCAGTGATGGCCATCTGTCCATCCGCATGAGGAACTCCAGGATGCAGTTCCTTGGCTTCAGGGCAAAGAGTCCAACATGCAGCCATTTGTTTAGGAGCCATTCGCTCCACCCATAACCTGGCCCAGACTCTGGGGAGTGTCTGGGCCAGAACTAAATAAGACCCAGGCCCTTACTCAAGAAGCTGCATCTGTGGGGGAGATGCGTACCACACTAGCTGCAGCGTCAGAGGGCAATGGCAGAGCCCCGCGGGCATGCTGAACCCCGATTGCCTGAACCTTATACTAGTCCTCCGGCTGGCCACATGCCTCCATTGAAATGTCTCTTTCCTGACGTTGAGCTTTTATTTTCCCCAGTGAGGACCCTTTAACACCCCAATTCTGCTTAAGAATTGCCTTTGCTGAAAGTTCTCTTTGGTGTCTAAGCACCACTGGCATCTCGTGCCCCGCTTAGTTCTCACTATCTAGGCCTGGATTTCCAACAGCATTTTGAAAAGCAGTCCATCCTGTGTCACTTCATGAAACTCTAGACCCCTGTCGGTAAGCACTCATGGAAGAAACATAATAATAAAACCAATCTGAGAAATGAAATAGGAAGATTGCAAACTATTTCATGTCTCTGGGCCTCAGTTTCTCCACTTGTGCCCGGAAGGGATAAGACTCAGTGCTTCCCCAGGACGCTGCCCACTTGAGCCCTCTGACTCTGGTTTGCGGGGAATCATGTCAGGGGCAGGCCCTGGAGGCTAACTTTCTCTCTAAACAGATGGAGAAACTGAAGCTAGTGATGGCACAAAGTGAGCTAGTGATGGATTCAAAAGTAGGTCCCCTGCTTCCTGTTCTAGCCCTGACTTCCTGGCTGGACTCCAGATGTTGGCCTCCTGCTTTGCCCCTGGCTGCTTGGCCCTAATATCCTTGACTACCACCTCAAGCTCTCAGCCCTACTGGTCCCTGCAGGCTGCATGGCTCCAGTTGGTCTTTACCTTGTTCCAGTCGGGCCGCCCAGGCTGGGTGCGTGTCTGGAGGCCTGTAATGGAGTCCTTCTTCTCCTTCTTGGCCAGGAGGTCGAGAGCCATCTGCAGGCCAATGGCCTTCATGTCATTCTTGCCCAGCGCAGAGGTCATGTACATGTGCAATTCCAGGAAGCGGCCTATGTGGTGGGAGGAGAGGGTACACTGAGGGGCCAGCATCCATGATGGGGACAGGGCAGGATGTCAGCCACCTTGCTGTGGGGCTCGGAGGGACACCAAGAGGGTTTGGAACTGACACCTGCTGCCACCGTGTTTGCCCAGGACCCCCATGTAACCAGTGCTGTAGAGAGAAAAGACGCCCACTGCTTGAGCTGGGCCTACTCTGTGCATGGCATACACAAGTTATTTCATATTCACGGTCTAATGTGAGCCTCACGACTACCCCACGAGTAATATTTCTAGAGGGGAAATGAATCCCAGGGCAGCATGGCAATCCTTGAGCTCCAAAGCACATGCCCTTTCATTATACAGTGTCTGCTCCATCAGGTTAGGGACATAAGCTATGCACACATGAAAACATAACTGAGACCAAAGGGCCAAGAATTGAGTGAGTAGATCAGATGGCAAATGCCATTGATATACGGGGAAGGGCTGGAGTAGACAGAGCTGCTTCCTGGGAGGGCAGGGATTGAGTTATGTCTTGGAAGAGGGGCAAGATTCAAAGGAAAAGGTGAATGGAAGATAACTTAAGAAAGAGGAATAGCATGAGCCAAGGGCAAGAGGCTGGAACAAACGTGGTGTTTGCGGACACGATGTGACTGCCTGGCTGCGTCAGAGGATGCTTGAAAGGAGCAGCAGGAGAGGGGACTGGACACAGAGACTGGAATACAAAAGGTCTTGGATGCCCAGCTGGGAGATGGGGGCAGGTAGAGGGTCTCTGAGCAGGGCATGACAGGATGAAAACAGCTTTCAGGCAGAGTCAGAGAACAGAAGGGACAGGGCAGAGGCTGGCATCACAGAGACTCATTAGGCCCAAGCATCCTCAGTTCTGTGCCTGCAATGGGACAGGTTTGCTAAGGTGCTGATCCATTCAGCCCTCAGGGCAATGAGAACTTCCAGGTGGGTACCTCTGTGTTCAAGCTGCTTCCTCTATTTCCCCAGATATGGCCTACAAACATTATCGTTTTCCATGTGTGCCATGATGGGGAAAAGACTTGCAAGTGCTGCCTTAGACCTGTGCCTCTGTGAAAGTCGGAAGTGGCAGGGCCTGAGCTGGGACATTGGATTCATGGGCTGATGATCACTTCATCCTTCTCCTCTCTCTAGACTGAAGGATCTGTGCTGTCCCAACCTGCTCTCAGTCATTTCATATGCCACCATTTAGCCCATTTTCCCTTTGTCTTATAGTCATAGTCACTGTTAAAATGCAAATGGCCTTAGAAGGGACACCACATTTTATTTCATATATCAGTGAACTTAACTACTGCTGGGTGGTGTGGGAGGGAGGGTGATGTACTATAAGGGAGCCCTACTTGCCAGAGCCCTGGCCCTCTTCCCCCTTCCACAGAGTCACCATACTCCAGAGAGCGGTAAGAGAAGACAGGAGGAGACACCATGCTTGCAGGATGACCTGACGTGGCTTCGCCGTCTCCGAAACAGCTGTGTTTGGGAGACTCTGCTAAGGAAATCATCCAAAGGAAGGAAAAATAAAAACTATGTGCACATATATATTAATTCCAGCTTTATTTATGATAGTAGAGAATTAGGAATAAATAAAATGTCCAATGGTAGGAGCTTGGTTAAATAATTTGTGGCAAATCATTAATTGTATCATTCATCATACAGCCATTAAATACTACTACTGCTATTGCTAAATTTAAATACTATTTTTATTACTGTTAAATGTTCCGAGCCATTATTATTATTACTACTACTACTACTGCCATTACTTCTATGATGACAACTACTACTATTACTACTAAATTTACTCAGAAGTCATTAAGCTCCACTCACTGTTCTAAGTGCTGTAGAGATGATACCTCATTTAATCCTCATGAAAATCCTGTGAGGTAACTACCAGTCTTATCCATATTTTTCAGATGAGGAAATTGGAAGAAAGCAGTTAAATAATGTGCCCATGCTTCTATAGCTATTAAGGGATCGAGTAAAGATTCAAACCAAACAGAACGATTAAGCTTGAGCTACAGAAATTAAAAACAATAAGTCGCAAAATTTTTAACTCAAATCTTGGCATAAAATTAAAATTGAAATCAGAGACCACAAGTTTCAGTTGTAGTTAATGAGAAGCCTTGGTAGAAATTTGAGGTAATAAAGTTGTTGACTCAAGTGGCTTTGAGAACGCGAAGCACTGGGTTAGCTGTTACCCTTTGTTTACACAGATTAGGAAGAAGTAAACACCAAATATTTATAGACGAGTAACTAGAAATTAGAATTAAATATAAACTTTTGCCCTAGCTTATCATAAAATCGAGTTTCTAACGAATTAATATACGTAAAAGCATTTAGAACAAAGTCAGTGTTATATAAATATTTACTATAATTGTTATTTACAAGAAAGGGCAAGGAGCTTTACTGCAACATTCCAAGGTTTAATAATCTTCTAAAGAGCTTGGGCTTTAAGGCTTTGAATGTTTGTTATAGTAAGCTACATCTGTTTGAATGTTTTTTGTAGGAAACTGTTGATTACTTGAACTTATAAACTGTGTTGATCAGAGGAATTTGAATTTACTCACAGCAACCTTATGATAATTAAACAGCCAACTAAGACCAAGATGAACTTGACCAGTATAAAAAAGCATACCAATTCTCTTGAAGTTAGAAACATATCTGAAGATATTCTTCCTTGATAAGTTATTCTATAGGTAAAACAAAACAAAACAAAATAATGATTCTAACAGATTAACTTTAAAACATGGGACAAAACCTCAGTATCTCACAAAGATGTCCCATGAAAACTGTGATGTAACCCAGAGAAACATGTTGTCATACGTACTAAGCACTGGTTTAGTAAAAAATGTAGAATGCCATACTCAGGTAGGGTGGGGAAGGCTGCAGGGGCTGGAGGAAGACATTCAAAACATTCATTTTTGATGAAAGTATAAAAGAAGGGACCAAAGAGTAAAAGAACTCACGTATGTTACGGTGTTTAATCTTTATCGTAGACCATTCTCTAAACTTTTTGACTAACACCATATCACGGAAAATATTGAACATTCACCCCGAATAAATAGATATAGGTTTGTCTTTACCAACAGATTATGCACATTAAAAATGTATATTGGATAAAAAGAATCATATTTACTTCCTCACCTTAAACAACTAGAAAAATGGACAAAATATATAAAACAATGGTTTCCAGACATTGGTCAGCAGTTGCAGGACTGTAATTACCAAAAGAAGGAAACAAATGAAGTGAGCCCTGCAATTGCCCCCTCCTGGTCCGGGTCTCACTGAGTGGGGAGACAGAAGTTGGAGTTCAAGGTGAATATGCAGGCACAATATACGAAAAAGGAATCTGCAGACAGAAAGAGAGAGGGAAGGAAGAAGAGAAAAAGGAAGGAAGAAAGAGAGGGAGTCAGGGAGGGAGGAAGTTAGCTCTGGAAATCTGCATAAAGTTTTCCCCTAAGCCCTTGGCTGAGCATTAATCAGTATATGTGTGAAAGAAATTTTCCAGACAGCACTAGGCTGATCAGCAAGAGTGGGAAGACCTTGTAATACACAGGGCAGTAGGTAGCGTCAGAGGCATAGCATCTTAGTACTGGGACTAAATTAGTCCCACAGTAAAGGCTGCTCTGGGCTTACCCTAACAAAAGTTAAAAGTTAGTCTTGGAAGGTTCCAAATTATCTTAAGTAATGTAACTGCACCAGAATAAAGTAAGTACTATTTAAGTACCACAAAATCCAGAACACGACAACACACAATTCACAATGCCTGGCATCCAATAAAAAAATTATCAGGCATGCAAAGAAGCAGGAGAATGCAATTCGTAATGAGGAGAAAATCGGTAATTAGAAAAAGATCTGAGATTTTTAGATAGGATACAAAAAGCATGAAGAATAAAAGAAAAAATATGATCAATTGGACATCATTAAAATTTCAAAATTTTGTCCTTCAAACAGTTTTCAAAAATGAAAAGAGAAACCACAGACTGGGAGAATTTATTAGTAAGATTTACACCTGACAGTGGGCCTGTTTCTAGAATACGTAAAGAACTCTTACAACTTAATAAAAAAGACAAACATCTAGATTTAAAGAGTGGACAAAATATTTGAGCACTTTACAAAGATGTACAAACGACAAATAAGAACATGAAAATATGTTCAATATCATTAATTATTAGGGAATTGCAAATTAAGAGCACATTAAGATACTCCTATATACCCACTACAATAGCTAAAATTAAAAAGACTGCCAATATCAAATGTCGGTGAGTTGTGGAGCAACTGGAACTCTCATCTATTACTGATGGAAATGCAAAACGGTACCATCACTTTGGAAAACAGTTCGATAGTTTCTTAACAAAGTTAAATTTAACACATACCATACTATCCAGCAATCCCACTCCTAAGTATTTACCCAAGAGAAATGGAAACATATGTCCCCACAAAGATTTGTATGCACATATTCATAGCAGTTTTATGCAAAATAGCCACAAAGTAGAAATAACTCTAATATCCATCAACAAGAGAATGGAAAAACAGATCGTGGTATAGCCATAAAATAGGACACTACTTAGCAATAAAAGGAATTAACTACTTACTGATACGTGTGACAATTTAGATAAATCTCAAAGATATTATGTTAAGTGAAAGAAGCAAAAAGACTATGTATCACATAATTCCATTTATATGAAATTCTAGAAAAGACAAAACTGTAGTGATAGAAAGCAGATCAGTAGTAGTGGGGGGCTACAAATTGAGGGAGAGTGTTGATGAAAAATGAGATGAGAGAACTTTTGGGGGTAAAAGAAATGTTTCTTATTTTGATTGTGCTGATGGTTACACAATTGCACACATTTGTCAAAATGTCTTTGTATTAGCTGTACAGTTATATTGGGAAATTTTATTTATATATATAAATTATCCCTGAAAAAACTTATTTACAAAAGGGTGTGATTAAGAATCATCTGAAAAGCATGTTAAAATGTATGTTCCTGGGCCCTCTTCCCAGAGAATCTGCTTTGGAAGTTCTCGAAATCTAAATTCTTAACAAATACTCATTCTGAATTAAAAAAAAAAAAAAAGTCTTATAAAAAAGAAAATAAGAAAAAAGGACATATATGTTTATGAAATGTTTATGAATAAGAAAAAACATCAGAAGGCAAGTCTTTCAAAAAGCTGAAATAGTATGGATAGATGAATGGGATTATGAGTGATTTTTTCTGCTTAATTTTTCGTTTCACAAAATATTACATTTAAGTTAAAAAAAAAAAAAGCAACCCTCTCTCCTCCACATTTTTGAAAGAAATGGAATAATCTAAACATCTGCTTAAAAAGCCCCTGACACTAAACATCCCTGCCCTGTTTCCATCCTCCTCAGGCCCTGCCCCTCTCCTACCCTCTTGAGGCTCCTCCGCCTGGTCCATCTCCAGTTTGGTCAGCAGGCTCACAAACCACTCAAAAGACTTCTGGTTTCGGTTGATCCAGATGAAATCCACCTAGGGAGAGAGGCTCTTGGGTTCAGAGGTGGGGTCTACCTTGTTCACAGCATGCTCATATTGTGATCCCCAGGGTCCATATGATCACTCTGGTGTAAGCAGGGCACACATTAGTATCTTCACTTAGCGAAGGGGAAAACTGAGGCTCACAGAGGGGAGGAGTCTTGCCCAGACCAGAACCCAGGTTCCTGACTGCCGGTTCAGGATTTTATCTAATAATCTATTGTTATAGCAAGCAATGTTCTACGACCTTAAGGTTAGGACAGTCAGATAAACATTACTTATTTTTTAAGAAACTCTTTGAAGTGGCCTATACAAAATAACGAATTTTCAAAAAGCAAACATGTTTTCATTTTTAAAACCACCATCAGGTGATGGCTAGTAAGTATAGCTGTAATGTATCTAGACTGCCTGACTTTCAAGCTCCTGGGTCTTTAATGAGATACCACTTTAGAGCGTCTCTCAGAGGTGACGAGGGGTGTGGGGGAAGAGGGAGGCCTGGACATTTAGAAGGCACCAGGAGAATTCGAGGCACTGAGAGAAGTGTACGTACCAGTGGATCCCAGCAGGGGAGAAGTCACCTGTTCCTTCCCTGCCTCTGCACAGGAGGGCCTGGCTTCTGCTCCAGGTGGTGACCCAGAGAGAGGGTCCCAGGCCTGCCTGCAGGATACCCTGCTCACCTTGTGGAGCTTCATGTCGTCATCCTGGATGCCCTCCATCCATGAGTGCTGGCAGTTGGGGCAAATGTGCTTTCTCTTCTGGTGCCTTAGGGGAGGCAGGAAGAGGAGTCTTGAATTTGGGGTGCGTAGGAGACTTTTTAGGACCTCGGAGAACAGTGCAGGGACAGAGAGGGAGGGTGGGCTAACAGAGCCCACTCTATGAGGAAGGAGAGGGATGAGACCCAGAAAAAGAGAAGGTGGAGGAGCAGGGGAGGGAAGAGAGAAAAGGAGGGAAGGAGACAAGTGAAAGGAGAGAAGGGAGGGAGAAAGGGGAGAATAAGGGATGGCATCTCTTGGGACTCTGCCCCAGGATGCAGGCCAGGGCCTTAGCCTGTGCACCCACCTGTACATGATGCTCTGCAGGATGGAAGCAAAGGGGGTGATGCCAATGCCAGCCCCAATGAGCACGGCATGCTCAGAGGCGAAGATCCTACGGGTGGGGGTTCCATAAGGGCCGTCAATGTAGCACTGTGCACCGGAGGGATTAGAGGAAAGAGAGAGGTGGGTGGGTGAGTGTGGGGAAGAGCTGGACCCGAAGGCTTCAGGACCCCCCTTATACACAGGCAGTCGTCTCCTGGGCTGGACCAGATCTAAGTGGCTCCCACTCCTGCGCCCTGAGCACACGTCTGGGAGAGCCCTAGAAGGTCAGAATGATGAGAGCAGGGCCCAGCCAGCATCTCTGTGTGCACCTATGATGGGAGGGTTTGGTTTCTTTCTGTAGATACCTGGAAGTCAGTCCGGAGGACTTGAGGGGCTTGGGCACTGACAGCTGCAGCAAGCCCTCTCTACAGGCAGGTTGGGGCAGGGGGTCCTGGAGCCTCTTACCTTGATGTTACAGAATTGGTGGTTCTCAAGGGACATTTCAGAGACCTGTGGAGAGTAGAGAGCTGTGGGTCTCTGGGAGCGGGCATATCGGGCATTTCTCAGAGGCTTCCTACACTTTGCCTGTCTGAACAACTTTACAAAAGGGGAATTGCCTTTTCCGCCCCAACTATTCCTGAAAGCATGGAGCCCTTTTGAGGGAGAACATAAGTGGTGTTCTGGAAAACTGACTCTTCAACAACAACAACAACAACAACAACAAACTCCCAATTGCTAGTGTTTGTTGATTTCTGGTATAAATGCTGCCATCACGGCTCTCACGAATGATTGTGTTTAATAACTAGCCCTCAAAATTTCTGGAAATTTTATAGTCGGCTCTTGTGGTCTGATACAAGTCAGCTTCAGGACGTGCCTGGACAGCACTCACCTCCAGTTACATTTTCGACTCTGTCTCCAGCCATTCCCAATAACTTTCATGTCTCTAGATACATCCCTGACCTTGAACATTCTTTTCCCTCGACCTAGAACATCCTTTCCTCTGACCCAGCTGGCAAATTCCTGTGCATCCTTCAGTGTCCACCTCCTTTGAAGTGGCTGCTCCTCCTGGAAGTTTGCCCAGCTGTACCAGTGGCTGACCTGGCTCACAGCTCCACTCCATTCTTGGGACCCTGCTCTGGGCTAGCTGACAGGGAGCAACCTGAAGACAGGGTGCAGGCCTGCCTGACTCCTCTGGGTCTGAGCAAGGGTAGAAGGTCCGACCAGATTTATCAAGGTCAAATTCTGGAAGGTGAAGGAAATGGACCCCCAAACAGGCTGCAGGGATACATCACTCTCTGGTGCCAGAAGGCAGAGTGAGGAGTGACCTTCACAGTCATCCAGGCCAGTCCCTCATTTCACAGGAGAGGAGCTGAGTCTGAGAACCCAGCAATGAATCGCCCAAGTTCTCCCAGAGCCTGCGCCTCTAGCTGCCCGTCCAGGGCTCTTCACATTCCTCCATGTCACTTCTTTGTCTGTGTTCAACTGACCGCTATGTTCCCCATGGTGTTGGACGTGAACTACTTGTGATTTGGGGAGACATGCTGTGAGAGCTAGTGATCCCTTTCGATTCTTCGTTAATCCTTCTGATTGCAAAGAGAAAGCCTTACATCACAATTACTTTATCTTTAACCCTTACTAATCTCTCCTCTTTTTTTCCTTCTAATAAAGTGAGAAAGATTGAGCAGGAGAGAGGGCGTGAGCACATGAGCAGTGGAGTGAGCAGTGAAGGCTCAGCGCCTTAGCAGGCAGAAGCCTCTGGCAAACATTCAATAACATTGGTTTTCAGTGTTTTTACTTTTAGAGCTATCTTCTGTTTATGACACATGCTACTAGTTTTCCATTAAAGATAGCCATCGAAAGAGTCCTTTTTAAATACAATTAAGTTTAAAATAATGTTGGAATGTAAAGAAAAATGTTAGGTAGGAAATATTACCACTGGGAAGTAAATATGACAAAAGTTATAAAGGTGATACACAGATGACTGGCTGCAGAAACACCATGCAATGTGCGGTGCTTCCTGAACGTGGCCTTCCCGTGAGGCCCTCTCTTCCAAGTTCTAAGGACCTGCTGTCCCTGGGGAGACAAACCACTGGCTCTCCAGCCTCCAGCCCCAGCTTCCTCAGCCTTACCAGAACCTGGTTGCTTGCTGAGGTTCCCCACTGAGCCTGAATCCTGTCCTTTGTCCCCGTGTGCACCAGGCCTTCATGTCCCTGCCACGGAGTTCCCTCAGGACTGTAGGATGTCAGCTCCACCGTGACATCTTTTTGGGAGGACACTGCTTCCTGTGCCAGGGCCCCAGAAAAGAGGGGCTGGGGTTGGAAACCCTGTTTGGTTTCGAAATGAGAATTACTTTATTATTTAAATCACAAAATTAATACATGCTAATTTTAAAGATTCAGGTATTACAGAACGTGAAAAAGTGCCCTGAATCAGACAACATAACTTCTCTAAACATTTTCTCTCTGTCCTTCCAGTCTCAGTATCTCTCTCTCTCACGCGCACACACACACCACACTTTTACATAAATGAAAACAATGCTTTGTTACCTGGCTTTTCCACTTACTACATCTTGACTAGCTTTCCATGCTTTCCAATGCATACATTTTTCTAGGTGACCTATTATCCCATTATAATGGTAATCAGTCATTATTTAGCTACTTCCCTATTGCAGAATTTTGATTATCCTCATTTTCTCATTTTTGTTAACAATCACCATACATAAAATAGCACCTTTTCCATCTCTATCATTTACTCTGATTTATTTTTCTCCATAGCATTTATTATCACTTGACACAGTATGTATTTATTTTGTTTGTTGTCTATCTTTCCAGAACATAAGCAGTGACTGTGTTTATTTTGCTTATTGATATATTGCTAGCATCTAGAACGGTACTCGGAAAACAGTAGGTGCTGTGCTCAGTAAATATTTGCTAAATGAATGAATGAACAAGGTGATTAAAATACTTCTTGTGCACCTGTCCAATTAGCTTTTTAGGATAAATCCCTAAAAATGGAACTGCTGGGCCAGTGGGTATATATATTTAAAATGCTGACACATATGGCTAGACTGCCAGAAAGATTGTGCCAAATTATTCTTTGGCAGAAGTACCTAAGGTCCCAAGGAAACACAGCTTTTAATGGATCTACCCACCAATTCCCAGTGGGCCGTGACCCGCCTGGTTTTGAAAGTCAGCTTCCTCCTTCAGAAAGTTTCCCCTGATTAACAGTAGAGAAAGCTCTGTTTCTACTTACTCTTCCATTTCCCAAAGCTTTACTCTTGGCACCGTTCTAGAAGGGTCCTTTAGCCTGGCCAGGCAGGATGCCACCTGGTTTTCCCACCAGATTTTAATTTCTGCTAAGGTAAAACAGGGCTGGGCCAGGTCCAGGGTCTTCTCTTTTTTTGACCTTTAGCAGGGTTTCCACACACGAACCTATCTCCCAGCCTGGTCATACAGCCTACTAAGTGTCCAGGCACCCTCAGCCTCCTTCATCTATTCTTACTTCTTCAAGTGCTGTTCTTATTTTCCTGTATTCCTCCGAAACCCCCCTAGAGCCTGTATTCACTCTAGGCACTAGCAACTTGTCAGCTTTGTGGGTTTCATCAGGACTCAAAAGACAACAATGGTGATGCTAATATTGATACTGGTGATGATAATGGCGTTGATGGTGATAATGAATGGTCCACCAGGATCGAGCTGCCCAGTTCACTCAATATTCTACGGGCATTCATTCCATTGGTCTTTAAAAGAATCTTGTGAAAAAAGGAAGCTGAGGATGGGAATTACTCCTAATTCATGAACGAATAACCCGAGGCTCAGAGAGGTTAAAGGATGAGCCTATGGCCCTACAGTCAGCAAACACTGGAGCAGAGACACAGAGTCGAGTTCTTCTGATCCCAAATGCCCTTTTTTCCATTGGCCCTCACTTTCTAATGAAGGACATGGACTGGGGAGGGTCTGGGGTGCTCAGGCTTCCAAGGACCACACAGCCTGCAGCTGCCTTGTCCCTCATGCTGCCATCGAGCCAGTGTACACAACTGCTGCTGCTCAATATTTGGTGCCCGCCAACTCAGAAGCAGCTTGGTCCCAGTGGGTTCGCCACCACTGTAGACCCTTCCTTCCCCACAGCCACCAACCTGAGGCCTCCTCTGGCTCCTTCTCATTTTCAAACTCCTCGACAATCTCTTGGAGCCACAGCCCACTGGGTCTGATGCCTTGAAAGACTCATACAGCCTGTTTGTCCACTGGCCTTGGGACCGGATGTGTAGCCAGATGGTGTCTGAGCAAAACATAAGGGTGCGGTGAATGCTGGGCTCCAACAAGGAGCAGGCCTGTCTCCCCTGGGTGGTTGGGGCTGGGTATCCACTGTTCAAGTCCCAGGTTGGATGCTCTTCCTCAGATCCAGACTGGCAGCCACAGTCACAGGACATGGAGATCAGATCTCTCTGGTGCAGACCTTGCAAATTTTCTCAGTGAAGTCAATCTAAGCCTACGCAATAAGGGTTCAGTCTCCTCTGCCAGGGCAGGCGTCAGAGCGGCCCCGAGTGTACTAGGAGTTCCCTGGGGGTGGGGGCCCTGCTTCTTCCATCAGGCTAGGGTTTCACCAACATGGGGACCATCTCCCTCCCACATTCAACCAGGTGCCTGTCAATGGCTCTGCACATAGTAGGTGCTCAACAGGTGGTGGGACCAACATCTTTCATTGTGCCCAGTGCCTGGGATGTAGCAGGTGCTTACTAAGATTCTCTGCTGAGTGGATGACTGGCAGAAAGGGGATGTGGGTGACTACGCCTCTGCTGAGGGGGACAGAGAGAATCCACACATTAAGGTGAGGAGGTCCCTAAGAGTTTTCCTAGTCTGGGGTTCTTACCCCTTTTCTTTTATTTTAAACCATGAATTATTTGGGGCAGTTCTTTGAAGGCAATGGATAGATTCCTTCTCAGGATAAGGTTTTTAAATACATAAAGTAACATACATAGATATTATAAATGAAACCAGTTATGAGACAGTTATCAAAATATTAAACAAGCAAATGTGTGATTTAAGAATACAAGTGCTTCTTTGTTAACACGTGAAATAACGAGATCCAGAGAGAGTCTCGTGGCCACCGGAAATCTGAAGCAGTGATGAGGTATCGGCAACATCTGTCATGTGATATAAAGGAATCTACACTTTTTATTTCGAAAAGTCACAAGTATTGTTAACATTACTGTGGTTTGTTGTCTGCATTCATAATTGAAGAAAAGGCTGAATTTCAGCTAGAGGTTAGTGAAAATAAAGATGTCACTTTTTTTCCCCTTATCCAAGTTCATGAATGAACTTGTTCAACCCTGTAATACAGAGGCCCGGAGTGGTGTGTATGTACTCTCACAGCTTCGTGCGGAGTGAACTGAAAAGTCAAGACTGCAGCTCAGGTCCTCGGACCTCTGCTCCCACATACCTCTCTGAGGCATCTTTCCCCTTCAAGGTGCAAGTGCCAGGAAGGTTGAGCTATGCCTTGTCTACACGAATGCAACCTGAAGTCCCTCACCCAGTAACTCATATGTAAAAGGCCTCCATAAATGTTGGTTGAATTCAATCGGCCACAGCTGCCAACCTGATTCCCACTCTTGATTTCTGTAAACAAGCTCTGTAAACAAAGTCGGAATATTTACCAGTCCCCATATGGACTCACTAAGCTTGTTGCAGGAGACGTGGGCTCAAGAGATAGGCAAATTCCAAGCCGAGCCCCTGAAGAAACCCCCTCAAGAATTGGTCAGATAAATGATCCATCATATAGTAAACACAGCCATTATAATCAGAGTCATAGCTATATACTGGAATACTATGCAGACATGAAAAGGAAAAGTTCTTTTTTTTCCGAAAGAACTGACATGCAAAGATCTTCACAACATTCTGTTCTCCAAGAAAAGTGGGCCGCAAAACAGTGTGAACAGTCTGATCCCATGTGTGCAAAACTATCTCTGTATCTGATTACCCATGTAGATATAGAGAGATCTGGAAGGCTGTTCAGCAAAAAGAATGACAATAGTTTTTTTTTAATTTGAAGGATTTTAATTTTCTCCTGTACATATTTCTATATCGTCTGAATTTTCCGAGAGCACATTATCTTCTTTAGAGAACAGAAAAGGGAAGAAAAATAGGAAGAAAATAACTCACCCTCTCCAACCCCCATGCTTACCTTCATCCCGTTGCACATCCAGGCCACCACTCAGGTGATTCCAGGGCAGGTGGTGTGCAGCCTAACAAGGAGAACCTCCACCTTGGGTCTGTGCCCTGAGCTGCGGGAGCTGGGTCCTGCTGGGCTCCAACTCAGAGGCATCCTGAGTGAAGCTAAAGCTTTTAATGGGGATGGGTCAGAGAACTCCTTTACCCATCATGATGCCAAGCAAGGGTCTCACTGTAATAGGCCACGGAAAGCCTTTCCTGTCAGAAGCACCAGTAAAGTGGGTAGGCCAGGAACACAAGGAAAGTACACTCATGGGTGGGGGTCAGCGGACAGATGGGCGAAGAGAGGGTCTGCTGAGCCGTTCTATGGGTGTGGGGAACCCACAGAGAAATGAGAGTGGTACAGGGCTGTGGGAGAAGGGTGTGAGGCAGTCTGCTGCCTGGGGGTCCACAGGGCTCATGCCCACAGGGAGCGGGGAAGTCCCGGCTTCTTGTCACAGCCTCCTTGAAAGTGCTCTGAGCCCTTTCAGAGAAAGGTACCCCTTTCTCTGAGCCAGCTAGTCCTCTGCTTAAGATCTCTGTGGGCTCCCAACTGCCTGTGCCATCCAACTTTGCTTCCGACTCTGTATTCCAAGTCTTCCTTGGTCCCACCCTGGCTCTAATTGGCTTTGCCAGCCACATTGTCTGCCTTTCAATCTTATTCTGACTCTCTTTCCTGTTCTCCCATGCTCTCTCTGTCCCTCCCTTCCTTCCTCCCTACCCCACCCCCACCCTTAACTCTAACTTCAGACTATTCCATGTTTCCAGGTTTTTATGCTTTTGCCTATGCTTCTCCCTCTGCCTCCTCTCCCAACTTCCTAGTCCAGTAAACTCTGACTAATCTTTCAAAGTTCAGCTGAAATGTCACATGTCTGTGAAGCCTCGCTCACTTATCCCACCATGCCAGGCCCTCTTCTGTGACCTTCGCAGCACCTGGTACAGCCCTGACCATACCATTCAGTAAGTGTTTGCCTGTCTGCCTCTTTGTTTCAGAGGGAGCTTTCGGAGGTCCACTTTGCAACTGTGGTCTTGTTTACCTCCATGCGCCTGGTTCCCAGCCCGTGCTTGGCACGCGGCAGAACTCAGTACCTGTCTGAATGACTGGAGGAGTTGGCTTACCTCGCTGCTCTGGAGCACTGCTGATGGTGAAGGGGTGCCACTCGTAGCGAGCAATAGTGGGGATGTTCAGATACAAGTAATCGCCAGGTCTGTAGTTGAAAAGAGGGGGCCTCTTGATGAGAAGATGAGTCACCTGGGGAGACAAGGAGATCGGCATCATTTGTACAGACCCAAAGCTGCCAGGAGGGCAAAGGCTGGGCCGTTCTCCACTATACACCAGGCCAGCCCAGATAGGAGACCCTTCTGTGCCTGTGAGTGGGGGCCACCCCTGCAGCACATCTGCCAACCAGGGATGGGCAAAATTCAGAGAAGGGAAGAGTCAGGCTGTGTCTGGAGTAAGGATCATGGTTCAATCCCACTTATGGCATAAATGCTGTTGTTCAGCAGTCCCTTCCTCTGTGAAGTCCCGCTGACTGCTCTAGCCCCTTTCTTGGAACTACTGTAGCACTTGGCCAGCATCCCAACCACTAATGGACACCTCCCCTGAGATAACAACATCCTTCCAGAAGATAGCTTCCGTTTATTCAGCACTTACTGTGTTCCAGAGCCTTGTGGAGTACTTTCTTACTTCTGGTTCTCACGGTAACTCTCTAAGATGAATGCCATACTTTTTTCACTTTACGGATGAAAAGCTGAGGCTCAGAGAAGTTAAACAGCTTGCTCAAAGCCACCAGGTAGGAAACCATGGGATCTGAATCCAATCACAGCTGTCTAATGCTAGAGCCTAGACGTAAACCACACTCTCATTATTTAGCTTCTATATCCTTACACTTCAGTTGTCCAGGGCCGAGTCCACCCAGAGCTGCCTTCCCTTTCTCCATAAATTTGTCATTTGGACACGTGGGAGTCCTAGCCTCCATTCTCTCTCTCACCCCAAAATGTATCCAGTTACCTCGTGAGTCTTTCTGTGATATGCCCTCTCCTCATCCCACAACCTCTGCCCCAGGGTCGAGTCCTTCATGAGCCCTCATCTACCTATGTGCAAGAGCCTCCTAAATGGTCTTCTCCAAGCTGTCTTCTTCAAAGCAACTAAAGGATCTAGCTGGAATATAAACTATCTTGATACCACCACCCTTCCTCCACCCTGCTCAGGGGTTCCCCATAGCCTACAGAGTGAGAGGCTCCATTCATCATCAGGCCCTGCCCATCCCTTCAGCAACACCCTTCCCTGTCTTGTCTATCCAACAAATTCCTACTCATCTCTCGAAACCCTGAAATGGCATCTCCCACATTCTGAAGTCTTCTCTAACCTCTCAAAGACAAAGGGACTCTACTTCTCTCACCAACACAGCCCTGCACTGTGATGAAAAGGCCGACTCCCTGCTAGCCTGTGGACCTGTGGAAAGCAGGAGAGTGCCTGAGCTTTCTCTGTGTCTCTGTCACCTAGCGCAGGGCTTGCCATCTTGCAGGTACTTAATATATGCTAACTGAGCATGTTCTATGCAGACCTGGCCTTAAGTACCTGTCATTGCCCTTCCTATGGTGTCACTCCTGAAGGACTTTGCTTATCTCCTCCACTGTGCTGGGGTTCCCTGTTTCCTTGGGCATCCAGCTGCTGTACCCTACCACCACCTGCACTCCCTTTGCACCTTGGAGGGAAGGAGATTGACTTCCACAATGCATAGGGCTGTCATGCGGGACACCACCAGTCCGATGGCCTTCTCCAAGAAGAACAAGGTGCCGGGGATCAGCAGCCACTTCCAGAAGTTGGGTCCATGTAGGATGAGCAGGAGCCACATAGGGAGGTAGGACAGGTGGGTCCAGTAGAACACCTGTGGGTGTGAGGGGAGTAAGCTGCCAGAGCTCAAGGCTTGGGGTGGAACAGAGCCAGGGCTCAGGGCCATCCTTTAAAGCACAGTGCCCAGAGCCCTGGCCCTACACACCTTCTCCTGGGGACTAGGCTGGGTAAAAGGTTGGGAAGCTTCCTTGCTTCTTCGTTCTGGGGGCCTGGCCCAGGGAGCCTGTAAGGGAAGATTCCCGGTGCCAGCAGCAAACATCTGAAACATCTGCCTGAAGATGTTCTGGGCAAAGTGGAGCACCCTCAAAGGGTCACCAATGGCCCATCACACTGACCCTTTCTCAGGGAAGGGGGCGGGGGATGAAAAAAAAGACAGTTTTCTGGGAGTAGAGAAGAAAGAGCTGAGTGCTGAATTTTAATACCCGCCCTGATACTAGCTTGGGACCTTGGCCTGATATATTACTTTTCTGAGCATCAGATTCCTCATTGGTTAAATGAGGATACTGATTCCTACTTTAAAGGATTGTTGCTGACCCAGAGTAGGTGCTCTGCACATTTCTGATATGATCAGATTAGTCCAGGGGTCAGCCAGGGTTCTAATTCTCTGTGACTTCCTGTGTCTTGAGGAGGCTAGAGAGAGGAAAGCAAAGAGGAAACTAACATGTTCGGAGCACCTAGGAAATGAAGGTGGGAGCCCAGCCTGGGAGAGGCAAAGGGGCAAGGGCAGGGCACCTCAAAGTGGCCACTCCTGCGGATGCAGGGGCTGGAGCAGACGAACATGAGGAGCAGCAGCAGCAAGAGTGCCACGCCGGTCGGGGATGCCAAGCCATGGACCCAGCCGATGCCAGGCCTTGTGGTGAGCAGCAGTTCCCAAAACTGGAAGGGGCTAGACTCAGACTGAGCCCGGAGTGCTGGAGACAAGCACAAGACAAGCTCTTTCCACTCCACGTGCCCTCTGTGGTCCCCACTCCGCCCCCATAAGAAACCCGTGTACGCAGGGACTTTCATCCAGAGCACCGGCTTATCCAGGCACCCCTTTTCCACCCACTGAGCAGGAAGGACACATGAGGGCTGGGTAACTGAGTGGTCTGAGAAAGACTCGGCTCCCACAATCTCCCCAGCCCCGGGGCCACTCACCGAAGTTCACAATGTGGGCCACAGTGTGCACAAGGGAGAGCCCGACAACCACGTAGCCCATAAGCTGGTGGAACTGGATGTTTTGGTCCAGAGGCAGGACCTGAGCCAGCCATGTGGCCCGCAGCCATGTGAGGCTGCGCCTGAGCATCAGCACCTGGCAGGCAAAGCAGCAGAGAGCCTCAGCTGGCTGTCTCGCTGTCCTCTCCTCCGTCCCCAGCAGTTGTCTTCCTGAGCTGGCTGGGCTTCCTGAAGGGGCCCCATCACCATCCCCCTCACCCCCAAGCCTGGGCCCACAGCTGGGGTCTCTAAAGTAGAGTCTCCAGAATTAGAGCAGGAAGAGAAAATGTTACAGAACACTTGCCAATATTACTTTTACCTAAACACATGAAAGGCACATGTGCTTTTACTAATATTTAATATCTATGTTGACATGGTGCCCTCATTTAGTCTATATGTCAGATGGGCACATGTCACGTATGGTTCTCGAGGTGTCCTGGAGGAAGACCTGGCTTTTTAAGGGACTTTTGATGAGGAGTCCCTCACTTGCTCTTTTGCTTTCAATGTAATTCTGCACACCTGGATGTGTGGATGTGCAGATTACATTGTCAGGTTTTAATTTAACTAAGCTAATTGCTCCTCACAGAAAGCACAAGTAGCTTAAAAATGTTCACTGCAAAGAAAGTGCAGATTGAAAATAGTATTAATAATGCAATAGCAAGTGACCAAGAAAATGAGTCATGTGTCTCCCACTCCTGGTATGAACTTTTTATAGCCAGTTATGAGGTTAAAAATACAATCCACACTAATCAGAAGCTGATAGTATCAAGATGAGTATTTAAACCAGAGATGTACATCCCTGATCATTAAGAACAAACCTTGCCTTATAGTTATATTGTGCCATAAGTCTATTGGTTAATGATAATACAGCATGCATATAATTATAAGTAAATGAACATATATTAGGTTATTGGAAAGGTCTTTGTTTTCTGTTTGTTTTTGTTTTGTTTTGTTTTCATTGTAGGAGTGTGCAAAAATGCTCGGTGACCTCACTCCCTGGCCCAGAGGATCAATAACATTGATTCTCTAGTCTGACATTTGAAGCCTCTTGAAGTGCTCCCTCTGGTTGGAGCCCTACCCAGGAGCCAGCCCCACTTCCTTGGGATCCACCACAGGGTTGTTGTGCAGATCAAATGGACGGTGCTTAGCATCCTAATTAGAACATAGTAAAGGGCACAACAATGCTAGCTGTGCTATTTATGAGCTGTGTGATTATGGACAAGCTACTGTCCCTCTCTAGGCCTCAGTTCCCACCGCTGAGTGTCACTACAGTTGATTTCTAAGATGTCATCCTGCCCTGGCACTCCAGGTGTCCACGCCACGTGTGGGTCGTTTTGTCTCTGAGGAGCCTACATCAACTCCCTGCCCACTTCCCTAAAGGGCCCTCACAGCCCTACCGCGATGAGGCTGCAGTCAAAGTTGAGGCATTGGCCACAGCCCTTGGCCACCATGACGCTGACGCCGAGGGCCCGGTGTGCGCTAGCTGCCAGCGCGAATAGCAGCACGTGGAGGCCCACGTAGGCAGTCAAGCAGAGGAGCTGGCTGCGGTGGTTGTGCCAATAGGCGGAGGTCAGTGGGCGAGGCCGGTACGGGCACGGCTGAGCAGTGGGGGGCTTCAGCCAGTGGGCAGCGCTGCAAGAGAGGGGCTCCAATCAAGACGGATGCGGTGGGGCGTGCTGGGGTCGGAAAGAATCTGGATGGGGTCTGATGGGACCACTGGAATCTGAACCTAGAGACCCACTCCCTCTGTAGCCCCCTAACTCTTTGGAGCCTTGTAGCAAGCGGGCCCCTTCCTTTCAGAGTAGAAAACAGCTCAAGCGACTTGCTTAGTTACACAGCTGGGTGAAGCTGGGATGGAACTCTGGTCTGTCTGATGCCACATCTGTGGCTATTTTTATTACCTCTCCTTACTTCCCAACTGGGGAGGGGGGGGTGGGGAAGGGAAGGGGCCGGGAAGGCATTGGAAGAGGATAGGAGAATTTGAGAAGTGTTATGGCAAATAACCTACAAGAAAGTTTATACACAAAGAGAATGAACTACAAACCTGGCACTATTCAGAGCTTGGAGTCAGACAAACTTGAGTCTATTACAACCTATTTATATTATTTCTCCACAGCCCTTATCACATTTGTATTCCTTTAGTTATGTATTTGTTTGATATAAATTACATGCAGCCCCAGCAGGGCACCGCCATTATTCAGAATAGTGGCTGGTACACAGTAGCTGCTTGACCGAGTTGAATAAATGACTGCCTTTTCAAATTACTTGTGTGATCCTAGGCATATTCAGGTGAAGTAACTTTAATTTCCTTTTGTAACTTTAATTCCTTTTATAACTTTAATTTCCTTTTACAAATGTACCAGTTTATGCCCTGCACATAGTAGGTGCTTAATATTGAGTTGATTCTGAAGCGACACAGTAGACAAGGGAGGTATGACAATAGCCACCCTGCAGGATAGACCTTTGTCCCCTATGAAAAAGTGAGCAAGACTGGGCTAAGCTGGTTTGGGGCACGGTGGTGTAGGGCGGGGTTGGGCTGTAGACCCGCTAGGCTGGGCTCGGCTGGGCTCAGCTGGGCTAAACTGGGCTGAGCTGAGCTGGGGTAACGGGGCGGGACTGAGAGATCGTGAGTGAGTTCAGGGCACTCTTCGCACCTGGAGTGTAACCCAACGCGTGCAGTGCCCACGTCGGAGACCGGGCTGTACCTGATGGTCAGGTTCTCCATGACCCCGGGGAAGCGCTGCAGTTCGTCTCGGAGCTCGTCGAAGGTAATGGTACCACTGCAGTCCTTGTCGGCCGACTCGAAGAGCGCCAGCGTTAGCTGGTCCAGCTTCTCCTCTGGCAGCGAGATGGCACTCTCCCGCAGGCACGACTGCAGCACCGTGCGCAGCTCGTCCGCGTCGATGGAACCGCTGCCTGTCCCAAGTGGGGATTAAGCTGAGTGTGGGTGCCTGCTCCCAGACCCCACTCTGAACCTGCAGACGCCCCTGCCCTGCACGATCATTGCATGGAGTGATGAACTTTTCCTGATCGCCCACCTTCATCCTCCCACCAACCAGCTCCCTTCCGCCATATAGACCAGGCAGTCAAAGGACCCAAGCAGTCATAGGACATGTGTCACCCTCGGCTCACAAACTTTCCATGGCTTCCTACTGCAGAGCTCAACAGAAATTAACGCCTTCCCAAGCACGGACAATCTTCGGCCTTGGTGCACGCCTTTCTGCAGAATCTGCAGCCTCCTCTCTAAGAACCATGGAACATCTAGGACCAACTGCTCAGAAGATACACTTGCTTGCTTAATCTATAAGGAGCTGTGTGCCCAGAGCCTCAGCTCTCCAGAGGCAAATCGAATATGAAGTTGTGATGAGGGAAAGATCCCTGTTGTTCCCCAGCTTGTAGCAGACTCTGCTCATCGGTATTGTCCTGACAGGCCACATCTGGGCTCGCAAGTACAGCATGTGGCCTTATGTGAACATGAGTGGCTGAAAGCGATGTGAAAAGGAAGCCAGAACTATTAACTGAGATGAAATTTGGGGCATTTTTTTCTGTACATATTTTCATTCTTCAGGAGCAGGAGGACCCATCATTAATGATTCTTTGGCCTGCTTTGGATAGACATACTTGTGGCAACATTCTTCGGCTTCATATTAGCTATGTGATGCTGGGCTATAAGGCATTTAGAGTAGTGAAGCTTATTTTGCTTGTCTCAGAAATTGGAATAATAATTCTTCCTTTTATGAACTGGTTCAAGAATGAGAGATAATTAATTACAAAGCACTTAACGCAGTATTTAGAAGAAGGTAGTAGCACATAAATGCAAAGTCTTCTTACTTTTGTGATCATCATTTGGGTCAAAGCCAAAGTCTGTAATCCAGTACAGAGTCTAACACATCACTCTCCAGCCACACCTCCTATCCTCAACTTTCCTAGTCAAGAGCCACCATGCAACAGGTTTCTGACCACATCCAGAATGCCAGTCCCTCCCTTGCACCCTGCACACCCTCTCGTCTGTTGAGCTGTATTCTCTCCTTGGGCAGTGCAAATCCGGGGTCCTCCTTCACAAGTATCCTCATGCATACATTCTTCTTCCTTATCCCTCTATCCTTCTGTCCCACTGGCCTTAAATATATCCCATCTCTGGGTGAATTCAACCACCTGTTTTCTCCTTTCCTACACCAGTCCCTGCACCAGTCCCCGAGAGGGCAGGAAGTATTTGATCCCCAGCCACAGCAAGACCTGCAACTTGCCGGACAGGCCTCTTCTACTTCTCTGTTAAGATCGCTCTCACATTGCCTGCAAGAAGCCCTGTCTTCTTCCCACCTCTGTCTTCGAGAATGTAAGTGGGCTGCTTCCTCCTGTTACAAGCCAACCTCTCCGTCAAACCTCAGGTATGAGCAAACTTGGTGGTCAGAAAACAGTCAGTGAAGAGGATCCCATGATGACTGGAAAGGGGTCTGAGGAGGATGCTTGGGAAGCAGGCATGGTGAATTGCCCATGGAGGGAGATGGGGGGGAGGGGGCGGGCAGGCTGTCAACTTAGGGAAAAGGGTTCCAGGAATGAGGTCTGGCTAGATTGGGAATGGGAGCCAGAGAAACCCCACAGGCCAGAAGGCCTTGCCCAGGAGCAGGCCTGCAGCTAGGCTGAGCTTTTCAGGATGGAAATCCAGCCCTGTGTCTCCCCTGCTCGACACTCTGTGATGGCTCCACATTGCTCACTGCACTGAGATTGGGGCCTGTGTAGTCTGGCCTCACTCGCCATCCTGGTCTCATTGAGTACCTCTTTCCCATTTCAGCTTGTTTTGCTCTGATGAGTCCAAGCCTTCTGAGAACTTTTAAGCTACAAAGTCACCAAAGATGTAAACACCAGAATATTCATTGCAGCATCATTTATAATGCCCATTCCCCCTACCCCCAGAGGAGGACAAGAAAGGATTTCTCCATTTTGGTAACAGGGTCTGTGTAAATAATGATAAACAGCTGATATTTATAAAGGGTGTACCTATACTAGGCACTGTTCTGAGTTTACATAAGTTAACTAATTTAATCTTCATATAAACATCATGAGTATGTAGTATTACTATGACCATTATTCTCATGTAATACATGAAGAAATTGAGACATGAAGGAACTTGTCCAAGGTCACCTGGTTAGTAACTGGCAGAGCTGAGATTTGAGCCTAGGTAAACTGGCCTCAGAGTCAGAAATCTTAACTACTAGGCTGTGCTACATGGAACATGGGATCAATACATATAGTGGGGTATGATACAGGCACTAAAAACAATGTTATAACTACGTTGACTTACCATTTCACACCCACTAGATTTGCTATTATAAAAAAAAAAAATCTGGCAAGGACATGAAGAAATTGGAACCCTTGTGCATTGCTGGTAGGAATATAAAATGGTGCAAAAAAGTATGGCAGTTCCTCAAAAAATTAAAAATAGAATTGCCGTATGATCCAACAATTCCACTTCTGGGTTATATGCCACAGGAATTGAAATCATAGTCTAAAAGAGCTATTTGTATACCTATGTTCATTGCAGCATTATTTGCAATAGTCAAGAGATGAAAACAACACAAGCACCCACTGATAAATGAACAGATAGACAAAATGAGATACATATGTACAATAAATTATTTGTTATTCAGTCTTCAAAAGAATGAAATCTTGTCACCTAGTACAACACGGACCTTGAAGACATTATGCTAAATGAAATAAGCTAGTCACAAAAGGACAAATATTGTGTGATTCCACTTATATGATGTACCCAGAAAAATCAAATTCATAGAGACAGAAAGTAGAATGATGGCTGCCAGGGTTGGAGGAGAGTGTAATGGGAGTTAGTGTTTAATGGGTACAGAGTTTTAGTTCGGAAAAGCAAAAAAGTCCTGGAAATAGATGGTGGTAATGGTTGCACAACAATATGAATATACTTAATGCTGCTAAACTGTACACATAAAAATGGCTAAAGTGATAAATTTAATGTTATGTATACTTACTACAATAAAAATGATGTTATAAAGCAGTATAGTCTTACATGAACAAACCTTCATATTGTTTAGTAATAAAAGACAATATGTATAGTATAATCCTCCTTTGTTTTAAAAATGTGCGTGTGTGGTCAGTTAGAAGACAGTATAGAAAAATATCATGGGTAATTTTTGCTTTCTTATTTAAATTACTCTATTATTTAAAATGTTCACTGTGGGCTTATATTATTATTGTTATAAAGGAAAAGCAACAAAGAGATTTCTTTTTCAAACATAGAAGGAAAAAAAGGAAAGCTCTGGTTTCTGGTGAGTTGAAACAAGGGCATTTGCCTCCTGGGCCAGAGTCCTCTCTTCTCCCCCAGTCCCCACAAAGGGGAGGCAGGGACCAGACAGAGAGGCTATAGGTGTGGCGTTGGATACAGAGAGAAAGAACTGTCAGCCTTACCTGGAGAAAACGGCCCTGTGCTGGGCACGGCACAGAGATGGGCATGGCACAGAGATGTGCTGATTCCCTTTTTCCCCTCCCACTGAGTCCCCTCTCTCCCAGAGAGTCCTTACCATCGATGTCATACACCTGGAAGAGAAATTTGAGTTTGTCCATGGGGTTGCCGTGAATGAGCAGGTTCAGAGCCTCCTTCAGCTCCTGGAGGGTGATGGTGCCACTTCCATCTGAGTCAAACAGGGCAAAGAACCGCTCCGCAAAGAAGGGCTGTGATGGGAGAAGGGTGGAGACAGGGCGGTGGGATTCAGACAGGACTCTAGTGCTATCCGCCAACAAGGCCACACCACGACTTCAGTGTCCATGGCCCATCCCGCCTGCTAAGAGCAAGTTTGGGCTCTGGTGGAAGAACTATTCAGAACTCTACAGTGAAGATGCACTTGTGTCTGGGGCTAAGGCCCCCTTCTGGCCCCTGGGCCTGGGCATTTGTATAAGCTCTGTGTCCCTACATACCATCATCTTCATCAGCCTTGCAGTCCTGACCTCTGGTGGCCCGTTACTCAACAGGAGAAAGGGTCAGACAGAGGATCCCCCTGCAGGGTCTCCCAGGTCCTGTCTATCCCCCTTAGGGTGACCTCCAGAGAAAAGTAAACCCTGAGAAGAACTTATAGAGTAGATGTCACTTGAATACCTGTGTCTTTTCCTTGTTGTTTACACTGCCTACAATATACACTTAAGACTTATTCCTAAATGCCAATTCACTCTTTCTTCCTCTCTCTCTCTCTCTCTCTCTCTCTCTCTCTCTCTCTCTCTCTCTCTCTCTCTCTTTCTTTCTTTCTTTCCTTCTTTCTTTCCTTCTTTTTTTCATCATGTCCTGCATAGCCCCTCCTTGCCAGGTCTGATGTTAGGCACTGGAAAAGCAAATTAAGAAAACAGGCTGGGTCACTTCCAGCTCTGCTGTGCCCTGAATGCTGTCCTCCAGGCAGGGAGAGAAGCCTGCAGGGATTTTGTGTCTGACCTAAAGAAACCATGAGTTCACATGAAGCATGAAGTCCAGTGTGGACAGTCAAGCCTGCTCTGGCTTTACTCTTTTCCCCAGATCCATTGAATATTTGTCTTTATTACTCTCTACCATCCTGAATGGCCTCTGTCTTAAAACATTTCACAGCTTCCTGTTATGATGGTAACGTGTTGTTAGGCAGAAAGTCTTTTTTTCTTTCTTTACAATTACAATGGAAGGAGGCAGAGCATTTAGAGCCCTTAGTGGTACCGCAGGTACCAGCAAGTGAGAGGTCCTCCAATCCAAACAGGGGCATTCAAATGCTTGTTGGCTCACCTTTATCAAGGATACAAGCCACCAAATGCCATCCCAAAAGACAGTTGGGGAGACAAGTTGGCTTCTGCAGGCTCACTCCTCTGATCTCTCTGCTAATGTCACCATTGTTTTTCAAGCATGCAGACTATTATGGAGATGGGCAGAGGACCACAAAACTGAGGACTGGGAATAGTGTGATGGTGCGAAAAACTTATTTCCCGGAAGGAGGCTTACATCATAACATCGCCTTTGCCCCAGAGGCCAGTGGAAATTGTGAGGTCAATAATATTTCTCAAGATTTGACAAGCTACTGATTTCCAACTTCATGTATTGTTTTGAAGATCATAGGAGGTATGGCAAGCAAGAGAGATGGAAGGGCCCTAGTAGCAGAGACAGAAACACTTCGATTCTGCTAGCAGTGGAGCCTTCAGCCCGGAGGAACTCCAGGGACCCAGAGGGAACCTTTCTCTCCTTGTGAGGTACTGCATCCTGGGAACCAGATTGCTCTTCCTCTACAAATGCAGGGGCCCCACTTTTGAAGTAGACACTTGCCTCTTTCACATTCAGGGCTGTTTTGAATTCTTGCAGGTTGATCTCTTCGTTTTCTCCTGCAATGGTCTCAAACTGCTGTGTCACCCACTGAAGCCATTTGGCATCCTCCTTGGCACTCACGGTGCTGAGAGACAAAGGAGACAGGCGTATGGGGTTGGCGAAGCCAAGGGCTTACAGTGGTCCCAGATCCTCTGCCTCCTTCTAACTAGGGCCTCGGGCCTCCCATGGGGTTGACTCAGCACGGCCATGGGAGCAGAGTCTCCCCACAGCTGCTGCTTTATGTCTCTAAGTCACTGTCTCTTCCTTCCATCTCCCATTGGTTGGCCTAGATTTGTGTTTCTTTAGGTTCTGGAATGACAGGGCCCCAGTGAGATAGAACCCAGACTGTGGAGATAAGGTCAAAAATGGCACACTCCGGGAGTGCTGTCAACATGACGACAATGACTTTCCCACTCACATTTACACAGCTCTGTACCATTTTCCAAATACTTCCTACTCACTACTTCATTTGGTCTCTGTGACAATCTGATGGGCTATGATATTTTACAGGGAGAAAATAGTCTCATAGCAGTTGAGTAATTTAGCAAAATTTATTCAGCAGTTTAGAGACAGAGAGAGACAGTTCAAATCCAAGGCCAGCGTTTTTTCCATCACTCCCCAGAGGCCTCTGCTTGAACACTTATAGCACAAGCCATGCCAGGACTCAGACTTGGGGTCTTGACTCTGCAGGCCCAGGGCTCATTCTACAAAACCCCAAGGGTATCAGCTGTCTAAAACCATCACGGGTGAGCTATCTATCCAATGATCTGAGCAGAGGTTAGTGATGAAATGAGAACACCACTTTCTTATGCATCAGGACTCAACAAACCAAAAATGAGGCACTGAGTGAGGATTTATAGCATCCTGTTGCTATAAATTTTCCTTTGAGAGAATGGCTTTGCCTGTACCTATGAGTTTGATATAACTTTAAATGATTTAGCAAAATCAGTCCTCATTAGTTGGAGATTCCGTATTTGCGAATTCACCTACTCGCTATTTGTAACTCCCAAATCAATACTTGCAGCATCTTAAGCAATCCTCGTGGATATGGGCAAAGCAGTGATGAATTTTGAGTCTCCTGATGCACACGTTCCCAGCTGAGGTTGAATAAGGCAACATTCTGCCTTCTTGCTTCAGTTCTCATACTATAAGCAAGTGTCCTTTTTTGTGATCTATTTGGTGCCATGTTTTTTTGCATTTTTGTGCTTTCTTGTTGGTGATGTTGCTCTTTAAAATAGCCCCCTAGAGTAGTGCTGAAGTGCTGTCTAGTGTTCTAAGCACAAAAAGGCTGGGATGTGCCTTACAGAGAAAACACATGTTAGATAAGCTTTGTTCATATATGAGTTCTAGTGCTATTGACTGTGAGTTCTATTTGTTAACTTTCACAAATCAAAGTTAAAGGTGTCTTTAAATAGAAACACATATAAAACAAGATTATATATTGCTCGTTTGATGAAAAATTTGTGCCCAGATGTTGTCAGGAACCAAAGGCTGTATTTTTCCCTAGAAGTAATTGTTCAGAATTCTCTACCTCAGTGTTTACAGTAACTTTATAGAACATAACAATCATAAATAACAAGAGTCAACTATATTTATAAATAAAGATTAAAAATAAATGAGTTAACTTCCATTTAAAGGACTAGAAAAAGAATAAGTACACACATACAGAAGTAGAGAGATAGACTATTAAATAGAAAATCTAAAATTAAGGAACCAGAAAACTAAAAAAGATCAAAGTGATAAATTTATTTCGATTATGATGATGGTTTTACAGATATATCTATAAGTTGAAACTCATTAAATTGTTCATTTTAAATATGCAGTTGTACATTAATTATGCCTCAATGTAGTAAAGAAACAAATTAGTTCTTTGAAAAGACTAAATAGAAAATCATGAAAAAAGAAAAAAAGTGAAAAAAATTATAACATTAACATTGAGAAAGTCAATGAACTCCAGAAAATGGAAGGTTACAGAAATTAGCCTTTAGTGAACTTAGAGAAATTAATTGATTTTAAGAAGTAATAACCTGAACTGACCAATAATCATTTAAGAAATTAGAAAGGCAGTTAAATATCAACCATTTAAAATAATGTCAAGCCCAGCTTGTTTTTATAGCCGAGTACTATCTGATCTTCAAAGAATAAGTCCAATGTCAAACTATCTCAAATTGTAGAAAATAATGGTAAGGTTTCCAATTTATTTTACCAAGCTAGCATTGCCCAATCTCAATGAAGATAACACACATGCAAAAGTAAATTCTAGACAATTTTAACTTATAGAGATGCAAAACTCAAACCAGAATATAACCAAACTAAAACCTAAAGTCTGCTTTAAAAAATAATAATCTACCTTTATCAGGAAGGACTTATTCCAGTAATTTAAGGATAGTTGACTATTAAGAAATCTATTGACAACCTTCTGCAACCCAACAGTGCAGTCTGCTGAAGAGTAGTGGTTCTCAAACTGATACATGCCTGTCAGAAACAGAGGAAGCTTGCTAAAACACAACTTTGGGGTGGGACCCAAGAATCTGAACATTTAATCAGAACCCTGGATGTTTATGAACCACGCAGTGTGGTCCAGGCTCACACCTGGAGAAACGCTGCCCTGAGGGTTAAACAGCCCCCACTTACTTCACCTCTCACACAGGAAGGTATTCCATAAAGCAGAGAGAGCTCTGGAAAATAAGCTGCAGATAACTGCTAACCCAGGGAGAGTGGGGATTGGGTGTCTCAGAAATATGTGTTGGCCTGCAGAATGAGAAAGATATCTCTGGGAAGGTGGTGGAGAAGAGACTGAAACAGCTGGAGAGAGGTAGGCGGTGAGGGCATAGGAGGTGGGAAGGGAAGAAGGCAGTACCGAGGGAGATATAAGTCCTGACAAGGAACTAGGGATCTTCAGATGCCAGAGTTCCAGGGAATAATGTGCTCCCAGAGGCTAGAATTGTCCCCAAGAGGCCAGAATTTTAGGTCCAACCTTGCTTTGTATTAACCGAATAACTCATCCCACTGCACTATAGTTTCCTCATCTATGAAATGTGACAAGCATCCCTCCAACCAAGGGCTGCCCTTAGGACCAAATGAGATTCTATTTGGGAAAGTACAACTGATGAGTACTGTACCAATGCTAGCTATTGTTATTAGTGTGAGTTGGCCATTTCCTTATTTTACAGATGAGAAAACAGGTCCAGAGAGAACTGGTGGCTTATGCAAGATTGCACAGCTTGCTAGTAACCAAGCCAGAGCAGAGCTCAGTTTTCCTGACTTCTGTCCCAGGCAGGCATAGTCACTCTTTGTAGAGCCCAACCAAAAGCAAAGAACCCTTGCCTTTCCTTTGTCCCTGGCATGGGAAGCTTAACAAATGAACCACTCACCCTCTGTGGCCTTCAGGGTCTGGCTGGGTTGGGTCTCCTGGTATGCTCATCCTTTCTCCTGTCTTTCAGACCACAGGTCTCAGAGAAGCTGCTGCCTGTATAGCAGCCTCTATGGTGAAGCCCAGGGCTCACCTCTCCCCAGCTCCTCCTCTTCCAGAGTTTCTTAAAGAGCTGCTCACACCCACAGCCCCTCTGTCATCCATGTGTTGACTGTGGCTGGCTTGATCTAGAGAAATTCCAACCAGGAAGCCTAGTGCAAGGGCGGGGCAAGAGTTTCACTGGGAAGAATACTGCCTGCCTTCAGGCTGCCCCCATATCTTCTACTTTCCTTCCCTCAAGGAGAGAACGCAGGTAAGAGATCTAGAAATGCACCACGAAAAAAATCACCAACAACTCAAGGCAGGCCCTGCTCAGTGCCAATGAGCTATGTGAGACTTATATGATTGCACTAATGTCAATTACCAACAAAAATGTTGATGTACTTACTCTGAGCTGAGCCCTGTACTAGAACTTTACACGTGTTGTTCAATTTACTACATGATGCGACCCGGCCTGGTGGACATTAACAGTATTATTTTATGAATGAGAAAAGGGAAACTCAGAGGGGTAGAGTAACATGTCCAGATGGCTTGGCAGGACTCAGCTATGTTGTGCTGACTCTGGAGACTGCATTAACTATGCAAGATGCTAAACTCGGCCCCAACCATAAAAAAATATACTGGAACAGTCATTTGTAGAGGTTCCTGGTCCAAGGGATCCAAGGAAGGACAGAGATCTGCAAGTTCTATTGTTAAAAATGTAAGAGAAATTATACAATTACTTAAATAAAGCCACTCTGCAACTAAAATTCTAAGTGCTTATTATTTTTTGTCCTGCCTGGTAAGAGATCAGCTCGGGCTGATAAACCTGGACATTTGTTGAAAATTAGGACTTCCTACTAGTGACCTTAGAGGTTCCTGGTTTATTTCCAAATGAGAGAAATAATTTTTGTTTTGTTTTGTTTTAAAGCAAGTTGCTCGAGTTCACACCTGTCAGAATGACTATTGTCAATAAATCAAAAACAACAAATGTTGGCAAGGATGTGGAAAAAAGGAAAACTGCATGCACTTTTGGCGGGATTGCAAATTGGTGCAGCCACTATAGAAAACAGTTTCAAAGTTCCTCAAAAAATTAAAAATAGAACTACCGTATGATCCAGAAATTGCACTTCTGGGTATTTATCCAAAGAAAACCAAAACAATAATTTGAAAAGACATATGCATCCCTAGGTTCACTGCAACATTATTTACAATATTCAAGATATGGAAGCAACCTAAGTGCTCATCAATAGACGATTAGATAAAAAAGTTATGGTACATATGTACAATGGAATATTACTCAGCCATGAAAAAAGAGATCTTACCATTTGCAACAATATGGATGGACCTAGAAGGTATTATGCTGAGTGAAATAAGTCAGACAAAGACAAATACCATATTATTTCACTTATATATGGAATCTAAAAACCAAAATAAATGAACAAACAGAACAGAAACAGACTCATAGATACAGAGAACAAACTGGTGAGTGCCAGATTGGGAGGCAGGGGGATTGGGGAGACTGGGTGAAAAAGGTGAAGGGTTGAGAAGTATGAATTGGCAGTTACAAAATAGTCATGGGAATGTGAAGCACAGCATAGAGAATATAGTCAATAATATTGGAATAACTATGTATAGTGGCAGGTGGCTACCAGACTAATGGGGGAGATTATTTCTTAAATTGTATAAATGTATAACCACTATACTGTACACCTGAAACTAATATAAAATAATATTGAATGTCAACTCTAATTGAAAAATAAAAATTTAATATATATATATATACACACATACAAAATTGAAAAATAAACAATTAAAGCAGATTGGTAGAAGAAATTTCTCTAATTCTGTGGCCCACATGGGATACTTTAAAGGGCTCCTCAGGTGGTAGTCATGTCAGGACTCTGGATCTAACAGGGGCTCAACGGAAGCCTCTCTGCTGTCACTAACATATTCCTCTACCCACAGGCTCAGCAGTTCTCATTTAGGCCAGTCCCAAGGCAAGATAAGGTTTGCATAACTGGGATGATCTGATGATGATATCCGGAAAGGTTCTCATTCTTACTTGGCAAGAGATTACATCCATTGGGTCCAAATGGTTTAAAACAGAATTCCAGGGAGGATGAAGAACATTTGCTTTGTTTTGTTTTTCTCCCACAAAGGGAACTGCCTCAGGGTTTGCATTGAGATGATAGCATTTTAGGAGGTCAGTCTCATGATCTCAGTTTAGGCTTGCCTTGTTTTTCTTAGAATCGGATTTGGAAAGCCCTTCAAGGTTATAGAGTTCAACCAATCTTTTTTTTTTTTAGCTTCGATTCCTCTTCCATCCTTCCCCAGCCATTCTTGGTGGTCACCAGTTCTCACTTGCATGCCTCCAGTCACGGGATGCTGACTTGCTTGGGAAGCAGCAATTTGGGGGGATACTTTGACTGTTCAAATAGTCTTCCTCATACTAGAGTGAAGACAGAAATAATAAAGAATTGTATTAAACAGTTTCCAAATGAAAACATGTTTTGAAGAAACGAGCCAAGTAGTAAATATGAATTATGATTTCAAGTTATGGCCAATTAGGAGAGAAAAGAAAGAATGAGAAGAGATGAGACAGAGTTACCTGTATCCTATTGTCTTTGTAATTATCTGTGTATCTCTCTGGCTACTCCAGCAGACATGAGCTCCTTAAGGTAAAACCTGTGTCTCATTAATTTTGAATCCCAGGAAACCAGCACTATGCTCAGTACATAGTGGGCATTCAGTGTATAGTTGTGGAATGAATAAACCATCCTCCATTCAACTAATACTTATCACATGCCAAGCACTGTGCGGGTATACAGAGATGAGCATCTAACATGATAAAGGCAGATACAGAAGTACGTACATGGTGGAGAGAGAGCGCCAAGAAGAGAGCATCAGGAGGGCTTCTCAGTGGAAGTGACTGATCTGAGATGGGTCTTAGAGTATGAATAGGAGTTTTTCAGGTGGAAAAGGAAAAGGAAATTCTGAGCAGCAGGAAGATCAAATACAAAGGCATGAAAATGAGGATGCTTCTGTGTTTGGGGAACTATAAGCAGTTCAGGTATAACTAAACAATTACATGAGATGGAACAAGCTTGAAAGCAGAACTAGAGTGGGAAGGAGGAGTCACATCATGAAGGGTTTGGCATAAGGCAAGCAAAAAAGCTAGGACTCAGCTCTGGGAGCTGGAGAAGGAGAAACATCAGATGCTTGCCAAAGTTCAGACAGATTAAAGTCTAGTTTGTACACTAGTACCTGGACAAAGTGCAAGTTTTTAAAAGGAAGATGATAAACATTGTGAAAATTAATTTTTAAAGGGGTCTTCCTTTTAACAGACATTCTAGAAGGACAGAATTTTTTTCCCCAATAACATTTTTGCATGATTATAAAAGTTATAAACATTAATTATGAAAATCAGAAAAATATCTAAAAGCTCAAAATATGATTTTTAAAATTCACTGTAATTCACCCACTCAGATAAAATCTCTGCTAAAGTTGAATATTTATCTCTAGTCTCATGTAGAAGGTAAGCCAGTATGGGATCCGCGTGGCGTTGTGTCTGATGAATTCATCCACAAGAGCTGGTTTGCCTGCGGGAAAGAAGCCACTGAGGAGAATGGTGTAAGTGGAGGGCTTGGGGTGGCACCTGAGAAGAGGGACGGGAAAGCATGGGTCTGTTCTTTAGCTCTGCTCTTGGATCTGGTCTGAGCTCTCTGAAGAGAGGGGATTATCAATCAGTTTTGACCAACAACTGCAAAACAAACAAAAGCTTTATTTGGGGGTCTTGAGAATTGTGATTGGAAGACAGATTTGGGCAGAAACCCAACTGTGATCTGAAGAATGAGTCTATAAAGACAGAAAAAGGGGGCTTGAAAGGGGGCTATACAAGTTATTTTGAAAGAGCTTGACTGGTGCTGGCAAGCTGATTCTGTGCTCAGGGGTCCCCAACCTGGACTGGTAGTGATCCTTGGCCTATTAGCAACTGGGCCACACAGCATGAGGTGAGCGAGTGAAGCTTCATCTATATTTGCAGCCACTTCCCAGCACTAACATCACCACCTCAGCTCCGCCTCAGATCATCAGGCATGAGATTCTCATAGGAGCCCCAGTCCCTGGTGCCAAAAAGGTTGGGGACCGCTGCTGTATATCATTGACTGCTAGGTGAAAATTTTATTTCTTTATAGAGAGTTCAGCGATGCAGAGCCAGTTCCAGGCACTGTATCAGGGTGTCACCATTCGTAGTTTAGTTCAGTTTCACAGGGAGGGGTATGTGAGCTCAGCTTCCTAGATGCCTCCTGGCTCCATTTCAGATTGCTCTCTTGACAGTATCGACTCCATTTTGCTGTTTTTATTTCATGGGGTGCTCTCTTCTCTTTTGCAGGGAATTCAGGTAGCTCTGGTACTGTTCGGACTAAGGGTTCTTGAATATTTGGAGGCCCAGGAGATCACCCCTGCACTGTGAGGCGCTTTCCAAAAGGACACCAGCTACAGACAGTGGGAGGGGAGATACCCTCAAATGGCTGCCAGATGGTAGACAGCCCCATGATACCAGAGGGGCCAGAACTGAGCCAGACTGGCTGGTGAATACGAGGCACCCAAGTGCCCACACTGAGAAATGCCTGGGGAAAATTGGAAGTGGAGTAAGCGATGCCGACAGCAAAAGGTGCACATAAATGCTAATGACACTTCCTTCACATCCACAAGACAAAGTCAGAAAAGTAAGAAGCTGCAACATAGAACTTCTGGCTAAGATGGCATTAAGTTCACTTTCTGATGCATCCTCGTCTATACCACATACTAAGTAATGATAGATAAAATATTTAGAAAAAGTTTTAAGCTGCTCTCAAAAATAAGATAAACATTTCTCTTGACCAAAGATGAAGCAGAAACACGCAACAGCAAATGAAATGGAAGCTCTAGTCCTGCTCAGCTCTGGGTGCAGAGGCAAGCAGAGGCTTCTGGGAGCTCCGCTGTGGGGAAGGGATATGAACCCCTCGGGCTGAGATGGGCCCTGCTTATGGGAGAGGGGTGAAAAAGCTGCGACTGACCATTGCCGAGGAACTGTGATTTGTATTTTGTACTTAGAAGAAAAGGAGAAGTTGATGTAGCATCCTAGCCAAGACCTGGGCAAGGACTACTGCTGCTTGGTGACTGGACCCACGTTATCATCAGATTCTTATGGACCAGAGCGCGAAGCCACCAAAGTATGGCCAATACTAAATTACAGGAATCAGTAGGCTGGGCGGAAGCAACCACAAAACTTCCAGAAATGGACCGAACACACACACACACACACACACACACACACACACACACACACTTCAAGATGAGTCAGCAAGTCGGTATTCCAAAAGACCCAAAAAGAATGAATGCTATGAAGACAGCCAGTCAAACCAACAATAGGGAGAATTCACTCTGTGAAGAGTGAAAATAATAGACTTCAAGCATATTTAGAATCCTCTAAAGGAGAAAGGAAAGAAAAACATTCATTTAAAGAAAGATAAGAATTTAAGAAATAAAAATAGGCAGAAATGAAATCAACCGCAGTTGGTGTTATAGAAAATACAACTAGAAAAAATTTGGTGTTTAAAAATATTTAATTATTAAACCAATAGGACAATTTTTAGATTAGGCATAGTTGAAAAGTGGATGTATATTCTCTAAGATAGTATTAAATGATTCACTTGGAATAATTTTGTAACTTTTTTCACTTAAGAACATATTTTAAGCATTTTTCCCTATTATTAAATATGAATATGTCATAATGTTATAAACTAGTCATGTTTGGACAGCTAATTTTCTTATATCTATTCCATTAACAGTAACTTAATTTCTCAAATTTGGGAGAAATCTTGTGATTACATCTTTTTCCAACTTTCCAATGGTTTCTCTAGACTGAATTCCTCAGAGGAATTACTGATCTCCAAAAGTATGAACTTTTCTAAGTCTTTCCATATAGCCAGATTGCATCCCCAAATCTTGAGCCAATTTTCATTCCCACCCATGTTTTAAGAAAATGTCTGTTTCACCAAACTTGTGAAAACTAAGGATTAGCCTTTAAAATATTTGTTGATTAGACAAAAAATGATACCTTGCAGTTTTTATTTGCCTTTATCTGATTAGTAATGAAGTAAAACATCACCATGGAAGGGAAACTCATGACATCCTCTTTTCCTCATTTCTTGGGTGAAGTAGAGCATGTTTTACTGTATAGGGACATGGTGCTTCTTTTCCATAGCCATGCTACCAATAAATAGGTTGCTTTTTTAGAATAAAGTATTTTTTTCCTACTTTTTTTTTTTTTTTTTGGTCAAAGACATTGCATGTTTCACTTGAGCCTTACATCAGAGTATTCATTATTCTTAGGCCTGATTTTAGGTCTAAAATCTCTGAGTCTGTAGCCCATAGAGTTCTGCTTGCTACAGGGTGAAGACCATGCTACGGCCACGTTCCTAGGCCAGGATGAGCTGAGAAAGGCAGCTGAGGTGTAGACAAAGACAGAGAAGAAGGTGGGTCACCTGTCTGTGCTCCTGCCTGTGGCTGCCTACCACCTTGGAGCCCACATCACCTTACCCACTCAAAGATAGTGACCTGCAATTACCCTCTTCCTTTCTCTGTCATTTTCCCTTTCTCTGCTTGATCATTCTCTAGCTGTTATTAATCAGTTTCTCCTTAATAGTAAAACTTCCTGAAAGAGTTGCCTATACTCAGTCTCCACTTCTTTATTTCCGTTTTTGGGAGGTAATCCACTCCAATCAGAATTCTGTCCCCCATAGAAACCTTTCTTAATAAGATTACCAATAACCTCCTCATGGCCAAATCCAGTGGTCATTCTCAGTCCATAGCAGCATTCGACAAAGGCGAGTACTCTTTACCTCTAGAACCTCTGTCTTTACTCGATTGCCAGGATTCCACCCTCTTCTGGTTTCCTTTCTAACTCCCTGACTCCTTCTCAGTGTCTTGACTTATTGATACATCCTGTTCTTTTATCTGACCTTTGAAAGTTGGGCTGAGTCTTCAAACCTCTTTTCTATCTAGATTAACTTCCTCATTAAGCTCATCTAGCTCCATGATTTTCAAGTGCATCAACGAGAGCATGTCTCCAATCCTAACATTGGCCCTGAACCGTAGTCTAATAGCTCCAACTGCTTATTTAACATATCCACTTGGGTGTCAGTATGATCTCAAACTTAACGGTGTCTCTAACTCTGAGCCACCCTCGTGCTTCTGTTGTGGTGCGATCAATTCTAAGACCTACAGAGCCAATTGAGATGAATTATGAGCCTTTATTAGCCGGCCGGTGACTGACTCTCTACCACGCAGGGTTCGAGGAGATCAGCCTCGAGCTCCCAAAAGAGGCAGCTTATAAAACCTAGCCACACCCTAGTTAACGTCGAACAAGCAAGCAGATTACAGAAGCAGAAGTTGGCCTGGCATTAGCATATCTTTGCCCAGAACCACACCCTTAACACTTCCATCTCAGTGAATGACCTCTTCTCCATTCGCGCCTAACGTTTCAGACTAAGAACCATGGAGTACTCAGAGTACTCATCTGTTTCTCTCTTCCCCACATGCCTGACATCCAATCCACAAGCAAATCCTGTTGCTTCTACATTAGAAATAGATCCATAATCTGTCTGCCTCTTTGCAGCTACCACCCCAGCCAAAGCTACCATCACTTCTCACCTGGACTATTCTGACAGCCTCCTAACTCACCTCACTGTTCCACCTTCAACCCCTATAAGTGTTATGGAAAAATCCCCAAAGCTCCAAAAATCAGACCAGCGAAAATACATGCAGTAACCCAGAGAAAGAGAACTCAGTTTTATAGCGCCAGCGGTCCCAGAAGAGCTAGTGCTCTGAAAATCTGGGCGCAGAGCTTAGGGGCTATTTCATTTTTATACCCGTGTTGTTACAGTTGGCGTGGGCTGATTTACAGACCCCTGAAATTGCTATGGGCTATGGGCAGTTTCTAACAAGCACTAAAGCCATACTTCTTAAAGGGAGGGGATACATCTGTCTAAACACTAAAAGCACTAAACACTTAAGGGAAGGGTTAGTTCTCAGTTGACCCTGAGATTTTTGGCCTGTGCAGTAAGCATGTATACAGAAGCAGAACAAAGGACTGATTAGAAATGTTGGCCATTTAAGTGGGAAATTCTTCTTCATAAGCTATTCTCTACTCAGCTGTCCTGGAGATTCTATTCAAATATGTTAGATGAGGTCACCCCTGCTTAACACCTTCAGATGCTTTCTCATCCCACTCAGAATAACCACCAAAGCCCCCTCCTAGTCCTCCTCCATGACTTGGCCCCATAACTTGTGTTCTCTCCCTCAGTCAGCCCCAGCCACTCTGGCCTCTTCAATATTTTTGAAAATACTGAGACAGGACATCACTTGTAAAATTCTTAATCTTTTAGCAGGAAATAAAATAGAACATCTCTTGCAGAGTTAATCTAATTTTTAGTTGCAGAGTTAATCTTTTTAGTAAACCTCGTTTTCTTCCCTCCTTTCTTTGGGAAAAAGGCCCTTTCCCTCAAATCCTAATAACTGCCCTGGTGACTCAGATCCTCAGGCTATTGATAAGGGTTATCAGCCTATCGTTAAGCAGAAATGGTGTTAAGCCAGGCAGGGCCCTTAGAGTCTGACGGGGAAGGGGACTTTAAGCCAAAGGTCTTTCTTTTTACTGTTTAAGAAACATATTAACCAAGCCTGTTTTCCTTTACGCACTTAATAGGCAAATCAATAATAGAAATGAATAGATGTATGATTTAAATAACGAGTTTGTATTTTCTTTTCCTTGTCTAGGGACTGAGGTGGCACTTCAGTAGGAAACCCAAGACCCCACCCTGACTGAGGCAGAAAGGGAAAGTGCTCCATGAAACCCCTGTAGTTTAGGGACTACGGCCATTCTCAGCAGGACACAGATAGGGAAAAAGAGACCTTCCATCCCTCAACATCCATACTAATAATAAGGAAGTTCATCGCTCTTAGAAAAGAGGTAGGCAGGAAAATTAGGGGGTTTCTGGTCTGCCTGCAAAGACACTGAGGTCATCCTATCTTAGAAGAGATCCGCCCTAATCCGTCCACAATTAAGCAAGCCAGAAGGCATTTTTTAACTCACAGGAAGAAACCAGTAGGCAGAGAATTAGGTACCAGTTTAAGCCAGTCACTTGCACCTGCGCAATGAAGAGCCCAACAACCTTCAACTCACCTGAGCCTCATTATACCATCATTATAATATGATGCATCATTATAATATGAAGTTCATTAATATCATTATAACAGACTGAATTCTGGGAACAAACATGCGCAGAAAGCAAAATGATGAATCACTGAGTCCTGTCAATCTTAGTTGTCAATCAAGGAAGCCCGCTCCGCTAAGAAAAGTAACCACCCACAGCAGAAAGGAATAAAAACCCCGAAGTCTTTGCTTACCAGGCACTTTGAGCCATGCTTCTCTTATTCGGACTCACTTCCACTTCTGGAAGTGTGCTTTCCTTTCTAATAAAACTTTTATTTTCTACTGCATTTCAGTGTCTTGCTCAATTCTTTGTTCAAGACATCGAGAGCCTGCACAATGCGCCGGGAGAGGACCCTACTCTTTGGTAACAATACCAGTCACACTTCTACCCCAGGGTTTTTGCACTGACCTATTCCTTCTGCCCGAAACACTCTTCTTCAAGAGATCTGCCTGGCTAACTCCCTCACCTCCTTCAAACCTTTGCTTGTCTCAAACCTTTTCATTGAATTCTACATAGAGCACCCTATTTTAAAATGGAGTCTCAAACCACCCCAAACTATTCTTCCTCATTACCCTGCTCTACTCTTTTCTTTCCAGACATGTACATTTTCTAACATGCTCTATAATGCTTTATTATGTTTCTTGTTTTTTGTCTGCCTCCTTTCACTAGAACATCACCTCTATGAAGGTGGGGACTTGTGTCTGTTTTATTTGCCAATGAATCTCAACTAGAATAGGGCTCGGACTGTAATTGTCACTCAATATTTAGTGAATGACTAAAGCGGGCTGGCTACCTCAGCATCCCACAGAGGAAGCTCCCCACTTCCAGTCAATCATTCACAAAT
>NW_006442109.1:7280874-7283898 GCF_000325575.1 Pteropus alecto
AGAGGACAAAACATCTCCAGCATTAATCAGGAGAAGAGGTTTATACACCCGGCCTAACTCATTGCATGGCCTGCGAAAGTCACCTCTTCTCCAGGAGTCAGTCCCTCAACTGCTCAAAGGAGATTTTTTCCTCTCTGCTCCCTGTCTCATGACATAGTATCACAGCAGATAGGAATATATATTTTTTAAGCCAAAAAAGCTGTCCTCCACACTATGCAACTCATGTCTAGGAGAGAGGCTCACAAGTGCTGTTTAGGGGCCATTTACTCAGGATTATTTCCCCCCTGGAGGCCTAGGCCTGTCCACTGGTTTGGTTTCCCTGGGGTCAAGAAAAATAAGCACAAGCTCTAGCTCATGTAACCAGGAAATTCTAATGAGAAGAAGTATTGTCATCTCCCTCCCTTCCAATCCCAACCCAGAAATGATCTTCTTGTGAAAACAGGGCAGTTAAGGTCATCCAACATCATTCTAGCAAGTTCCATTACCATTCCTACCGATATATAGAATTTCAAAGGACATGAAGTTTTCGTCAGCTTTTTGTATCTCCTATTTAAGCCCTGGAAGGCTGGGACACATCTTCCTCCTCCCATATCCCCTACAGAAGCACCTGGCACAGAACAGACATTCAAATTCACTTTCACTCATTCTGAATATTGTTTTGATTATTCTCAACCACCTCCTTTTGTTTCCCAAGTTCCAAAAAAAAAGAACCCTAATTAGTCCTCTTGAAGCAGAAATAGCTGAGTGTACATGACCCCCAACTTCCCACCCAGGAGTCATGGTCCTGATGATTCAGGGCAGGGCAAATTTCCCCGAGTGCGAGAGAAGAGGATCCTTTGACGAAGAGTGTAGAAAGAATTCAACACATATGCCAAAGTTGAACTCAAAAGGAAAGTTTATTAGTAAAGGGTAACTAACATTCTACAGACAGAGTGTGGTCTCCTCTCAGAGGCAGAGAGTGAGAGGGACAGTGAGAGAAAGAGAGTGTATAGGCACTGAGAGGGACTCAGAGTGTTCAGGGAATTTAGTTTATAAGTCATTCATTAGTTCCCATTTCCTTTGACATGGATATATAGTGAGGAAAGGACAGAGTACATAGTGTGAAAAGGTAGAATAAAAGACCTGCTGGCAGTTCCCAGCCTTTAACCTATATGTTCCCCATGATTTTAGCCATAGGGAATATGACTCTTGGTTCCTGGTTCCCCTTCACAGGTGTGGGGAATGGGCTGTTAGCAATCCCAGCAGCAATCTTCCTTTGTTCTGAATAAAGGTGTCCTCCTGGCCTGGCTGCAGGGCGGATCAGTCTCTGATTGGAATTCTCTTGCCTCCTCCCTACATTACTGAAACTACAGCTCATCTACCATCTACAGAATTGGCACTTGGGTCGCTATTTGATGCCTGAGGCCAACCTGGTTCCTTTCCCTGTTTCTCATTTTTCTTACCTGTATAAAGGGGTCATTTAGACCTAAGTCCATGAAGTCGTTGGGCTGCTTTGAGATACCACAAGTACACCCCTAGCAGGTGGAACTGGAGCCATGCTAGCTCTTTTCCTTCCTGGAAGTGTTGGTTTAATTAGTATGGGGCTGAGCTCCAAATGTGGGCAAGAACGTCTCATCTTGGCCTCCCACTCCCCCCCGAGCGCTCTCTATCTTTAGCACAGGGCCCTACTTATTGTTGCGGCCATCAGATACACATGCAACAAGGCCCAGCTGTCGCTGCCACCACCACTCAGTTCAGGAGACAGGTGATGTGTGTGAGACCCACTCCTTTTTGTAAAAGAGGTGAATGGTAGGAGGAGGCTGCTGTGGGGGCCCAGATGCAGAAGGAAGTCTACTCCCTCCTCCTCATTCTACCTCCACTTTGGGTCTTGGAGAAGTCTAGAGATGTATAGAAATTAGGTCTGGGTGCAGTCTTGGATATTATTTATTCCTGTGGCTTCTAAACATTTCAAATTAATTTTTAGTTATGTGGGTAAAATTTTAACTGACCCCCCCCAAAAAAAAATGTAGATAAAGATTTTTTTTTTTTTTTAAATAAAAGATGTAGTGCAAACTTTCTTTTGTAGATGGAGAGACTGAGGCCCAGAGAGTGGTTGTGCTTCCTGGAAGTAACTCAGGAACTGGTAGAGCTGGGACTAGAACCCTGGTCCCCTAACTCAGGCGCTTTCCACAGCCTCCACACTAGGCAATGACTACAGAATGTTACACTCAGCTCTGCATTCCACATGTAAGGAAGAAAAAAGCAGGGTGGAGTACGTGCAGTGTAAGTGGAAAAAAACATCTTAGGCTGATCCAGGAACTCTGTCAATTTACATCTTAATCTGATTTCCTAAGAATTATTTTTTAGAATAATATTAGTAGCTATAAATTTATACTTTTCGTAGGAAGAAATCAAAATATTATTATTCTTGCCCTTATTTTTAAGAGATACCAAGAACCATCAGGCTTTGGGAGTCCCAGAGGAAGGAAATATGAACTTTGTGGGTGAAAAAAGGGCTTCTATGGAAAATAACCTCACAGTGATCTGATCATAAATTCCTAACTGAGCACTGTTGTGGCGCGAATGATTCTAAGACCCACGGAGCCAACTGAGATTAATTATGAGCCTTTATTAGCCGGCCAGGCGACTGACTCTCTACCATGCAGGGTTAGAGACGATCAGCCCTAAGCTTCTAGAGGAGGCAGCTTATAAAGCCTCCTACTACATCCTTGAATAAGCAGAGTTTAAGAAGCAGAAGTTAGCCGTATCCGGGGAACTCTCAGATCAAACAGGGCCTAGTAGACAGTTTTATCATCTTCACCTTAGAATGTTGGGCTTCTCCTGGGGCTGGCTCCTGGAGAGATCACCTCCCTGAAACTGGAGAATTTCCACTGTTACACCTCCTGGGGTCTCCAACTGGACATCCCCATCAGGAACAGCCTTGGGGCTGCCCTACTAGATCACATGTATGCAACCCCACCCCCTCCTCACCCAGGTGGGAGGTTTTGAGGTTTTCTGCCCTCCCATGCTCCATCTGGTGCTGCG
>NW_006442109.1:7287377-7289684 GCF_000325575.1 Pteropus alecto
TGGCCCGCTTACATCCTACATCTGTTGTAGCGGCTAAGAGTAAATCATCCACATATTGTAGAAGAACAGTCTCTGGACGTCTCTGACGAAAACCAATGAGGTCCCGGCTCAGGGCCTCGTCAGACAATGTTAGTGAGTTCTTAAATCCCTGTGGCAGTCTAGTCCAAGTCAATTGTCCCAAAAACAGTTTTTCAGGGTCCTCCCCTTCAAATGCAAATAGTGGTTGACTCACCTTTGCTAGGGGGAGAGTGAAGAAAGAGTCCTTTAAATCAAAGACGGTGTACACCTGGTGGCTAGGCGGCAGTTGGCTGAGGAGGGTGTACGGGTTGGGAACGATGGGATGTATGGTTTCAACCCGCTTATTTACTTCTCTGAGGTCCTGTACTGGCCTGTAATCTTGGGTACCCGGTTTCTGAACTGGAAGCAGCAGGGTATTCCAAGGCGAATGACAGGGGACTAATATCCCTTCCTTTAAGAGCCTCCGAATATGCACCGCGAATATGCACCGCGACACCGGACTTAGCACAACAATAGGAGGGTGATGGGCTGCTAATCCGGGTGGGTTAGTCTCAGCCCACACCCGAGGGATCTTGCACTGCAGTTCTTTTAACAGTGATGCATTAGGGGAAGGATCGAAAACAGGCTCCTCTAATAAAAGGTATTCTTCAGAGAGGGGGGCAAGTGAGCATTATTGCAGATGGAGTGGCCCCCAGAGTTAGTTCAGTGTGTCCTTCCTTAGAAGAGATGGTGGCCCGTAATTTTTGTAGTAAGACTCTCTAGCAAGTGGTACGGGCATTCAGGCATAACCAGGAACGAATGAGTGATAGTCCCTTTTCCTAGGTTGGTAGGGGGCCTTTTGTATTCTGCAAGACCGAGTACGTAGCCCCTGTGTCTACTAAAAAGTTTACAGATTGGCCTCCAACTTGAAATGTTACCTTGGGCTCCTGGGGGCTCATAATGTAGGAGCCTTGACCTCCTCATTCTGCATCCTCTAACACAATGAGTGGGGCCTTTTTCCCCTGGGCCCTGGCCCTTTTCGGGGCATATGTTCTTTCAATGTCCTTTCTTCTTAGAGTATGCACATTGGTCCTTTTCTAAGTTATTTGGACCCCGGTCCCGCCTTTCCCTCGGGGCGTCAGCTTGGCCTTTGGCCGTCAGGTCCCGTGACTTATCCTGTCCAACAAACATAACCTTCTGGACATCATCCCTGTTGTTGAACACCTTCTGGGCAATCTCAAGAAGCTTAGATAAGTTCTCTCCTTCAAATCCTTCTAGTTTCTGTAATTTCTTTCTGATATCTGGGGCCGACTGACTAACAAAGGCTAGATTAATGGCTCCCCGATTATTTGGGTCCTCCGGGTCAATGGGAGTATACAATCTATAAGATTCTAGTAACCTCTCTAAGAATGCTGCAGGCGACTTATCTTTAATCTGAATAACCTCACTTACTTTGGATAAATTAACTGGTCGGCCAGCCGCTGCCCGGAGGCCTTTCAGTAACAACTGGCGATACCTTAGGAGAGCCTCTTTACCTTGATCTGTGTTGGTATTCCAGTCGGGTTGGGTGCTGGGAAATACAAGTTGTACCCGTGCGGGGTCAGTGGTGGGCTGCCCAGTGGGGTCTGAGACCCCCTTTGCAGCTTCCCTTAGAATATGTTCCTTCTCTGTAGTGAACAAAACCTGTAAAAGCTGCTGGCAATTATCCCACGTGGGTTGGTGAGTGAAGAAGATGGATTCTAAAAGGGAGGTCAAGACTTGGGGTTTTTCTGAGAAGGACGGAGTTTGCAACTTCCAATTATACAGATCACTAGTTGAAAAGGAGACATACACCATGAAAGAGGTTTGAGTGTCTCCCCCAGGTGGGGCTATCTGTCGGAGAGGTGCCGACAGCTGCAGGTTGCGACGAATTGGGGATGGGGTCCGGATCCTGTGGAGGGTAGTAGAAAGCCCCCGTCCGAGTGTGTGGTGGGCTCCGAAGAGGGGCTGCCTCCTGAGACTCAGGGGGCTTAAAGTGGTTACCAGGAGAACAATAGGGAGGGGGATTGGGGATCTCCGGATCTTCTGGAGGGTCTGTAAAACAGGTTCAAGGGATTTCTGAGGTGCGGGAGTGCTCCTTGGCCCTACCAGAAGAACCGTATGAGAGGCAGGCGCCGGCAGAGAGTCTGACTTACCCTGACAATCTTTTAGATACTTAGGAGCATCAGACACAACATCTATCCAAACATTTATGTATGGAGCCTGATCAGGGTGACCAGGGTTCCCATAAACAACACTACTGACTCTGAATGCAGTCTGCAAAACAAAGCA
>NW_006442109.1:7290551-7294812 GCF_000325575.1 Pteropus alecto
AGCCTTTATTGGCCGGCGACTGACTCTCTACCATGCAGGGTTAGAGGAGATCAGCCCCGAGCTTCCAGAGGAGGCAGCTTATAAAGCCTCCTACTACATCCTTGAATAAGCAGATTACAAGAAGCAGAAGTTAGCCATTAACGTTTTGTACAAAGATATACGTATCCAGGGAACTCTCAGATCAAACAGGGCCTAGTAGACATTTTTATCATCTTCACCTTGCAATGTTGTACTTCTCCTGGGGCTGGCGCCTGGAGATATCGCCTCCCTGTAACTGAGTTACTGCTTTCCCTGGGGGCTGGCGCCTGGAGATACCACCTCCCTGAAACTGAAGAATTTCCACTTTTACAGGCACATCAAGGTGGGTAGAAATGCCCGAGGCATATAATGTTTTAGTCTTTGTCTTTGGGTCTTTTGTCTTTGTCTTTTAAGGCAAAGTTTGTCTTTGCCTTAAGCAAGCCCTGTCTATTGTTTCTGTGCATGCAGGTTAACCCACCTTTGAAATAAATTGTAACCACCCTCAAAAAAGCACATGATCTTTTAACGCTCCTGTAAACCAGTCCTCCTTGCTTTCTTCCACTTCCATGTACTCTTCCTTATGTTCCCTCTTTAATTTCAAATGCATAAAGGAAGCTGCAAACTGTCATTCTCTGGAGCTTTTGAGATCTTGCTCCCTGACATGTGTAGTCAGTTTGGCTCAAACTCTTACAAAAATTCTCTACGTGTTTGAATGTTTCTTATACTGATGGCCTCAAATGTTAGACTTTGGAGAATGTCTGTCACTGTGAGTCATTGCCTGAGATGTTCACCAAAGCAGACTTGCCTTCCCCTGCCTTTCTTTACCTTGCCTTGTCCACCTCCTCCCTCCTCCCTATTCCCTTTTCTTCCTTTCACTCTGTATAGTTTGTACCCACAGGAATCACAGCATGATTCCTGTGGGCAGTGGCCTAGCCTATTCCCAGATCACTGGTTCCATCAGAGAAGCAGTGAGACATCTGGCGATTCAGTGCATACTGGCATCTTACAGGTTCCATCTTGACCAAACATGTCCTAGCCAACTGACAAGAGGCCTTTGCTTCTCTCAGACTTCACCTAAACCTGCTTCTTAAATCCTGAAGATGCAGAGGGGTTGGGCCACAGTATACTTTGAAAAATCTCCAGACAGAGTCAGGCCCTTGGTTTTAGTACCAAGCATATGCTAGCTCTCCTCATTTCTTCATCCAGGGAACTCCTATACAACCTTCAAGGGCCACCACAAATGTTCCCTGCCCTAGCCCACTCTTCTTCAAAAGACCCAATTCAGTTCTCTCCTCTAATTCTCACTCTACTTTGCTTTTACTCTATTGGGACATACTTGAACTGAACAAACTTATTAAGAATTTAGTATATCGCAATAATTTATTGAGAAATTAATTTTATGTCATTTATTGCTTTCATTGACTCACCTAGAAAGACCAGAAGCTTTTTGGATCCCATCTCCTTGGCAAGTAGCCTGATTTCCTTCTGACAGTCAATATGAGTTTTCTAGCCCCTTAAGGAGCAATAAACAATTCTTCCTGTTTCTGGGTCTGAGAGAAGTTGAGTGGGCCAGGAGGGGGCCTGGTGTGAGAATGGGCTGCCCAGAAGACAACCTCTGAATGGGACTTCGTGTTTAGAAAGCAGTGGAGGCGTTTAAGCCAGATTAACCCAGAGGGGTTGAGAATGGGCACTTGGTGCTTCAAGGCAGAGTGTAAAGATGTTTTTAGGTAAAGAACATTTGTCTTTAGAGAGTATACAGCATGCAGCACAAGCACTGAACACAATGTCTTCTTGAAATAACACTGCTGACTCACTCACACACTAATGCTGTTAGAGACATCTTTTAAATATTCAGGACCCAGGTTGGTGTAGGGATACTGTTGACTTGGGGGGAAGGGGAGGTGTCCAAGTCCCCTGCACACAGGGCTGGGAAGGCCGGGCCTACGTCTTATCATCGGGAGCAATGGCTGCCATGGCAACTAGAGGCTGCACAACCTCTTTTTCATACTGCTAAGTTCTGGGGTGGGATGTGGGGAAGACTTTTGCAAATGCAGGGGAGAGGAGAAAGCAAGAATATGAGGATACAGAATTACTGTTCATTCTTGCTTAAGGAAGACCAAATAGGACTTAATTTCATTAAAAAAAAAAATGGTCAAGTACATAGTAAAAACTGAAATAGCACCAGACAGTAGAGAAAGAGAAGAGAATGTCCCTGCCTGCTTGGTCCCTGCACCTGCTTTCCAGGGTGATATCATTGGTGGTGTTGGGTTTGTGTGCTCATGCACGACACACGATTACAGAGCAGCCTAAACACACACACACACACATACACACACACACGTACATGCACACATGCCGGAGCATACTGTTCTGTCCTTTGCCTTTCGCCATGTGCTTTGAAGAGTATTCTGTGTCAGCTCACTCAGCACCACCTCATTCTTTTTAATGACTGAAAGCATCCCATTTCTGGCCCCCTTTTGATAGATTTAATTCGACTTAGACACCCTCAGGAATGTTACATTAACTGCTCCCAAGTGTTAAGGTATAATTTCATTTCTATATTTACATATGTATTAACATATATTTACATATAACATTCCATGTATTACCAAGATTTATATCTGCATCTCCCTCCCTTCTAGGATGTGAGCCTCCCACAACCAGGGTCTGAAATGGAAAGAGGTTTTGCAGTGGCCAATGGTTAGAAATGGGGGTAGGGAGACAACTGTAACAGGGACACATAGGAGCTCCTTTGTAGTGTTGGAACAGTAATGTGTCTCGACTGTGGTGATGTGCACACAAATCTATACGTGTGATAAGAGTCCATAGAACCACACACATACACACATGTACACACAGAAATGAGCAATACATGTAAACACTGGTGAAATCTGAACAATGTCTGTGGAGTTGTTGTAAAGATAATTTCTTGGTTTTAATATTATGCTGTAGTTTTATTTAAGATGTTACCATTGGGGGAAATTGGTGAAGGGTACATAGGACTTTCCTATATCATATTGACAACTTCCTGTAAAATTATAATTATTTCAAGATAAAAATTTAAAACAACAGCAAGTTTGGGGTCTCCTGCATTCTGGTATTCTATTCCCAGCCTCTAGTACAAGCCTTGGCATAGAGAGATGCTCAGTACATGTAAGCTAAAGAAGCGAAGAGTCTCTTCTTTCTGGGCCTCAGTTTCCCCATCTGTACAATTAGGCCACACTTCTCACACATGTCTAGTCCTCACATTCTGTCCTGTTTGGGCAGCACGTACTCCTGCCTGTGAAACCAGTCAGATGACTGTCCTTAGCATGGAGGTCCCCACACACTCTTCCTTCTCTCTCTCTCACCCCACAGGCTCTATAGGCTGATACCCCATAAGTTTCCAGCAGAATATAATGGTAGTGTGACAAAATTAGTAGCCAAATTAAAATGGAAGATGTAGCACTTTTTGAAAAATGATCTTTCTAAATGCCTCTGTTGGGGAAGAAGAAACTCTCTTCTCCCCGCAAGGTTCTTCTGGCTGGTCTAACAATCAAATAGACATGAGACAGGTAACCAAATTTAATACATACATATGTATGGGAACCCCATGTATAAGAGAAAGTCAGAGACCCCATATGTAGGAGAGGTTCAGAGATAGAAAGGGAACATGGGTATACAAGACATCCTGAGCTAGGGGTAGGGTAATGCACCTTGGGGGCTTCAAAAGGTCATTGCAGGATGAAAAAAAGAATAGACTTGAATAAATAGAAGTTTGTTCTGCTCTGTGGGTAGGTCAAAGTGGTTACCTCTGATAATCTCTTATTATGGGCAAGGCCCCTACTCAAGTTCTTCTAGGTAGTCAATGAAGAGGCAGAAATTTATCTTGAGCCTAAGGCTAAAGTTGCCTTTGGCTCAAAACAATCCACATACCACAGAGGCACATCTTGGGGTGATTCGTTCTGAACCCCCACACCTCTGACATGAGGAGGAAGAGAATTTGCCAAATACGTGCCAGGGAGACCTGGTTTACTCTATAGCCCAAAAGCACATGACCGAATTATAGAACCATTTAATAATGAAGTCTGGGGTCTCTGGGCTCCAAGGCCCACATTTTCTTTGAGTGAGACTGCCTTTCCATTGTCCCTCTCAACCAAGTCCTGGACCTTCTAGGATGTAAGGAGATACTGGCTTGTAGTGAACTGCACTGGTGCCTCATTCAGCCCCATCCAGAAGTCCTTCGGTCATTTCTGTTTCACTG
>NW_006442109.1:7294905-7325641 GCF_000325575.1 Pteropus alecto
CAATGGGTGGGATGAAGGACAACTGTAAAAACCCTGCTCCCACCTGAGCTGGGGACATCTGAGATGTCATTTGCACTCTGGACTTCTCCTTAGGATCAGGCAGAAACCACACTCAAAGGCCTTTTGTCTGAGGCTCCTCCAGCTTGGTTTCCCCTTCTTCCCCTTTCTGCTGGGATTGCGAACAAACCATTTGCCCATACTGTGAAGAGAATACGAGAAAACAGAGTCTTTAAGTGGCACCCTACACCACACTCAGTCTACAGAGTATTACCCCTTCTTTAACAAACTTTCCTTTTGACTCTTAACTCTGGTGTGCACTTGAATTCTTTCCTGCTCTCAGTCAAGAACCTTCTTTTGGTACAGGGTTTTGAGCTACCCCCCACTTGGAGGAATTTGCTCTGTCCTGCACCATACTGACAGATGGAGAGGGGCGAACGTGGTTTCAAAATAGGTCACTGAACAGAGAGTACTAGGCAGCGGCTGCCCAAGGGCCCTTCAAATCCAACAAGACAGTCTGCTCCAGATGAGTGTCTCCCACCCCGGGGCCAGCTCAGCTCTCAACAATGTGGTTGCCAAACCAAGACCAGAGACATGGCTCAGCTCTCCCATCTGACCTCTGCCTTCACATGGGAGTATGAGGGAAGAAGAAACTTCTCTCTACCCTCAAGGGTTCTTTTGGCTGGTCTAATAATTAAATAGACACAAGCCAGATAAACAAGAAAAAATAAATTTAATACATATATATATACATGAGAGCCCCACATACATGAGATTCAAAGACCCAAAGGAAGCATGAGGTATATACATGACATTCTTGTAACAGTGAAATGCATGGTCTCTCTGACTTCATTCTAGCCTACATTTTTCCCATGGCCTTCAGGCAAATATCTCCTGCTATAGATATGCTAATTTTAGAGGAATTCTGCTTGAGTTTTTGCAGAAAGGTGCCTCTCCCAGGGAAGTGGGGAAATATGTACAAAATGATTGTTTATCAAAGATTTGCAGAAGCCTCAATTTCAGACCCGGATCAGCAGGGGTCAAAGAGATTTAGAGAATTCGAATTCTTCCTTGGATATCTGTTGGTGCCTAGATGTCTGTGACTGTCAATCACCTCTTGCCCCACCCATTCTCCCTTCCCTCCATGTAAAAGAAGCCTGAATTCTGGGCTCTCTTAAGATGGATTTGAGGAAACCCAAAGGTCCCTATCTTCTAGAGCTGGTACCTTCTTAATAAACCTTTCTTTACTTCAAATTCTGACATTTTGAATATCAGTCCTTTGAAGCATCGGGTACACAGACTTTGAACATGTAACATTCTGAGCTAAGGATCACCTTGGGGCTTCAAATGGGAAGAAAATCATTACAGGACGATAAGAAGAGTAGGTGCTCAGTAATTAGAAGTTTGCTCTGTCATATAGATAGGTCAAAATATTATCGCTGATAATTTCTTATTATGTGCAAGGCCCCTAATTCAAATTATTCAAGGTAGTTGGGGTAGGGGTGGGGCAGACATTCTTTTGAGCCCAAGGGTCTCGGTTGCCTTTAGCTCAAAACAATTGCATACCACAGAGGCACATTTGGGGTGACTTGTTCTGAACCCCTATGGGAGTTTATGGGAACCCCAAATTGCCCTACTCCTGCCTGCTAATGTAATAATAATAATGAGGTAACTACTCAATGGTAACAGCCAGATCAGAGTGGAGGTTGGGAGTGTGATCTTTCAGATTGGCATGCATAAATTCTGAATCCTGGCCCTGTCACTTTTAACTACATATACTCAGGCTTTAGTTTCCTTATCTGCAAAATATAAAAGCACCCACCTTGTTGCAGAATAATCAGACTGGCAAGATACCAAGCAGCATTTGGAGAGTTGGAGAACTCAGGTTTATTATGCCAGCAGTCTTAGAAGAGCTAACTCTCTGAAGATCTGGGCCCCAAGCTCAGATGCAACATTGCTTTTATAGGGCTTATCCAAGCAGTTACAGCTTTATAGTTGGCAAATTGGTTAATTTGTCCTCAGGCAGTTACAGACTGCGGGAGTTGCTATGGGTTACAGGCAGTCGCAGAGTGAGATTTTCAGACAGGAACTCAGACAATACATCTGTTATCTAGACAGAACAAGCAAAAGGGAGGATGAGTCTTTAGTTAATTTTGAGGTCACTCTGCCCTTCAGCCTATGCAGCAAGCATATCTACAGAAGCAGAACAAAGAGCTGATTATAAGGTTAGCCGTTTAAATGAAAAATTCCTCTTCAACCTCATATATTGTGCTGAGATTCAATGAGATGATCAATGGAGAATAAGTGCTTAGTTCTATGCCTGATTATTATAAAGGTACCCAGGATTATAGGATAAGACATGCAGACACAGAAATGACTCATGAAGGAAGAAGTTTGTTGTACTCACAGATCCTTCGATCAGGAGGCCCAGGCAACCATGCAGGGCCTGGAGGAAGCACCAGGGTCGGTCAGGAGGCAGAGGAGCAGGGAAAATCAAAGGTAAGATTCTTTATTTTCATTTCCATGGACAAGATGAGTGAGGCAGAGTAAGCAGATTTAGGATTGACTAGTTTGAATAATTTTGGCAGGTCCTGGAGCACAGTGGCTGTCCCTAGGTGTCTGGTACCCAGCCCTGGGGTAATTGGGGTTGGGGAATAGTATCCCACAGTGTAAGAGCAAAAAAAAAAAAAAAAAAGTTGGGGTGGGCCTATGGGTTCTGGATTAGTTGGTTTGCATATGAAAAGTGCACTCACAGTTATTTGCATTCTTTAAGAACTAGCTAATCCTGGGAGGGTCAGTAAGGCCTCAGAGGTTAAAGCATAAAATACAGAGAATAAAAAGACTTGATTAAGACATTGATACATGCTCAATACATTTTTATCACACTGGCCAGACCATGTACCATATGCCATAGACATTATCTTCTGCAAAGTTATTTTGATCATCCCCTTTTCATGAATGAAAAAACTGAGGTTCAGAGAGTTCAAGCAATGTACCCAGGGCCACAAATCAGTAAGGAGCAGAGCAGGATTGGACCAGGTCTGACCCCTGCACTCTGTACTCTGTTTTATATAGGTCTTTGTATGAGCCTTCTGGCCAGGGTGGGCACTCACGAGGTCTCGATTTGTCAATACAGAAGAGTGGCTTTGTCCTTGGAATTAGATAGTTGTGATGGTTGTAAAACTTTATAAATACTCTAAAACCATTGAATTGTACACTTTAAAATAAGTAAACATTGAATAATAGTGGTAGAACCAAATACTGGTGAGGTTTTGGAGAAACTCACGTATTGCTGGCAGTGAATATGAAAGGATCCAGCCACTAAAAAAAAAGTGGGCAGTTTCTTATAAAACTGAATGTGCAACTAATGTAGGAAGGAGGCAAGAAAACTAAAATGTCAAATCAAGCTATATTCAGAGACTGCAATATGATGATCGGCCCTGCAGAACCTGCAGAACAAAGGAAGAGTTCTGCTGGGATTGCTAACAACCCATTTCCCCACAAGGTGAAGAGAAAACAGGAAAACCGTCTTTAAGTGGCACCCTCCACAAAAATTGTTCATTCCCTATAGCTAAAACCATGGGGACCTATGGATTGAAGGCTGGGAATTGCCAGCAGGGCTTCCATGTTACATATTCTTACCTTTTCATGCTACATACTCTTATGCTTCCTCACTATATGCCTATATCAAAGGAAAATGGGCAAACAAAGTCTTTAAACTGTAACTCACAGGAACTAAAGAATGACATATAAACCGGATTCCCCTTTTTAGTCCTTGTCTTGGTTTTATGTCTTTGCTTTCTCTTGTCTTTGCTTTTTCTCCTCTCTAATAAACGTTTCTTTGGACTCTAACTTTGGCGTGTTTGAATTCTTTCTTACACTCCACCAAGAACCCTCTTCTCTCCCAGTGCAGAGTGTGAGCCTTCCACTCCACTACAACTTGAGAGAATTTTGCCTGTCCTGCATCCCAACTACCCTACAGTACAACAAAGCATTTTGACATCTGGGCATTTATTCCAGAGAAATAAAAACTCATGTTCACATAAAACCCTGTAAATGAATGTTTATAGAAGCTTTGTTTTTTAATAGCCCCAAACTGGAAACAGCCTAGAGGTTCTTAAACAGGTGAATGGTTAAACATACTACTCAGCAATAAAAATGAATGGATAGATGTAACAACCTTGATAAATCTTCAGAGAATTGGGCTGACTGAAAAAAGCCATTCCCAAAAGATTATGTACTGTATGATTCTATTTGTGTAACATTCTTGAAACGACAAAATTATGAAAATGTAGAACAGAATAGTGGTTACCAGTGATTAGGGAGAGGTGAAGGCAAGAAGGAAGAGGTCGTGGCTATAAAAGGGCAAGATGAGGCATCCTTGTGGTGATGGATATATTGTTTCTTGCATAAATATCTGTATCTTGGTCGTAATATTGTACTATAGTTTTAAAGGATTTACTGTTGGGAGAAATGGGTGAAGAGTAGATTTCTTTGTATTATTTCTTACGTTGCATGTGTATTTATAATTATCACAATATAAAAGTTTAATTAAAAACTAGTAGGTCACGGGGGTGGCTCCATAGTGTAGTGGTTAGCACATCTGCTTTACACGCAGAAGGTCCTGGGTTCGCACCCCAGGTGGAGCCACGGGCCAGGCCCCCAGGTACACGCCCCAAACACGTAGGAGGAGACACCCCACCTTCAGAGATCCAGTTCTTAAGGGGAAACTGCAACATCCATAGGTCAGGGGTGGAAGTGGCGGGGACGGGGGCAGGGGGGCGGGAATTAAAGAGGGGGGAAAACAAAAAACTAGTAGGTCACAATAATGAGACTACTTACCACTTAGAATACCTCTAAGAATGATAAAAATGCAGAATACTGACAATACCAAATGCTGATGAGGATATGGAAAGAGAAGAACTATCATCTGTTGCTTGTGGGAATGCAAAATGGTACAGCAACTTTGGAAGAGTTTGAATTTCTATAAAACTAAACATACTCTTACTGTATTGTGCTCCTTGGTATTTACCCCCCCCAAAATTGAAAACTTATGTCCACACAAACATCTACATATGGATGTTTATATAAGCTTTATTAAGAATTGCCCAAACTTAGAAGCAATCAAAATGTCCTTTAATAGGTAAATGGATAAATAAACTGTGGTACATTCAGGCAATGGCATATTATTCAGAGCTAAAACTAAATGAGCTATCAAGCCATGAAAAGACATGTAGGAAACATAATGCATATTACTAAGTGGCAGAAGCCAATGTGAAAAGGCTACATATTATATGATTTCAACTATATGACATTCTGAAAAAGGCAAAACTATGAAGACAGTGAAAAGATCAGTGGTTGTCAGGGATTGAGGGGGACAGAGGGTTAAATAGAACACAGAGAATTTTAGACCAGTGAAACTATTCTGTATGATACTATAATGGTGGATACATGTCATTATACACTTGTCCAAACCCACAGAATGTACACCAAGAGTGAACCTTAATGTAAACTATGGACTTCGGATTGTAATGTGTCAAAGTAGGTTCATTAATTGTAACAAATGTACCACTCTGGTGGGGATGTTGATAATGGGGGAGGCTATGCATGTGTGGAGATGGGGAGTATATGGGAAATCTCTGTACTTCTGCTTAATTTGCTCTACTCTAAAAAAAAAAGTTTATTTTTTAAAAAAAGGTAAAACCATTAAAACACTGGAATAAAACAGAAGAGTGCTGTAAAATCTCACAGTAGGAAAAGCAAGACGCAAGACATAAAGCTTCCCAAAGGCAAAAATGTATACATTTGATTTATAAATGTTTTAAATTTCTACATGCAAAAATCAAAAGATGAATGATAAGTTGAACCAAATATTTATAAAAAAAACAACACAAAATTCCTTGTTATATAAAAAGATTGTATGTATCACTAAGAAAAAGCAAACCGATAGAGAAATAAACACAAACAGATCATTTCCAGAAACAAATAAAAACATAAACTTGAAAGAAGTCCAATTTCACTCATAATTAAAGAAATATACATTAAAACTAGATAACATTTTCATCTATCAGATTAGCCGAAATGTAAAAGTTCGCTAAAATAGTGCATGTTCAAAGGTGTGAAAAAACTGTCAAAATTGAAACAAATCTACACAAAAACCTGCACACAGATGTTTATAGCAGATTTACTCATAATTACCAAATCTTGGAAGCAATTAAGATGTCTTTCAATGGGTGAATGGATAAACTGTAGTATATCCATACAATATAATACTATTTAGCACTCAAAAAATGTCAAGTCACAGAAAGACATGGAGGGATCTTAAATGTTTACTGCTAAGTGAAAGAAACCAATCTGAAAAGTCTATACTCTATGCTTCTAACTACACTGTATGACATTCTGGAAAAGGCAAAAGTATAGTGACAGTAAAAATATCAGTACTTCATTCAATTCTAAAAGGGGAGGGAAAAGAGGAGGAAGGGATGAATAGGTGAATCACAGAGGATTTTTAGGATAGTGAAACTATTGTGTATATTGCTGCAATGGTGGATACATGTCATTATACATTTGTCAAAACCCAAAGAATGTAAAACATTGTGAAACTTAATGTAGACAAGAGACTTCAGTTAATAATAATGTACCAACATTGGTTCATCAGTTGTAACAAATGTACCACACTAATATGTAAATGTAAATAATAGGGGAAACTATGGGGGAGAAGAGGGAAGTATGTTGGAGCTCTGTACTTTCTGATAAATTTTTCTGTATGCCTACGACTGCTCTAAAAGGGTAAAGATCAACTTAAAAAAGGTCACTATTGGAGGATTCTATAAACTAATTATTTTGAAATTATTATATTTATATTATATTTTAAATATATAAAATACATAATATATTAAATAAATAAAATATATTTTATGCTATATTATTATATAAACTAATTATTTCCAATACACACTGGACCACTGGGAAACCAAATAATAGTGAGATAGTTTCTCTTTATAGACATTCCAACTAATAAAAGAAGGAATGATATCTCCATTTTGCAATACCTGATGAATTAATCTATCTAGGTATTGATCATCAAAGCCTGCTAAAAGTACAAAAGGAGACACAACCAAATGGTAAAATAGGACATCATCTTAACAAAAAAGAAAAAGAAAAAGAAAGTAAGAGAGAAAAACTTGAGTCTGATAAAGATCCTAGATCCAACTATTGATTTACAGAAAATACAAAGGACAGTAAAACATGCTAAATGGCATTATGGGGATGCAATCAGCAAAATCTATGTTGTGTAAAACCATAGGTCAAATGACAAAATTCTCTGATAAATTTCAAGAGGTGGAAGAAAATCTTTATATTAAAAGAGACTTACAAGTCAAATCAACCAATCTCAATGTATGAACTTTATCTGGATCTTGATTCATACAAATTCTAAATTTAAAAAATTATTAGACAATTGGAAATTTGACTAGATATTTGATGATATTAAAGAATTAAGTGGTTACGTGTGATATTGTAATAGTCTCTTTTTTTAAGCTTATTGAGCTTCACACTGTTAAATTTACATATGAAATGAAAAAGTATCTAGGATTTATTTTAACATAAAGTAGGAAAAAAGGAAAGGGGTAGGAGTTTAGGTGAAGTAAGGCTGGTTATTAGTAGATAATTAGTGGATGATGGGTATCTGGGTTTATTATATTAGTCTGTTTATTTTTGCAAGTTTGAAATTTTCTATAGTAAAATTATTTTTAAAAAATAAGCAACAACAGTAAACAGTAGAGTGTTATAAAATCTATGTAGTCCTTTTTATAATATAGCTAATTGTGTGGGAATTACTTTTAATCCCTGCGATTCTCAGTCCCTATATTCATTCAGTGACCAAATCCTGCCAATTTTACCTCTTAACTGCCACTTCTTTTTATCTAGTCCAAGCTGACTTTGGCCTATGTATAGTGCACGTCTACTTTTACCTATCTCTCAAAGTGTAGCCAGGGTGCTATTTTTTAAAAAATAAATTTGATCATACCCATCCTTGGTTTAAAATCCACTGTCTTCTCATAGATTATAGGATAAAGGCTAAACTCTTCAATATGCAATTTAAGGCCTTGCAGACTCTATTCCAACTGACCCTGCGTACCTCACCAACTCGATCTTGAGATGCACTCCCTTGACTGTCTACACTCCAGTTACTTCTTGAACTTGCCATACTCAGTGCATTTACACATGCTGTTCCCTCTGCATAGAATCCCTCCCTCCCCCTTATACACACCCTCATCTCTTAGGTCTCACCTAAATGCTGCTTTCTCAGGGTAGCTTTCCCACTGTTTTGGTCTAAGTGAGGTCAAATTTCTCATACCCTCATAACAACTTGTCACAACTGAAATTTAAAATTTGTTGAAATTATTTGTTTAGTGTCTGTCTTTCCTGCCGTAATATAATCTCAAAGAAAGAAGGAACTAGGTCTTATTATTGTATCCCCAAAGCCTAGCATTTTGTCCTGCACATAGTAAAAGGTCAATAAATCTTTATTGTACTATAAATGACTGGCTTGGTGAATAAACAAACAAATAAATAAATTTAAATGTAATACTGTTAAAATAATGAAACAGAATTACCTGCACCATAATTACAATATTACACAGTTAACCTTAATGTTAGTCATACTCCCAAATAAAATATTTGCAAAACTTCAATGCATATGTATATAAGCAAACAAAAAGAGGAAATAAATGAGAATGACTTCACTACAAATCCAGGTTACAGTCCCTCACTGATATTTCAAAAGTACTTAACAACAAAGGAAAAGAGATGTATCTTAATACATTATCCACCTTTCAAAGGAGACACACACATAGCCAAATAAAAGTAGTTCTGATACAAGCTCCACCTATGCTATTCAGATGGAAAACTTGGCTTCTCTGAAAGGGTAATAAAAACCATATACAGTATAATTTTACATTTATATGCAATTATTTAAAACAAGCTACATATATAGGATGCACACTGTCTCTTAACTTATAAAACGGGTGAATTTAACTAATCTATTCAAGTAAAACCAAAGCTTAAACATTTTCAAGATTAGATCTTTATAACTTTTTAAATTAATGAGAAAAAACTACAAACTCCTGAACCAAAATTTTATTTTAAATTATTAGGCTTTTTAGGGCATATGAAAAATTTTCATAACACTACATGTAAAGATGTTAGCACATTAAACTACAATAGAACATATTTTTATACAACTTTTGAATCATTAATATGCTCATTTCTCCTGTGAATGAATGCCCAGTTTGCTTAAATCACCTTTGTCAAGGAACATCAAGTAGGTTTAAAATTTTCATATTGTTGTTTAGTAACTTCCTAATAAGGTTCTGAGTTTCTATTTGACTTATACATATATTTTTTTTCAATGTATTTAAGACTGTAGTAGCTTTTTCTCTCATCTCTGGTGGGACATATTTAATATCTAAATATTCAGATAACTTAGATCTAGAATTGTACAGCATGGTAATAACAGTGTCAATGTCATCAATTTTACCATTTCGTTCTGATGGTAAAAACTGGGATTCATACATTTTTTCTAACTTATGTTCTGCCGCTGCCGCGAGAGCAAGGCTTCGTTTCAGGTGCTCTCTAGAGGCGAGAATGTCCTCTCTATACTCTGGCTTGAGACTCTCTGCATGAGGTACCTGCTGTACCTCTGAACTAATATCTGAAATTTTTTTCAAAATGTCTTCATTACTCAAAATCATTGTGTATTTTTCAAATGGTAGTGTTTGATATTCTCCTGAGAGCTGAGGAACATCTTCTCCTTCTGTGGAGGTATCGAAGTCAGTCTTCAAGGTACCTGGGGATAATTCAGTGACATTTGACCGTGGCTTTGGCGCCCCAGTTGGTTTTACGTCTGGCTCTGGCTCTGGCTCTGGCTCTTCTTTTTCAATATAAGGTTCTTTTGAATGTAAAACAATAGAAATATTGTTTGGTTTAATCGACCAGAATGCTGTACTTTTAGTCCGTTTTTTCCTCCCTGTTTCCAGTGTGAAGTCTCTAGTTGGGAAAGTTGTAGTTCCATCAGTGACGGGGTTGATTAAAACATCATTCGCAGTTGAAGTGTCATCATGTGTAATTATCTCCTTAAATTTTGATACCTTCGATCTCATAGAATAAACATTATTTGAAGACTCTGATTTTTTCTCATGGCCTGGCTCCCTAGTGGGAACACTTAGTAGTACGTTTTGTAAAACTTGTACATAATGATTCAAGTTTTGTTCTTCGTCAGGTGTCACAGTTATGCCTTAAGGGAAAAAAATCAAACAGTAAGTAACATCTATTATTATATATGACATACTGACAAAATCTACTGACCCAAATTTACTTCACATGCCATCACTTAAAAGTTGAGACAAAGAACCAAGAAATAAAGCACCTCTGACACAGTCAATTCTCAAAAAGAGCAAAATTATCTTTTCAGATTCTTATTGAAACAGATGAGCAAAATTGTGTTAAAAGGTGCATATTCTCTGTAGCTTTTTGTTTTTACTCTCCCATACAACTTACCATTCAGTACAACTTATTAAAACAAAATTCTTGATTATGTCTTCCAACACAGTAGTGTGCTGGAGTAGGTTCATACTGGCTCACCAGAGCCATTTATTAAAGTTTTAGGGATCCTATGGGACAGATCTTAAACATAAACATCATTTAAAAATTAAATTATCTAAATTTGCAATTAAATAAATTATATTAAAAACAAAGGTAATAAATATTCAAAACTCATCACTTTCTTATTATTTCATATTACTATTTTCTATGCTCTTAAGGTTACTTACATCTAGGATATCTGTATGATAGAAATACTATACTATATATACTACTGTATATCTTTTTCTACCTCCCTGTTCAGTGATGTCAAGTAGGTAGCTTGAAATCAACCATGATGGGGCAAATACTATAAATCAGGGCTTACCTATCTCTCCATAAAGTCAGTTGTTAAACATTTACCAGTATACCACTGCCTTCAACCCAGCAAATATCTAACTACAACCTGTGGGTCATATCTACCCTCAGTTTTTGTAAATAAAGTTTTATTAGAACCCAGCCAGTCTTGCCCATTCATTCTGTATTGCTCATCACTGCTTTTGGCTGCAACAGTAGAGTTGAGTAGTTCAACGGAGACCACATGACCTACAGAGCTGAAAATGGTGTCTGGCCCTTTCCAGAAAAAGTTTGCAGATTCCAGTCTAAACCATCAACTTTTCAGTCTTACAACAAAAATGACCGTTATATTTATGCTAGTATTTTGCAGCATCTGAGTGGTGAAGCCTCTCATTTCCAATGTGGAAAACAGAAAAGATTATTGAATAAGATATTCCTAAATTCTGCTCAACTCCCCTACTCCTGAGTCAGTAGTTTTTAATGTTAAGAGCTGAAATTTTGTATTGCATGTAATTTTGAATTGATTTTGCCACTATTGTGGATAAAAATTGATTTAATTCAAGGAAGTAAATCACTTTTTACCAAACTCTAATGTATAACTCCTACCTGAACCCTCCCTCTGCAGGCGAAATGAAATATAGTAACAAACTTTCTGTTCAGGAGGCACTTTTATTCAGCTGTTTGACAAGCGTGAAATAGTCTAAAAATGTTTTATATTTACATTCCTCTTTCTTCCTTACCTCTTCTGTTACAACTTAGACCAGATGAAGTTTAATCAATATGGAAAGCATATTTCTAAATTTAAAAAATTTTTAATGCGAACAGTTTACACTTTGATTTTGGCTCAGTGAAACTGATTTTAGACTCTGGCCTCTAGGGAGAAAATAAATTTCTGGTATGTTGAGACACCATAAATTTATGGTAATTTGTTATAGCAGCCACAGAAAACTGACACAGGAATATAATAAAATCTTCTGAAAAACATAATGCGAACTTCTACAAATGGAAAGAAACACCATGTTCTCAGACAAAATTCAACATCAATGTGATAGTGGAAAGACACTGCACTTGTCTAGAGATCTAGATTTTAAAAGTAGATTCTGAATTTTATGTCATGCTTAGCAACACCTTGCATACTTCAAAATCCATATGATAATGACCGGTCAAAAAAGGAAGCTATGTAACATAAGTTAGATTTTGATATTAACCTTATAGTAATATTTTTAAATCATGGACATAGTACCATACTTGGTGGATTAAAAAAAAAAAAGACAAGCAAACAACAAATTCATGGGTAGTTACCTCTAAGGAGAGGAAATGGGACTGAAGTTGGTCATTAAAGGGGACTTTAGACTTATCTATAAAAAACACACAAGCACACATACCTGATTACTTAATATAGTAAACCATTAAAAGTTACATTTTAAAAAGAAAAATAACTTATGTATTCTCATATGTATAAATTGCATTGTCCTGAAGGAAAATATTAAGTAAAATGAATATGAAGCCTAATGCAGTGAGAAAAAAAAAATCTTTGATTCTGGTCCTGGCTCTACCACCTTCTATTGTCATGATCTTAAGTAATTACTTAATTTCTCCGAACATTTACTTAACCATAAAATTAAGATACTATATCTGCCCTTTTATCTCATAAAACCAAATAAATTAGACATTTGAAAACACTTTAAAAGCTACAGAGCACTATATAAGATAATAATATTCTCTATAAAGGTAATTGCTTAGATTTCTTACTTTAAAATATAAACTTAAGTCCCTAAAAAGAACATTAAAAATGTGATTTGGGTCCAAATAGTAAAAACTCTAGAAGCTTTCCCGCTAAAGACAGAAACAAGGTCAGGATGCTAATATCGCCATTACCGTTTGGCATGGTATTGGAGATATTAGTCAAAATAATTAGACAAGAGGACATACTTGGAAGCACGAGAATCCAGAAGAAAAAGGTAAAATTATCTTTATATGCAGATGATTTAATTCTATATCTAGACAACACAAAGGAATCCATTGAAAAGCTACCACAAAAGTAAAAGAATTCAGTAGAGTAGCAAGTTAGAAAATCAACATACAAAAATCAATATATAAATATAAACCAATTATGAGATAAAATGAGAAAGAAGATGCTATTTTGATAATAAAAAAATAAAATATTTATTATTAGATAATAAATTTTAAAAGACATGCCCCAAATCTATATGAGGAACTATGCTGAATATAGATGTTCAGAGATCAGGTCCTAATCCATGGACCTGTAAATATTACTTTACATGAAATCAAGTCCTTGCAAATGTAATTAAGTTAAGGATCTTGACAAAAGAGATTATCCTAGGTTATCTGGGTGAGCTCTAAATCCAATTACAAATGTTTTTATAAGAGAGAGACAGAGATTTGATACAAACATAGACAAGGAGGTGGTAACATGGAGGAGGTGGCAGAGAATAGAGTGAAGTAGCCACAAGACAAGGAATGCCAACGGTCACCAGAAAAGCGGAAGAGGCAATGAAAATATTGTCTCCTAGAGCTTCCAATGGGAGCACAGCACTGCCTTACACCTTGATTTTGCTTCAGTGAAAAAGATTTTAGACTCTGGTGTCTAGGGAGAGAATAAATTTCTGGTAGGTTGAGACACCATAAATTTATGGTAATTTGTTATAATAGCAGCCACAGAAAACTGACACAGGAATATGATAAAACCTTCTGAAAGAAATAATGCAAACCCTACAAATAGAAAGATACATCACATTCTCAGACAAGAAGATTCAACATCATAAAGATGGTAAGATGTCATATTCTTTCTGTTAATGTATACGTTTAAAATGCTCTTAATAAAATATCATTAATTGTTCTCTGGAGATAGGAAAATGGATTATGAAGTTCATTTTAAGAACAAATGAGTAAGAATAGCCAGAAAAACAGGAGTTAGCCCTACTAGATATTAAAATATATTATAAAGTCTCTATTATAAAACAGTATAGCACTGTCTATGAATAGATAGCAAATGGAAAGAACAGAAAATACAGAAATAGACCCAACTGCATATTGAAATATAGCTCAAGATGAGGAAAAGTTTCAATTTATAAAGTATTCCAGCTAATAAATGAAGAAGCCATTTGTAATTAGAATATGATCATTTTGCAATGATTATCAATACCAATGATCATTTATATCACAAAAAAAAACAAAATCAGACATTATATGCTTCCTGATGAAAGAACACAATACCATCTATAAAGTAGTATTGCAAAAAAGGTCAAACTTGAATCTAACAAGGTCTCTCTAGGTCTAACTAATAATATACATGGAACAACAAAAAATGTATATAAACTACACCATGGGGATGCAACCAGCAAAATCTAGACTGCGGGAAACTACAGAACATTTAGATCCAATTTCTTCAACATTTACATTGCAAGGGGGAAAATGGAGATGAAGGAAGAAATATAGATTAAAAGAGAATTAACAGATGTATCAACAAATTACATGTACAAATCTTATTTGCATTTCAATTCAATCAAATGAATTAGAAGAGAAAAATCAGGAAAGTTTGAATACTGACCAGATTTTTGTTTTTAACGTTAAGGAATGATTATCTTTTTAGGTATGAAATTCACACTGGTGTGTTTTTTTAAGTACTTATATTTTAGTGCTACATGTTGAACTATTTACTAAAAAAATCATATGATGTCTGGAATTTACTTCTAAATAATCCAAGTCTGAGAAGTTGGGGAGAGGGACCAAGGAGGTTAAAGGGAAAGGAATGTGAGTAGAGATAGCAATGAAACAAGATTAATTTGAGTTAATAATAGTTGAAGTTGATTATAGATATAGGAAGATTTATTATTCCATTCTTTCTACTTGTATATATATTGAAATTTTTCCATAATAAAATGGTTTTTAAAAGCTGTTCTGAAAGAATTTTGATTCGGGGCAACTATTCATAAGCAAATCTAAAATCTGCTACCAACAAAGGCTTAAATGCTTTTAAGAAGACATTTCCATTAGATTATAGTTTGGCAATCATTCAATTTTTAATCATTTAACTTGTCTCTTATCCTATTTAACCTAAATAGGATACCAGGTTACTAAGAGATGAATTAGATTATCAAAGGACAAGAAAAGGAGATGCTTACTGCTAGTTGATTCCTAAAAAAACCTGAACTACTCGTTATCCCTTTATACTGTTACTCAGGTAACACTTTAAAAAGCCTGTTCATGGCTGCCTAACAGAGTGCTCTACCTTCAACTTTGCTTTTCCTCCCTTCTTCATGTACCCTTTGTCTCCACATATTTCTGTTATTAAATCCATCATTCTCTCCTCGACACATTTCTCACCTCTTGCTTTTGTCCCTCTAAAACATCTACATATTTCATATTGACTTTCTCAGTTCTACTAATCAAAACTGCTCTTGAAAATCAACTTGACCTTTATAAAAATGTTTGGAGCCAACATAGTAAAAGATAGTCAAGATTCAAATATCCCTACAATTGGCTCTGGCCACTGTGAAAACCTGCTTTTCCCCATTTTTCAGGAGGTACTAGAAGGATGAACAAATTTAAATTCTTATGAAGACCAGACTACTCAGCTAGAAGCTATATTATTATACTTTGAATATTGGTAGTCCACACTGGTATACTTTATAATATACCCTCTATTTTTACCAGGTAGTGATCCAGCCAAGCATAGTAAAGTCTCAGAATGTAGCTAACCAAGCTCTTCCACCTTGAGAAACCACAGTGCTGCTTTCTAGGCCTCTAGCAGAATGGCTACCTGCTAAGCAGGCTTGAGATTAGCAGAAATCACAGATATGAAAGTTAAAGTTGAGTGTGAGGCTGTCTGCACTTCTCTTCTTGAAATAGAACAACAGAAAGAAGTAATACAAAGAAATAACACATGACAGAAATAACAGGAAAGTAAACAAAATGGTAAAACAACTGTAGGAACAAATGTAGGAACAAAAGTGGTATGAAATCTGAAGGGAAAATTGGAAAATAGTGATCGAAAGGACCATAATAGCTCTGACTGACTGAGCAATTACTATGTGTTAGGCACGATATTAAGGGCTTTGAATGTGAGGAGTGCTTTTATAAAGAGGAAAAGGAGGACACTTAGAAAGGATAAGTAATCTGCCTAAGATTATATTCGACTTTAAGTGGTAAGAATGGAATTCGAACACATGCTGCCTTATTTCAAAGCAGGTACACATAACAACTACACAATGCTGTCATAAAAAGATAATACAAGGATGCTGGCAAAACAGCAGGAACATGGTGATATAATTATCTGGAAATAATCAACTCTCTTCAAATACATGTGAATATTAACATATAATCAATAAATGAAGTAAGCGAATAAAATGCACAAAATTTTACTCTGCTGACAACTGGACCGAAATACACCCTTTTCATATATTAAGATGTATTTGGAAGTATTAAAAACAACTAATCCAGATTTACTATGCTTTCCTACTATAAAGTATGGGTAGAAACTGACAGTCAATGACTTACAAAAGAATAAATTCACTCACACGAGGTAAAAGACAAATTAATTAGTTTTGAGTTTATCCTAAGGAAAATAATAAAATCATGATTTAAAATGAGCAGTGAAATATAAAATTTCAATTAACAATCAATATATTCAAAATATGTATTTCTTTCTCATAGAATGGCCCATTAAAGGAGGAAGAAGAGGGGATAAGGAATAACATAAAAGCCAACTGGCATGAAAACTTGCTAAAATTCACTGTTCATAAAAGAAATGCAAGTTAAAAACAATTTTTATTCTGCCAGTCATGGAGCAAAATTTTTTTTAAACAATAAAACCTAGGATTGTCATGTGTATGTTACTTTCTTAGTAACAGAACTTTCTCACTTCCTTACTTCCAGATCTTTCATTAGTCTCTCTCTAGCACACTGATTTTTTATTTATAGAACTTAGGGTAATTTTAACTATATATTTGTTTAATATTTGTTAACTGCTACATAGTGTAAGCTCTTTGAGAGCTGTGACAACATCTGCTTTGTTCTCTATATCCCCAATCTAACCAATGCCTAGAACTAAAGCAGACAGTCAAAAAGCACTTGTTAAATGATTGATTGAATGAATGAACCAAATGCTGGCAAATATAAAATTAAACGTACCTCCAGTAATTATCTTAAGGAAATAATCACAGGTAAAAATTTGTATAGAAGAATGCTGTAGAGGAAAGACTGATTTGGGTTTTTGTTTTGCTAACTGTCCAATAATTATTAGGGAGAAAATTCGGGCAATAAAAAAAAGGTTCTCTTATTTTAGGCAAAGTAGGCAGGTTTTTTTTAAATAATAATAAAAGATACAGCTTTAACCATATTTTTCTAAATTTCTAAGTCTGAAGTTTATCTAAAACAACATAAACATTGTAGTTAAACAGCTCAAATTTACAGAAAACCCCTGCACTTCTTCCAACTGGCCCTTACTAAATGGCATAGTATAAATTTAGATCACATTAACTAAATTTGTTTAAGTTCTATTCATTTTATTTTATTGGATTTTATCAACATCTAAAGTAACAAAGCATTAACATAATTTTAACTAAATTACAATCTTAAGCAATGTGATAATACTTCCATAGTTTTAATACATATTTTTAAGTATACAATTTTATTCTTTTTAGTATATTCACAGTTGTGCAACTATTATCACAATCTAAGTTTAAAACAGTTTCATTACCCCTAAAATAAATCCATTCCCAATTTCCCTATCTCTCTTATTCCTAGGCAAACACTAACCTACTTTCTGTCTCTGTAGGTTTGCCTATTATAGACATTTCATATAAATGACATCAGGCCATACATGTTCTTTTGTGACTGGCTTCTTTCTCTTAGCATAATGTTTTTAAGGCTGTCTATATTATGGCATGTATCAGTATTTCATTCCCTTTTATGGCCAAATAATATTCCATTATATGAATATTCCACATTTTGTTTATGCTCTCATCAGTTGATGGGTTGTTTCCACTTTTTAGTGATTATGAGTAATGTTGCTATGAGCACATTTGTGTACAAATGTTTGTGTGGAAGTATGTTTTCATTTCTCTTGAGCATATGCTGAGGAGTAGAATTGCTTGGTCATATGACAATACTGTGTTTAATGCTTTGAGGAACTGCCAAAGCAGCTGCATTCCCACCAGCAGTAGATGAGGGTTCCAATTTCTCCGTATCACTCCAATACTTGTTATTCTCAGTCCTTTAGATTACAGCCATCTTCGTGGGCACGAAGTCATATCTCATTGTGATTTTGATTTGTATCTCTTTAATGGCTGTTGATATTGAACATCTTCTCTTATATTTGTTGGCTATTTGTACATCTTTGGAGAAATATCTATTCTGGTATTTTCCCCATGTTTTAATTTTTTTTTTTTAATTGTTGATTTGTAAGAATTCTTTATATATTCTGGAGACCAGTCCCTTATTAATATATATGATTTGAAAATATTTTCTCCTACTCCATGAGTTGTCTTTTCACTTTCTTAAGGTTATTATTTGCAGCATGAAATTTTAAAATTTTGATGTAGTTCAATTTATCTATTTCTTTCCTTTGTTGCTTGTGCTTTCGGAGTCATATCTAAGAAATTGCTACCAGATCCAAGGACACAAAGATTTAGTCCTATATTTTCAACTAAAAGCTTTATGGTTTTAGCTCTTACATTTAGATATATAATCCAGTTTGAGTTAATTTTTATATATGGTTTGAGGTAAGGGTCCAACTTCATTCCTTTGTCTGATGTCCGTATGCTGCAAAGACTATTTTTTCCCCCACTGAACTCTCAGTATCCTCATTGAAAAATAATTGATCATAAATGTAAGAGTTTCTTTCGGGACTCTCAATTCAATTGCATTAATCTATATATCAATTATTATGCCATTACTGCATTTGTACTGCAATTTTAATTTCGAAATCAGAAAGTATGAATCCTTGACTTTTCTTCTTTATTTTCAGGATTAAGGGCTGTTCTGAATTCCTTGCAATTCCATATAAATTTTAGTATCATCTTGTTAATTTCAGCAAAAAAAGCAAGCTGGGATTTTTTTTTCTAACAAAGATCAGATCAATTTTTTCCCGCCAAAGCATAGTCCAGCACCTAGTTCAGCGGGTGCCTAGAATGTTGTAAGTGTGCGAAACATTTTTATAGGGGAAAATGAATAAAAAATAATTGAGTTAATATTATTTTCAAGGACTACTTAAGAATGGATCAGTACCAGTTACTTGGTATGTCCCATGTGATGAAATTTATAAAGGTACTTTTGGACAATTAACTGATAATACCACATTTCAAGCACACCTTACTTTCCCTGTTATCTTTTATATAGAGGATGACTACAACTTTCTCTGATGACCGCAGGGTGACAGCACTTTTGCAAACTATATTAAGAGCATTCTATTATGCGTTTTGTGTTTTATAGTTTGTCTTTAGAGTCAAACTGAAAAATTTACACACACACACAAAAAGCTGTAACATGCTGAGCTTTTGCTAGGGATCGTATTGAATCCATAGATCAATGTGGGTTGTATTGCCTTCTTATATACTTATTAACAGTCTTCAAGATTATAAATAATATATTTGTACCACTAGAATCATATTATATGTACTATTTTATTTAATCAGCTTTTATCAGTGTTTAAACTTTTTTTGAGATAGGCCTCTTATACATTTTTAAGTCATTAAATTTTCTTGGCCTTGAAGCCACAAATCCAAGAATCTGGAATATTAGATATCTTTTACCTGAAGAGTAAGCAACACAAATACATTATTTCTCATTTCATCTTCTAGGACTAAATGGTACAAATTTGATTTACAGAGCAAGATTATTTTGGACCAGGAAAGCAGAAGACCTGATGTGTAAGTCTTTGGCTTCTAACGTCTTTGGGATGTTTTATCCACTCTATTCCTTTAAAGAACCATATAGGGAAGGAGAGAAGGTAAGGTAGCAACCAGCAACAACTGGTGAACCCATTATCAAATTCACTTGGCTTTGGAGCACCAAGTTCTCTTTATCTCATTGTGGTAGAGCCATCAGGATCAGTTGGAAGAGCTCCCTAGTATGAATGGACCATCCTGACACATTTCATTAACTTCTGAAACAATAAGATAGTTTATCTTCTAATACGTGAATCTTGTTTGTGAGTAGCCTCTGGGGGGAATAGCATATAAATCATGAGCCTGTCTACAAATATTTTATAGGAAGAAAGTACAGTATTTTTGGAAGCAATGATTTGTATTAGTTTTTGTGTTTTGAAATACTTTTGCTATCTTGGGAACACAAATTAAATTAAATGTAAACGATATTTTTAAATACTTGAATAAAATTCACCTGAGTAAAGTTTTAATTCTTTGCAAAGTAGTTCTTAAACTTTTGAGTTTCATTATGACTCTGGGCTTTTTATAGTCCTAACTTATATTATCATTTTCTTTTTTATACTCAAATGGTCATAACTTAGCCAGTTGGAGCCACTGTAAGCTGTCCCTTTTTGAAGTAACCTCTGATTTTTTAAAGCATCCTTGCTTGCTCTCTGGCAGTTACTACTGTCTGCCTCCCTCTCATCTCCTAAACCACTTCCACCCTTACCCCTCCAGTCCATATTGTATCTCCCCTAAACATTAAAATCAGCTCTTTTCAAAGAGTCTGGTTTCTTCTAATGGAAAACAATATTAGAAACAAAAAATCTGAGGGCTAAATGTTCATATCAAGACTGGTGTTATGGAGTGACATTGTTCTTAGGCCATTTTAGTCAACAAAATTAGAAAAAATATATATTTAGACATTAATTTTTACTGATCTTTTCCAATTGTTTTTTAAGCATTTTATTTTATTTTATTATTAGTTTCAAGTATACAGTACATTGGTTAGACATTTATATAGTTTATGAAATGATCCCTCTGATTACTCTATCTTCCCTCTGTCTCTATACATAGCCATTACATTACTGCTGACTGAATTCCCTATGCCATGCTCCCCATCCCCATGACCATCTATCAACTACTAATTTGTACTTCTTTAACCCTTCACCCCTTTTTTCCCAACCCCCTCAACCCCCATCCCCTCTGGCTGTCACCAGATTGTCCTCTATATTTGTGACTCTGTTTTCAATTACTTTGTTCTTTTTATTCCTTAGATTCTGCTTGTAAGTGAAATAATATGGTATTTATCTTTCTCTGTATGACTTATTTCACTCAGCATAATAACCTCTAGATCTATCCATGTCATTATAAATGGTAAGATTTCATTTTTATGGCTGAGTAATATTCCATTTTATATATATGAACCATAACTTCTTTATCCAATCATCTGTTGATGGGCATTTAGTTGCTTCCATATCTTGGCTATTATCCAATTATGTTTTAACATTAATTTAAGGCATTCCTACCTTAATTTTAAACCCCTCATCTAAATATATAATTGCTTTCCTTTTCGTAATGTGATAAGCCATACAACTATTACTTTAGCTGGAAATCTTGATTAAAACTGGCATAATTATTAGTTTGTCAATAACACTTTATTAATATTAAAACTTAACATAAAAGTACCAACTGAATAACAAGGTTGAACATTAATTACAAATGCCTTTGTATAAATTGACTTTATTCAACTAATTAACAGTCAAATTATCTTGTTTGGGGTTATTGGTAGTTTTTAAAAGTTTTGTTGTTAAATACACAACTGTCTGATATATTCTCTATTTCAATTCTTTAATTCTAATTTGAGATTGTTGATGCTTGATTAACAATGCTTTCTTGGCGGCAGCATTACAATATTACTTAAGGGAAGCTTGTCCTTTATTAGATGGATAAAAAACATAAGCAGTTTGATCTGTCATATTAAAAGTTTTTATTTGGTTAACCTAATAACTCGTGTGGTTACATGAATGACCATATATATATATATATATATATAGATAGATAGATAGATAGATAGATATATTTATCTAGAAATTTAGAAAATTCTAGTCACATAAATTTCTATGCAAGATTTTAAAAGTTGCATACATTAAAATAGCATGTTTGTAAACTAGGCTGGTAATATTTTTTATTATGTGGTTTGGGTGCTGGTTACACAGTGGTATTAACTACAAAAATTCATTAAGCTGTACACTTGCAACTTGTGCATTTTATTGTATGTGTATTATATATTTAAAATGTCATGCTCGTTGTTACTGGACATTAACACAAAGATAAAACAAAAAATCATTTTTAAAGAGCTAGAGTTTACAAGTACGTGGTGACAGAAATCTAACTATGGGTGGTGAACATACAATGCAATACATGACTTACTGTTGAATTGTACACTTGAAATTTACTGGATTTTGTTAACCAATGTTACAATAATAAATTTAAAAAATAAAGAACTAGAGTATATAATAATTTAATTTTATCAATAGATGTTAGTTAGTAGAGCTAATTGAAGACATATAAACCAAGAGCTTTATTTCCCTGTTTCATTATGCTATAATTTTTATTACTTTGAATGAAGAGAAAATTAACATAAAATTTCTTAAATTTAAGACTACTGGTCTGCAAATAGAACTCATAAGATTTTTTCCCTCTACCAAAGAGTTAGGGGTGGTTTGGTTTCACTATCTCAGCTGAGAAACTATGATTTCTGTAGCCAAAGATATTGAAAATTTTTAATAAATTAAAAAGTGTTTTTTTAGGTCTAGTCAGTCATTTTAAACTACAAATAATGGTTATATATATTTAAATAAACAGGCTTATTTTATTTTTTAAAGAAATTGAATTAAAAAAACAAGAAAACTTAGTGCTCTGTCATCTCTGCAAAATATATTGTAAACTGAGTTTTTAAAATGATATCTGTAAGACTCAAGTTCTAAAAAATGCACTAATTTAAATATCTAATTGCATACATAAACCTCCAATTGGTAACAGGTATAAAAAACAAATAATTTCTTCTACAACGTCTATTTAAAATAATAGATATATTTGAATGTGTTTGGGGTAAAAACCTAAAAGGCTACACCTTTATCTGTTTCTGGAGAGATTTCCTAATCAGTAAAGCTAAAATGAACAATTTTGTTCCAGAAAAACTGTACACTCCAAAAGAAAAAAAAAAAATTGCTTCTATGCTCCTAAAAAGTGATGGCATGCCAAAAGTTACAATAAAATGTAATGATAGTAAAATGCTAACATTAAAAATCTTACACAGTAATATACCTAGTTTCTTTGAGACTGAAGTTTTAAGTAAAGAAAAACCATGTCACCTTAATCTCAAAGAACCAACAGTTTCTAAGCTGAATAAAAAAGGAAAACTAAACCAGTCCCACCTCTTCTTTGGCTCAAAAAAAAAAAAAAAAGGGGGGGGGAAATATAGTTTTTAAAAGTATGTAATCTCAAATTCGAGAACTTTTATATGAAATACCTTTACTTCAAAAGATAATAAAATATATGGTTAAAATGAAAATAGGCAATTTTAATATTTCTTTGAGTTCCTTATTTTATGCTATAATTTAAAAATTTTAGAAGAATATTGGTAAAATTTAGGTCTTTTTAAAAACTTTACTTTTTTAGAAGAGTATTTTCTTATGCATTTCGTTTGTGTGCTGATTGTGTAGTTATCACAGAATATAAAACTGGAAAGTAAATAGGGCATATCCAAATCTACATAGAATTTGGATTTTTGTACTTCAGCTAATATAGCTAACTTTTTCAAGAATTGTTTTGGAAAACATACAAATATAATGTTAAGAGAGAAGAGGCATCTGAAAAATGCAAAGGAAAGAGCCTGCAGAAATGACCGACTGACTGTAGGTTAAAGTCCATTCTTAACCTGCCTTCTGCTCAGTGCTCTCCAACTAACATAGTTTCCCATAGCTATCTCTCCCACTTCAAGGACTCTCCAGCTCACATCTGTTGATTCATAGCTTGCTACCCAACTTATGTTCTTCCTTATCTCTGTAGTTGTGTAGGAATTACAAGACTGTATAAAACTGCTTATTATGTTACAATTGGGGCTCAGCCTTTGGATAGGAATCTGCTGAGCTGGTGCCAGCATCAATAAGTGCTACTTCCTGCTTATAGCCTCAGTGTCCCATCTCTCTGTTCAAGAATCCTATAACAGTGCTGATAATGCCAAGGTTCTGGGTTCTACAAGACAAAATGTCCTGTAAATAGATAAGACCAGTTGTCTGGAAATTCCTCCCCGCTTGCAGCCCCTCCCCAACCTGAGTCACAAAGTGCATGTAAAACTTCAAAGGAATCACATGCCCCCTGCATGGACACTGCAGAGGTATATAAATTGTAATAAATCTAAGCAAGGAGAGCTTGTGCATGGTGTTGTTAACCCCACACGCTCTGCCAGCCAATAAATTCTCCTTTCTCTGAGTGTCCAATTTCCTCCGTCGGGTGCCGCTTCCTGCAACATGTGAATAGGGGATTTAAGTTGAAATATGTTACAAACCAAATAGTTGGTGTCTTAAAAACTGGTTATTATAAAACCTACACATTATTGTAGAATCATAAAGGCCAAAAGAATTTTTCAATTAAAATGTTCTATGTTTAGTTTTTAAGTGTTGTAATTCTCCAATTGTAGTTAATATGAATTGTATTTGGTTTTGGCATTACCTTGATTATATTTCCTGACATTCTTAATTATGGACCTGTAGATGAAGACAATTTTAAATTAATAGCATGTGTATTTATCTAAAGACTTTTAAAAGAAGAAGACTTGAAGTTTGGGATCAAACTGCTTATAAAGTAAAAAGAATGCTGCTAGTTAAGAATGCCTATAAAAATGAAAAGTTAAAGGAGAATTTTAGACAAATTCTCAAAATGTTCAACTTATTTACATTCTAATTTATTTAGAGTATTATGAATCACCACTCAGATAAAATTCTACTTAAATAATTTCGACATATGTCTAATAGTCAATTCTCTTTTCTAAGAACTAGTACTTTGTACACAAACTGGAAAATAATAGACAAAATCATTGAAAACCTAATCCCAACATATTTTGACCAAAATTAAAAATAAAAACAGGTCACATAATACCTATGTATACTCCACTTAGATGTTCTTGTTTACTTATAAAACACATTGTCTCTTCCGTAAGCCCTATAAAATGTTTTAAAACAATATATCTGAATCTCTACTTCCAAAAAGATAGAGAATATGTACTTTTCCCCCTATTCTTCCTACCAGAGCACAGTTAAAACCCTGGACATTATATATAAAACAAGCATGAGAAGACTCTGAAAGGTGGAAAGAAGAAGGCAAACCAACTAGGGACTTCAGGGCCCAAGCAATGACATAGCAGTGAGTTCCCTGGGTTTTCTTTTTGCCACATACACCCCAGACTCGGGGCTGAAGAAACTGGCAACCCAGAAACACCAATGGACAAAGACAAAAAAGGCCCCAAGAAAAGACTACTCCTTTTATAGCCAAACAACCAGGAAAGTGGTAGCCTAGCAAGACAGAATACTTTAAGACAATAAGCGCTCTATTCTAGCCAAACACCAGAGAAAACATTGAAACTTGACCCCCATCAGCAAAAGCTGAGTGGAGAACGTAGCTTCCATTCCACCCTCATCCAGCTTCGGTGAGGTGCTTCAACCCCTTTGCCCTTATCTCACAGAAGTGCTACTACCAAGTATAAATTAATACTTTCTCTTCTGGTAGATAAGGCTGAGGACCTGGATTTTCATCTCCACCGGGTGGTAACAAGGCAACATTTCTCTTCCACTGCTGAAGTGGTGAAAGAAGCCTATTTAAATCTGTAACATAATACCCAAAACGCCTAGTATTTATTCAAAAGCTAGTGGTCACAACAAGAACAAGGAAAATCTCAATTTGAATGAGAAAGAATAGTCAACAGATGCCAACACTGAGATTATACAGATATTAGAATTATCTGACAGGGATTTAAAAGTAGCCATCATAAAAATGCTTCAACAAGAAATCATGGACATGCTTGAAACAAATGAAAGATAAAAAGTCTTAACAAAGAAATAGAAAATCTCAGTAAAGAAATAGAATATATAAGGAAGAACCAAACTGAAATTTTAGAACTGGAAAAACAATAATAATTGAAATGAAAAAAATTCAATGGATAGGCTCAATAGAAGAATAGAGGGGACAGAGAACAGAATCAGTGAACTGGAAGATAAAACAATAGCAATTACCCGATCTGATCGCTACAGAGAAAATAAACCAAAACAAACAAACAAACAAAAAACAAATGAACAAAAAACCCCAGAGTCTCAGGGACTTGTGTGACTATAACAAAAAGATCTAACATTCATGTCATCCGAGTCTTGGAAGGGATAAACCCAAAGAAACCCGTGCCAAGATATATTGGGATCTAAATTCCGAAAATTGAAGACAAAGAAAAAACCTTGAAAGAAGCAAAAGGGAAATGACACCTTATCTATGGAGAAAAACAATCTGAATGACAATTTTAATTCTCATGAGAAACCATGGAGTTCAAAACGAAACATCATACTTTTCAAGTGCTGAAAAAAAAGTCCAGAATTCTCTATCAAGGGAAAATATCCTTCAGAAATGAAAGGATAATCAAGAACTCTCAGATAAAGGAAAATTGAGAAGTTTTTGTCAGAAGACCTATCCTAAAAGAATGGCTAAACGAAGTTCATTAAACAAAAAGGAAATGATAATAGAAGGAATCCTAGAACATTGGGAAGGAAGATAAAATACCAAAAAGAACAAAAATATAGATAAATGCAATAGACTTTCCTTCTCTTGAGTTTTCCAAATTGTTTGACAGATGAAACAAAAAATATAATACCATCTGATGTGGTTCTTTATGTAAAGGAAATATTTAGGACAATCATATGAGTAGGAGATGGTAAAAGGACATAAAGAGAAGTAAGGTTTCTACATTTCACTCAAACTGGTAAAATGCTGATACTAATAGATTGTGATAAGTTATGTGTACATAATGTAATACTTAGGCTATACAAAGATATATACCCAAAGCACTCTAAGTCAAAATGGAATTCTAAAAAAAATCAATATCTCTCAATATGAATGCAATCTGATCACATGCTTAAAATATAATTTACATTTTGAAAAACTGAGGCTTTAAAGCCAATTAACATTGCTAATTTAAACATGTAGTTTGGTATAAGAATAAATACCTGGTAAGTTAAAGGTAGTAGCAAAATGTTCCATATAATTGGGGGAAACCTGGTAGCTTAGTAAAGAGGAAAAGATAAACTTTAAAATTTTTACATAAAGAAACAAAGTTAAAATTCAATGAATTATATCTGGTCTTTGTGCTTTAAGAACTCATACATTTTTACTTGGCCCTTGGCCCATAATCATGATGTGGCAATTGGCGATTGTATCTATAATTTAACCTGGAATCAGGAATGCTCTTTTTAAAAGACACAAATATAACTATGATTTTTAAAAATATTTTTTATTTTTCAGTTATAGTTGGCATACAATATTATATTAGTTTTAGGTATACAACATAGTGATTAGAGATTTATGTAACTCACAAAGCGATCACTCCAATAAATCTAATGCCCCTCTGACACTGTACATAGTTATTACAATATTATTGGCTATATTCCTTATGCTATACTTTATGTCTCCATCACTATTTTGTAACTACCAATTTATACATTTTAATCCCTTCTCCCATTTTCACTGACCCCCTGCATCTCCCTCCCATCTGGTAATCCTCAAAATGTTCTCTGTATCCATGAGTTTGGTTTGTTTGTTTGTTTGTTTGTATTTGTTCTTTAGATTCCACATACATGTGACATTATATGGCATTTGTCTTTCTCTATCTGACTTACTCCAGTAAGCACAATGCCCTCTAGGTCCATCATGAAATATCTTTTCCATCCCATTACTTTTAGTCTGTGTGTGTCTTTTAATCTGAAGCGAGTCTTTTTCTAGGCAGCATATGTAAGCATTTTGCTTTCTTATCCATTTAGCCACCCTATCTTTTGACTGCAGCATTTTAACTCTTTTTCATTTGAAGTACTTGTTGATATATATGTAGTAATTGTCATTCTTTACTTATATTTTTGATACATATTTTTTTCTTCTTCTTAAAGAAGTCCCTCCAACATTTCCTGTAATACTGACTTGGTGGTGATGAACTCCTTTAGCTATTTCTTGTCTGGGAAGCTCTTTATCTGTCCTTTGACTCTAAATAATAGCTTTGCAGGGTAAAGTAATTATGGTTGTAGGTCCTGGGTTTTCTTCACTTCGAATATTTTATGCCAAGCCCTTCTGGCCTGCAAAGTTTCTGTTGAGAAATGGCTGACAGTCTTGTAGGATCACCCTTGTAGGTAACTAATTGCTTTTTTTTTTTACTGCTTTTAAAATCCTCTCTTTGTATTTAACCTCTGGCATTTTAGTTATGATATGTTTTGGTGTTGGCCTCTTTGAGTTCATCTTGTTTGGGACTCTCTGAACTTCCTGAGTTGTATGTCTATTTCCTTCATCAGGTTAGGAAAGTTTTCTGTCATTATTTTTCAAATAGATTTTCAATTCCTTGCTCTCTCTCTTCTCCTTCTGGTACCCTTATAATGCAAATGTTGTTATGCTTGATGTTGTCCCAGAGGCTCCTTAAACTATCTTCTTTTTTTTTGGATTCTTTTTTCTTGTTACTATTCCGATTAGGTGTCCTCAGCTATTCCATCCTCAATGTCGCTGATTTGATCCTCCATTTCATCCACACTGCTGATTCCCTCTACTGTACTATTCATCTCAGATATGGTATCCTTCACATCTGACTGGTTTTCTATTGTTTTCCATCTCCATTGTTATATTTTCTATCTCTTTGTTAAAGTTCTCACTGAGTTTATCTATTCTTCCCCTAAGTTCATTGAGCATCCTTATAACCAGTGTTTTGAACTCTGCATGTGGTAGATTGCTTGTCTCCATTTTGGTGAATTCGATTTTTGGAGCTTTGTTTTGTTCTTTCAAGTGGGACATGCTTCTTTGTCTCCCAAATGTGGCTGCCTCCCTGAGTCTGATTCTATGTATTAGGTAGGGCTCCTAAGTCTCCCAGCTTTAGTAGAGTGGCTTTATGTAGTAGTCGGGGGATCTGGTGGCACAGTCCTGGGAGGGGTCCAGCTGTAGCCCAAGTTCAGTCACAGCCTGTGCGCCTCTGGGGCTACCTGGCAAGGATCACCAAGCAATCCACAGATGGCTGTCACCCATGCTGGGCTTATAGGTGCCTCAAAGGGTCAAGTTGGAAACTGAGGCTAGCTGCCACTAGTGCGGGGCTTGGGACTACTCAGCAAGAGGTACTAGGCATGCTGGGGTGAGATGCTGCTTCTTTGGGTTTTGTGTACCTTTAGGAGATTTTAGGAAAGTCTGCAGTAGAAGCCAAGACAGCTCATTTGTAGAGAATAAACCACTAGAAGTAGCTTGGGTGGGCCCACAAGTTAGGAGAGGCGGAATCTCAGGGAATCACCTGGGCAGAGCGACCTATTACCCAAGTTCGTGAAGACTCACAGATATGGCGGTGCTTGCATCTGCAAGCTGGGAGTGGGGAGGGCTCAACAAAGGAACAATGGTCACTTCCAGCACATCTGTTCAGGAGAAATCCACCCCTGCAGCCCTCACCCTGAAGCCTGACAACTCAGTGCCTCCCCATCTGTCCCTCGTGTCCCTTGTGTCCCTTGAGCAGCTGCCCCAGCACTGGAGCTCAGAAAGAGTGAGTCCATCAGCGAGTAAGGCCAGGCATATGCCCTTTAAGAGGAACATCTGCAACTGCTGCAGCCCTCCTCTCAGCTGCAACCTCTGTTGATTTTCACAGCCAGAGGTTATGGGGACTTCTCTTCTCAGCTCTGGAACACTGGGCTGGGGAGCTCAGTGTGGTGCTGGGACTCTTCACTACTCAGGTAGGGGAGAGGGCTCTGCAGCCAAAATAGCCCTTCCAATTCTCAATGGCCACATGCAGTTTTGGGACCTGGCTGTTTCACATCTCCGCCCTTCCTACTGGTTTGTGGTGACCTGTTATTTTGTCCCTAGTTGCCCCTAGTTTCATCTGTTCAGCCAGACCTCAGGCAACTCCATGTGCTGGCTGCTCTGAAGTTTTGTGATAATTTTGGTGTGGTCTTGAGAGGAAGTGTACACAACCTCTATATATGCCCCCTTGACCGGTCTCCACCTATGATATTTTAAAAAATTTTTAAATTTAGTTTCAAGTATACAGTACATTGGTTAGACATCTATATAGTTCATAAAATGGTCCCCCCAACTGCACCCTCCCTCCTCTAACCCTCCACCTAGCCAATGTATTAATGCTGACTGCATTCCCTATGCCATGCTTTCTATCCCCGTGACCATTCATCAGCTACTAATTTGTACTTCTTTAGCCCTTCACCCCATTCTCCCACCCCCCATTCTCCCAGCCCCCAACCCCACTATATTTGTGAGTCGGTTTTTGATTAGTTTGTTCTTTTTATTCCTTAGATTCCGCATATAAGTGAAATCACATAGTGTTTATCTTTCTCTGTCTCACTTAAACACCTTCTAGGTCCATCAAAGCAATACCTTTATCCATTCTCTTCCTTTTCATATGTAGGGGTCTTGTTTTCTTATCCTTTCAGCCACTCTATCTTTTGGTTGGAGCACTTAATTCTTTTCCATTTAAGGTACTTATTGATAGGAATGTAGTCGTTACTATTCTTTATTCCTGTTTTTGATACATGTTCTTCTTCTTAAAGAAGTCCCTCCAACATTTCCTGTAATACTGGCTTGGTGGTGATAAATTCCTTTAGCTTATTTTTGTCTGGGAAGCTCTTTATCTG
>NW_006442109.1:7326227-7338933 GCF_000325575.1 Pteropus alecto
GCCTCTTTATAACCAGTATTTTGAACTCTGCGTCTGTTAAATTACTTGACTCCATTATATCTGGGTCTCTGTTCTGTTCTATCATGTGGTTTCTGCTTCTTTGTCTTCCAATTTTGGCTGCCTTTCTGTGTCTGTTTCTATGTACTAAGCAAAGCTCCTAAGTCTCCCAATCTTATTAGTGTGGATTTGTGAAGTAGGTGTCCAGTGGCACAGTCCTGAGAGGGAGTCAGCTGCAGGCCAAACTTAGCCCAAGCCTCTGCCCCTCCGGGGCCACCTGTTAAGATTCTGCAAACAATCCACAGATGCTGTGCTTATAGTTGCCTCAAAAGGCCATACCAGAAACCAAGGCTACCTCCAGTGTGAGTCTCAGCAAGGAGCACCTGACTCACTGAGGATACACCTGGATGAGGCTTGGGTGGAGCTGCGAGTTGGGGGAGGCAGGTTTTCAGGGAATCCTCTGGGCGAAGCGACCTCTGTAATCCAGTTTGATGATGTCATGGCTATGGAGGCGCTGTGTCTGCACACTGGAAGGGGACAGGGCTCAACAGGAAACAATGGATACTGCCGGCACTTCTGTACAGAGTGAGTCTCGCCTCGGCTTTTGTTCCAACAATGTCTCCCTGTAAGTCCCTGGTGCCCCCTGCGAGCAGCCGAATCAGCACTGGTGCTCAGAGCGAGCAGGTCCAACACTGCGAAAATCCGCTCGCGGTCGCGGCCCCTTTAAGAGGCTTCTGCAGCTGCTGCTGCCGCAGCCTCGGTCTCACTCAGCCACTCGGACCTGGTAGCCCCGCATCCTTGCCCCGTCCTACCTTCTGTCGTTGCAGGGTGCTTTCTTGCACTTCTTCCTAGTTGTATGACTTGTTCCTCTAGATCCCAAGCGATTTTCCCTTGCTGCTGCTTCTTCTTTCCATCACAACTTTGATTTGGTCACCAGAGGGATGAACAGAGCCTCTATCATCTACGTCATTTTTTTTTCTCTCCGCCTATGATTTTTATTACCACAAAAGTGAAAAACAACATGGCTTACCGATATTAAAAACTCATGTATATAAAGCTTAACATATAACCAAACATTGAATTACTTAATAGGTAGACCAGACTCTGGACGAATGTCCTAAGTTTGGAGAACAAATTGCTTGTATTTTCCATCCATGTTATGAAGTGGGCTCACAAAAGATAGATTGTCCTTACTCTACAGAAGTTAGCTGTTGCAAGTAAGAATTAATACCTGAAGGCCATCATTATGTAAGAACTGCCAGCTAAAACAACAACACCTTCAAATTAAAATGAACTTAAATAATTGAGCTGAAATACTACTTCCAACTCAAATAACTGTGCTTCATTAGTGGGGTATACTCAAAGTGGTCACAAAAGGAAACATTATATCTTGTTACTTATCCAGCAGTTTTCCTATAATTTGTTAATTCAAGTTTTAATTTTTGCTGACATCTAAAACAAACGAGTCATTATATTCATATTAATTAAATATTCCAGTGAAAAAAATGTAACTGTAGAGTTAAGGGTTGGAAAAAATAGGGAGAGGCTGGTAAAAGGGTATGAGCTTTCAGTTATAAGACATAGTCCTGGGGAGCTAATGTATAACATAGTGACTTTAGTCGATGATGCACTCAAAAGGTAAATATATGAAGCGATGTGCATTAACTCAATGGTGGGAATCCTTTCACAATGTATATCAAATCATCATGTTGTACACTGTAAGTGTAATTTTGTCAATTATATCTCAATAAACCTGAAAAAAAAAAAAAAAGAAATGTAACTTTATGGCTTTGCAATTCTTTGTGTCTTAGTGTCTTAGTGTCTTCCCATACTGAATATGAGCTTGCTCTATGAGATTGTCTTGGCCTATAGGACATTAGCAAGTCTGACACAGCATAGGCTTAATAAAAGCTTGCATTCTGGAGGTCTGTTAAAACTCTCTCCTGGAAGCAAGCTACCATGGTATAAAAACACTTGAGCTAGACTACTGAAAGATAAGAAGTCATGTAGAGAAAGGACCCTGGAAGATGAGAGGCCATGTTGGATGTTCTCACCCCAGCTGAGCTTTCAGCTGAATACAGCTGTATGAGTGACCTCAGCTCCACCATATGAAGCAGAAGAACTGCCCAGCTGAGTCCAGTAAGCTACTGAATCAGGAGAAATAATAAAATTTGAAGCGGGGAGGCGGGGGGATCTTTTATCCTGAAACAGATAACCAAAACAGCTTCATTAAATTATATTGTCAAAAAGGAATACAAATTGAGTTTCAGTGAAGAATTAAAAACCAAGAAGTTATCCCATGAATAATGTTAAATTTAAATGGAAATAAAATAAACTCATAACTTTAAAATATATCTCTTTTAGGTCTGTTCAGTAACATGACCTAAATAACAATATTGCCCCAGTCCATAAATCTGATATGGATTCCAGGAACTTTGGTCTCTGATCCCATGTTCTACTATGTCTCCTTCAAAGAAAGAGGATGGCTGATCTCATTCAGAGCAGGGAAGATACAAAGCAGTCTCGAGAACAAGATGTCTTTAAAAACGTATGGGATCCTAAGAAAAGAATGTAGAAGGCAGCTCAAAAGAATAGAAAGACAGAACTTTTTTTTCCCCAAAAAACATTAATGGACAAGTTAATGGAACTACTACTCCCCTAAAGGCCACCCTTTGGACATTTACATATTAGATGACATGCTCCTCATTATCTAAAACATTTAATTAAGTGTGTTATGATATTCCATTCTCAGATTTGCAAGACCCTCCACAAGTGCAATAGCCTTGAGCCTTGAAAGAGTGGAAAGTGAACTTGCAGCACCAGAAACAAGTGAATTTTACCTTTTGAATGTACCTGAAATAAAAAGGATCTGCTTCTCTTTTTAATTTATTTGCCAACAGATTTGAACAATTATTGTTGTTTGCTGTCTTACCACTTCCCTTGCCTTCTGTGGTCCATTAGGACAAAGGCCTTCCTAAGGACAAAGATAGATGTTCAAGACTGACATATAACTGTAGAGTTAAGGGTTGGGAAAAATAGGGCCTTCTTTTGACACTAACCTAGAGAAGCAAGTTAAGAGGTTTTGTTATCCGGGCTTAAAAGAATCCTCTATCATTAACTCTACCTTTGCTGAGCTATCCAAAGAGAGGACCAGGAAAAAAACAATTTATTCATGAAAAACCAAAAAAAAATAAAAACCCAAAAAACAAAAACCCAAACTAATATTTCACATTCTTGTGTTTGTAGCTTCAGGTCCATGAATATTTAGTGACTTAAAATTATAAAAGGCAAATTACATAATTTATTTTAATAGTAGTTAATAGTACTTAAATATATAACAATCATGTTAATGATACTTTAGAAGTTATACATTTTTAAAAAGCAAAAAGAATTCTCATTAAAAAGAGAAGCATGGTATAATGCAAATACATTAAAGATGATTTTTTAAATTGGAAAATGTTTAAAACTATGAAGTAATCGGATATAGGGAAATTAATCGAATATACATAAATTTAAGCATATAGAAAGAAGATGTTTATCCAGCACCATCAGGATGTGTGTGTATGTAGAAAAGTGTAGACTGCTATACACAATAGTCTCATTCATATCCAGGTGAATTTAGATTAAGTGGGTAGCTAAACTTGGCTTGGACCCATTAGAAAGATATGGGCAGTTACAAGAAATATTGAGGTTTTCAACAAAAGTAATTACTTAATATCCAAGATGTTTGTTTAAGATAACCTCACAACTTAGTATTCCAGAAAAAAAAGTGTCGAAGTTGCTTCATTATAAAAACCCACTTGCCTTTTCTTTGGCATGAGAGGGCATTTTTTTATGTGACTCTCACCAACAATTGTTAGAATAGTGGCCATATAAAATAAAGAATACACAACTGATTTAAATCAAACACAATGATAAGACTAGTTTCTTTTGGTATACTTATTCCAAAAATAAAGAGACAAAATTAAAATTACTTAGAGTAAAAGAATGAGAGAGATAGAGAAAGTAGCTATGTTAACATTTCCCTATATATCCCTTCATCTACTTCTGTGGATAAGAGATAAATTACATTTTCCAAAATATCTTCTATGATCTATGACCTGTATATATTTTCCTTATGTCTTATATCACCTGTATCTTCAACAGAAAATCATTCCTTTTCTGAGAAGTATCTTTTCATTTCCTACTAGCCTTAAGAAAGCTTAGGGACGAAGGTACAAAGGGAAAGAACAGGCCATGAAATTATGGAGTTAGGCAGGAGAGTGCATTGAGTTTAAGTGAGTATCCAGGGATTGCTATTCAGCAGTCCCATAGAGTATTATGTGACAATATTAATGTCACCTCGACTAAACTCTCCATATATGTCAGTAGACTTACTGATCTACAACTGCCAAATGCAAGAACTAGTATTAATAATAATGACTATCAGGCATCAAGAAAAGATAATATCATCTTCGGTATGTTCTGTTCCTTTATGGCGAAGAACATTTTTACAAAGATTTTTTGTTTAAAATAACTAACAATCATAAGTGCTAGTATTTAAGGGGCTAATTGTAGTTGTCTAGGACACTTTATCCAGAACTTTTGCCACTACTATTCATGATTTAGGTTGTGTTGTATTTTCACTCTCAAAATATAATTTTTAACTAAGGCCTTTTAATGATTCTGAAATATAGCTGTGTATAACTTTAGTAATTTTTTACACCTATTAAATTTTATTTATTTGGTTAATCCAAACCTCCACATTACAAAATGTTACAATGAACTACAGTTAGACTAGATGGACAAGCCTCAAGTCATATCTAGAATATTAGATCAGATACCTGACTTAAATACCTCAAGGTGTCCACATGATGCTAATATAGTAGTCTTAGCACCCATGAGTTTGACCTTATCAGTTTTCAGCTATTGGGGAAAAACAAGTCATAAGTCATAATTTTGCTTAACTGAGGTTTTGAATGCTGTGCTCCTGAGAATGCTCTGTGGGAGTGCACAGGCAGTAAGTGTCCCAGACCATTGCCAGCAATCCATGTTCTCCATGTTTTACCACAGGGATTAAACTTTCTCTGTAAAGGGCCAGACAGTAAATATTTTAGGCTTTGTGGGCCATACCGTCACTGTGGCAACTACTTAACTCTGCTGTTATAATGCAGGAAAGCAGCCATGGACAATATATAAGGGAATGAGTGTGGTTGTATTCCAATAAAACTTTATTTATGAACAATGAAATTGGAATTTCATACTTTTTCCCGTCACGGAAAGTTCACATTTCATATTCACACTTAAAAATGTAAAAACTATTCTTAGCTGGCCAGCCATACAAAAACAGACCACCTTGGCCCACTGGACGCAGTTTGCCCACCCCTACTTTATCACACGTGCAGTGACTCTCCAGCGACTCTCCGGTATAAGGGGTCAGGGTTAACATCAAGGAACGTCTCTGCTGGGATGAGGAGGTCTCACGCACAAGCCCCATGTGCCCAGACTGGCGCATTCCCAGTCAAGTCTGGGATCCACTGTCTGGACCACTGCGTTGCCAGGTCACTCCGAGGAGTGCAGGTTCGGAAGGAAGAGGTCCTCAGTAGGAGAGGGACACACCTCAACATAGGAGGGCAAGACCCTGGACAGTGGGGTTTGGAAGTTGTGTAAGACCAGAACAAAGAAGAGCCAGAATTCAGGTGGGCCCCGAAACCCCGTGGTTCCCTCAGGAATGTCTCCTGACTCGCTGCCGCCTTAGGCAAGTCACTCACTCGGATACGCCGGCAAGGACGAAGGCCATAGAAACAGCGCAAATAGAAGGACTAAGGACTTCATGGGCATCAACCGCAGCACTCCGCCATGCGACGGGAACGTCCTAGGGCCACAAGGCCGGGTACCTCAGGGCGGAAAGAGGGGAGGGCCGGCGTCCAATGGTCTATCTCAGGGCCCTGGGCGCCCTGCAACGGTTGTGCCCAGAGCGCAAGCGCAGCCTGGGTGGGCGTGGGGCCGCGCGCAGGGGGCGGGGCGACCGACCCGCTCTGGTGCGCATGCTCCCTCTGACTTGGAAGCTTTATGCCCGGCGCAGGCCTCGGAACGTCCCGACGCCCCGTCGAATGTGGGGTTCGGCCCATCCATGGAAGATAGGCATGGAGCTAGCCTAGAACACCGTCTCTACGCGGAAAGAACAGTCTGTTGAAAGAGATGGACGAATAACCTGGCCATTACAACAGAGTGAAAAGTGCTGTAATGGAGGAAGTGCTAGGCACTGTGGAGCACTAAGCAAGCCTCACCCCACCCTCATCCAAAAAATGTTAGGAGGAGGTTGCCTAGTTGGAAGAAAGCTTAGAGCTCCCCAAGAACTGAAGATAAGGGTTAGAGGCGGGGCGCAGTTGTGGGAGGTGAGGCAGGGAGAGGTAAGCAGAGGCATTAAAGCCATTTTAAGGACTTCGATTTTGTTTCGCTTTTTCAAGAGATTACATTCTTTTTTTTTTTTTTGAAAGGACAAAACTAGCTTTGGAGAATAGATCCGTGGTTGTCTGAGGTTAAGGATAGGGGAGGGTGTGGCTATAAAGGGAGAGCATGAAGGAATTTTGGGGGGTGATGGATAGTTGTGGCCACAGAATCTAAACATGTCTTAAAATTCATAGAACTGTTCAGCACAAAATTCGTAGAACTGTTCAGTGTTACTTTATGATAACTAAAAAAAATTCGCCGACACACATCGCTGCCTCAGGATGCAAGGGGCTTGGATTTTCTGAGGTATGGGGGAAATATTGCAAGGTATTAAGCTGGGAACCGTGTAATTAGATTTGCATTTCAGAAAGTTCACTCGTTGCAGCATCAAGTATGGGTTGAAGGGAAGCAAGACTAGAAGCAGGGAACCAAATTAGAAGAGGATGTTCCAGTAATCCAGGCATGGATTCATAGGGGCCTGGAGTCTTGGTGGAAGAGGGCATGGGACACGTGGACAGATTTGACAGACATTTCGAGCTAGAATCCATAGACTGGGAAATTGATTGAACATGAGGAATGAGGGAGAAGGAGATGATGCTCATATTTATGGCTTGGGCACCTCTTCTTGTGGTGTGAGATGGGGAATACAGGGGTGCAGGGGTGGAGGAAGATTATTTTCAACATTGTTCTATAGAGATGAGCTGTGACTTAATGGAGTGGTCAGTACAGGAGCAGAGGGAGGTAGGGCCTTCGAAAGAGCTAAGATGGGAACGGGAGTTGGGGAGGCATCAGCATCTGGAAGTGGGGATGTATGAGATTGTCTGAGGGCAGTTTTTAGAGTGAGAAGGTCACTGGGCCTTAGGCAGATCCCTGGGAAACATGGGTAGGCTAGAAAGGGAAGGATGGGCCTGCAAAGGAGACTGAAAGCAGGATGAGGAAAACCAAGAGAGCATAGAAGGCATAGAAGCTTCATGGAAGAGGAGTCCAAAACTGTCAAATACTTCTGAGAAATCAAACAAGAGAAGGACTTCGATTCAGCAACAAGATCCTTGGCACACACAGTTTTAGTGGAGTAGTTTGGGCAGAAACCAGACTACAATGAGTTGAGGAATGAGTAAGATGAGGATATGGTGACAGTGCAGATGACTTTTTGAAGGTTCATGCACGAGTCTTTAATATGCTCTACTAGTGCTTAATCCAAATATAGCAGCCTTCCAGGATCAAACAGTTATAACATTTGGAAAGCAGCCTGGAATATGTAACAAAAACTTTAACATACTTTAAATACTATGAGGCATATATATATATTAAGGTAAGGGGAGGATATTTTCTAAGACATGTTGTAGTGGATCATATTCAAAGTATTAACTGAGGTCCCACCCTCCCTGAACTTCCTTGTCTCTTACCTATCATTCTACCACTGAGATCAATGATAACCCTAATGCACTTGCCTAAGGGAAAGACAGCTAGAATCTTGAACAAAGATATTAAAAGGGGGGCCGAATTTTTTTTTTTTTTTTTTTAATTCATGGTGCAATTAAAAGTCAAAGCAATTTTTTAAGAGCTGCTGCTTAGGTGAAAAGTTTGTTTTTTGTTTCTTTTTTTTTAGTTTGCGTTTTTAGTGGACATGCTTGGCTTTTAATATCAAAAGCCAAGAAACTTGGAGGACAGGAGAACAGAAACTATAGGTTAGGGGAAGATTCAGGATGATATAGGTCTGTTTCTCAATCTAGGGTAAAGTTTCTGGGAGCAGAAAAGGTGGGGGTTGCCATTTGTATACAGAGCCCCCTGACAGTTTTAAGGGTTGCAGAGATAGCTTGTGTCTCCCTTTCCAGGGTAGAATTTAGGGGAAATTTCAAGCCTCTCAGTCATGCTGCACATCCAGCATGGGGCCAGAGCAATTTCATGGCTATGCCTGGCTAAACGGACAGGTCAGATGACAGCTCAGATTGGGGGAGCATTCTATTGTTCCTATGTCCTAAGGGGGCTCAGAAATATTGAGAGAGAGACTTTGAACTCATCCATGCCTGTGGCTTAGAACAGAAGGAGGCAGATCTGGCACACAGTACTCAATAAATATTAGCTTCAGTGCGGCTGGACCTAGTAACTTGATTCTAATAAGCAGAATACAACAAAAGTAATAGGATACCACTTTGGAGATGGGAACGCAGAAGAACTGTGACTTCCATCTTGGGCACCCTCACTCACTCTCTTACTGATTCACTATGAGAGAAGCCAGCTGCCATGTTTTGACCTTCCATGTGGTGGGACCCACATGCTGAGAAACTGATGTCTCCAGCCAAAAGCCAGCAAGGACCTGAGGCCTGACAACAACCATCTGAGTGAACCTGGAATAGAATCCTCCCCAGGCAAGCCTGAAGATGACCACAGCCCAGCTGACATCTTTATTGCATCTTTAAGGAGACCCTGAGCTAGAGGTACCCAGGTAAGCCATGCTTAGGTTCCTGACCAAAAACTGTAAGATAACAAATGTTTGTTGTTTTAAGCCACTTAATTTGAAGGTAATTTGTTACACAGCAAAAGATAACTAATAAATAGTGTTATACAGAGCCAATGATTGTTGTACAGGTAAGGCAGCTGGAGCACCTGTTGCTGACAATGCTGCCATTGGTACTACCACCACCATGACACTGCAGGATCTCTAAGACCTGAAGACACCTTCTTTTGTTGCCCCTACCACAGCCAGAGTCCAGGATCACTTGTTCTGTGACCGCCAAAGTACCTACTGCTACTGCCATCTCTAGAACCACACAGGAATCCAAGGACCCACTCTTGTCCACTGCTACTGCTGTCTGGAAGTACAGTCAGAAATAGAAGAGGAGGGAAAAAACCTCACACAAAATATATGCCTTCTCTCACCTTCTGTCTTTCATTGTCAAAACCTAACTGGAAGCTACCTGGCAATAGAGTCTGAGAAATGTGTCTGATAGACTTTTAGTCCCCTATGATAACCAAAAAGACTATGGAAAGGTAGAAATGTAGCTGAGTGTGAACAGACAAATAAATAACACATATGTATTCTTCCACTTAATTATGGAGTGCTAGTAGGCAGTAGCATTTTATAGCTAAGAGAATAAGAAAACATTCAGTTTACCTTGGCAGCTGGGGTCACCTGGTGATTTATGTTCAGTATTTCAGTCTCTACTGGAGTCCCAGAAGCACGCCAAGATCACTTTCTGAACAGGAAAATAATTGCCAAGGAGGGCAAGGCTTTTCTCTAAAATCCTAGGCATCTGGCCTGTATTTCTCTTATTGGGGTTGCTACAGCTCTACCACAGATTCCTCAAACACTGCTGAACTTACTGAATGATAAGAAGCAACTGCTTTTGCTACAATGTGATTTACCTGGAAAGGTTTCAGTTATTCAAATATACTAAAATCTGGCACCCTTTGGGGCCCCGGGTAAATACATTTGAATGGTATACCTCCAAATGGAATACATTGTCTCTAAAATCCAAAAATAAGTATTGCACACTTTCTGTGTGGCTGGTAGTGAAAGGATGCTACTTCTCCTTCTCACTGGAGGGAATATCCCAACATTTTTCAGATTACTGGACCTCTAGAAACTTTACCAAAATTTTCCTCAAGATTTAATTCCCACTTGGCTTGCATGTGTCTTATCAAAATAAATAGGGTACCCACAACTTCTTGTTCTTTGGGTCCTGTCAACAAGATGTCATCAACCTGGTAAACCACTATGATATCCTGTGGGCTAGTGAAATGATCATGATCTCTGACAGTGGCACAGACAGCAGCACAGACCCTTAGAGTTATATAACACTAAGGCAAGATGGTGTTCAGCAGTTGCTTCCAGGTGAAAGCAAATTGCTTCTGGTATGTTTTATCTATTAAATATATGAGGAGAAGGGAGTATTTGCCCAAGCAATAGCTCTGTGACAGGGCCTGTGTTGATACGTTCCTCAAAAGAGACCACACTTGGAAAAGCACTGGCATTTAGATGCATTACCTGATTGAGTTTATAATCCTTAGTCATTCTTCAAGATCATTCATTTTTATCCCTAACCAAGCTGGCAGGCTAAATGCATCTTTCAAATCTTTGATGGTGACACTTACTATAGTCCTTCACCAAGGGATCAGTATAACTTCTGTTTTACTCTTTTGATTTGGGGAAGGAAAGATAAAGCTCTGTGGGTTTCCACTTAGTCTTTTCTATCATAATCGCTCTTGTTCTGAAGGTCAGGAAACCAATGTGAAGATTCTGCCAGTGTCTGAGTATATCTCTTTTAACTGTACACTCAAGAATTGGGAAAATAACCACAGGAAGGGTTTAGGGTCCCACTGAACTTACTATAAAGTGGACTCAGGTTACAATTCCTTTGATCATCTCACCTCTCTATGAGCCCACTCTAACCAGTGAACTACAGTGACATTCTGAGTTAGTATAAATCATAGCCAGCGTTCAGCAATCTCAGAGGACTGGAATTTTCTTTTTGTCCATGCAGATTTTCTATAGGTGACCACTGATTCCTTTAAGTAAGGCTAGGAGTAAGAGTCACAATTCTGTTGTTACAGAATCACTCAAGAGTTTCTATCTTTCCCTTTATCTAGGATTTACTCTGGATTTGTAAGTGGTCTCAGGTCTGGGAATTGGTGAAGGACTGTGAGAGGTTGAAATAAGATGTCTGTTCGTTAGGCCCAGAGTTGGGGTCCCTTTTGTTCGTTTGCTTGCTCGTATAAGTCAGCTGAGATCTTAGTGGCTCTCATCTTATGAACCATCAAAATGGACATGGTGAAACAGCCAAGATATATCCTTACCGTGGAATTCTAGTTAACAAGAATGTTTTAACTCTATGTACTCTATGATCTGTGTACTCGCATAGAAAAATCTCCAAAATATGGTATTAAGTTAAAAAAAAAAAGAGTGCAAAAACTCACATATCTATTTATGTGAAATCACAGCACAGTTATATATTTACATGAATACACCAGAAATCATTCTGGAAGGAAATAGCAAGCTGATAGCAGAGCTTGCTTCTAAGAAGATAAATGAGACTGGAGGGAGAATGGGAGATTTTGAAGGGAGAATTTTACTTTTTACTCTAAATATTTTCCTTATCCCTTGAACTTTTTCAAACAAGATTATACTGTATATTATGCATTGTTTGTTTAATCAAAAATAAAAACAATAACTTTTTACAAAATCTGGAAGTTTGGAAAGGGGGCAGTAATAGAAATAACATGTACCTTATGTCTCATGCTTTCTCCTACTGAAATATTTTTCAAGTGGCTAATTCACTACCAAAAATATATATATTTAGCCTTCATCTCTGTTTCACCTCTGGCTCTGTAGATTGTGTGATACCTAATCACACAGCAACATTTAACATCTCATGACTTTTTTCTTAGGGATGTATTTTATGTCCCCTTTATAGTAGTTCTTATGCTACTTTATTTCACATAGCATCTCGCTGATATAAAGGCTTAACTAAGTAACTAAGATCTCATAATCTTACAACTTAGAGGAAGAGAGTCCTTCCCTCTCCAGACCTCCCAGGCCTATCAAAATCCTGTTGTGTTTCAAATCCCAAATACCACATCTGCTAGGAATCTAACCCTCCCTTATCCCTCCAATTAGAATGTATTGTATCTTCCCTATCCCATATTTCCATAATGCTATGTTATAGCCATCATTTCACTGAATTACTGTATTTTATGTTTTTATAAGTCAATCTTCTCTAGACCAGGTCTTTGAGGTCCAGGAACCAGATCTAAGCTATCTCTGCACTGCACCCTCCCCGGCACAGCCAAAGTCTTGCATTCACCATTCACCAGGTGCTCAATAAATGCATGTTTTAGTTCAATTGAAATTAAAGGTTGGGAATTTTATATAGGCTTTACAGAATCCTAAAAGGAGCTAAGAATAGTAAGACAGCTACAGAGGCAACTTCCAGCACAATTTTCAATTTCAGGAAGGAACACCTCAGCTCTAAGTGTCCGTGACGCCATTATTTAAGCCCAGGTGAAACGAATGGCACATTGTCTCTTCATCTGTTCTTTCCTCTATATGCCTCTGCAAGTAATTCTAGACAATAAGTTCCTAGTAGTGGAATTGCTGTGTCAAATGGAATGCATCAGTTTCCATACATATCAATAGTATAGTGACTTACTAATACTGGGTGTCATCATCTTTGAAGACAAGCCATGTTAAATATGGTATCTCGTTGTTTTTGTCTGTTTCACTTTTTTTTCAGTGAGGCAAAGGGTTCTACCCACTCTCTCTTTCTGTCCCCACCTC
>NW_006442109.1:7339089-7379283 GCF_000325575.1 Pteropus alecto
TGCTTTGTATTCTTCTATTAACCCAGTGGATTTGAATTAATAGGCTATGACTTTGGGGGAAGAAGTATGTTTGGTAATTTCTGCCTTCATCATCATAGGTCACTTGCCACTGCCCCCACCATTTTCCTGGGACCAGTTCATAGGTGGTTCTGACCATAGCCCTTGCCTAGTCATTGCCAATGCAGTTTTCAGATGTCAGATCTCAGATGACATTTCCTAACAGCACTTGTCACAGTGCCTGATAAAATAGTTCTATATATACCAACTGAATGAACAAATGAATGAATCCACCCATCTGCCATTCATCCACTGCACCATTCTAAAAATCACCATAGCACTTAGCATGAGAGCACTTGCAGCTTTGTCAGAGAAAGGCTTCAGCCACCTGGGGGCAGCAGAACTTCACTAATGCCTGAAAGGGTACCTGGCAATTACTGGAGAGCATCTCTCCAGCTGTGAGTCTAGGAACTGGATTCTGACGTTGTTGCGCTGGGGCGTGTTTTGCTATTTACTTTCATACCTTACATTCTAAGTGCACCAAATAGCATGTAATAATATTTTAAGTGATTCAATAATAACAGCCTTTGTTCTCCAAGTGAGATTTTCTTTATTGCAGGCTATCTAGAGGAATGTTGCACATCTAGGCTTTCTCTAACTGTTAAAGCTACTCCAGTAATGGCTAGGTGGATAGCCAGAGGAAAGAAAGAGCAATTAGGGGGATCATTTTATAAACTATATAAATGTTTAACCAATGTACTGTATACTTGAAACTAATAAAATTTAGAAAAAAAAAAAAAAGCTGCTCCATATGCAGCTACATTGCATACAGACCTGGGCTGAATTCAATTTATAAAATGAGAACTGGGAGCACACAGAAGAGGCAAGCTGGCCGTCGAGAGTGCCCTCTTTCAACAGGCTCTGTCCACTTATGGTAGATAAAATGCAGTTTTTATTCACTATACAGGACTCTGAATTGACTTCATGGAATGTTTTTGTTTTGTTAATAAATGGATAGCAAAGAAAGTACTGGAATGGGGATGGGAATAGCTGAGAAGTGGTTTCCAGCATATGAACCTCAGAATGTTTTTAGTTCTGTCCAGGAAAACCCTTCCTCTGTTCTTTTGGCTCTTCCAAAGTCACTGTGCAGCCCCGTGAAAACCTGAGAATGTAGCTTCCAGAGATGTCAGAACAATGATTTATTGCTCCATTGAGTCATCCACATAGGAAGATCCTGGAATTCTAAAGGATTCCTCAAAACAAATTTAATTTGAATTCACTTGACTTTTAAAAAATTGAATATGTTGCCACTGTGAAGGAAGTAAGGACAGGGACCATGTTCTTTTATGTTTGTGTCCCAGGGACTTGTGCCTAGATAAATGTGGGCTCTGTAAGTATTTGTTGAATACCATGTTAAACTTCCTGATTGATGCCACCAAATCAAATAGAAGGTGATCTCAGATCAGAAGGACCTTAAATCTCTCTGGATCTCATTTTTTTTCTTAGTCCTCAAACAATAACCCTTTATATTTGAATGCTGGCTTTAGTCTAAACCTCATAGACTCTATATTTCTTTTTATACTCACAAGTATACTGGAAGGGTATGCTAAACGGGTATTAGCATCCCAGTTCCATAGATGAGAAAACTGAGGCTCAGGCTAAAAGGTTGGCCAGATAATGCAGCCACAACCTGATACAATAAGACCGCAAAACCCAGGTCTTTTGACTCTAAGTACAGTACGCTTTTCACTGAACCTCTCTAGATTATGAGCTCATCAGACTAGTCAGTCTCTTGAAACCCTTTTTCTAGCTCCAGAGGTGGCAGTGGTTCTCAATCCTTACTACACATTAGAATTAAAAACAACCAGTAATCAAAACTATGTGGTATTTGCAGAGGGATAGATACATAGATCAATGGAACAGAACAGAAAATCCAGAAACAGACAGACATATATATCCAACTGATTTTTTACAAAACGCAAAAGCAATTTAATGATGAAAAGATAAACTTGAAGAAATGGTGCCAGGGCAGTTGGGCATCCATAGGTTAAGAAACAACAACAACAACTCAAGTTAAACCTCACACCTTATACAAAAATTAACTCAGAATGGATCACAGACATAAATCTATAAAACTTTAAGAAAAAATAGTAGAAAATCTTCAGGACCTAGGACTAAGCAGAAAGTTCTTAGACTTGACACCAAAAGCGTAATCTATACAAGAAAAAATTGACAAATTAGACTTCATCAAAATTAATAACATTTGCTCCAAAAGGACTCATTAAGAGGATGAAAAGACAAGCTACGGACTTAGAGAAAATATCTGCAATCCACAAATCTGAGAAAGGACTAGTATCTAGACTATATAAAGAGTTCTCAAAACTCAACAGTAAAAGAAAAAATCAAGTAGAAAATGGGCAAAAGACACAGACATTTCAGTCAAGAGGATATACAGATGGCAAATAATGCACATGAAAAGATATTCAATGTCGTTAATGATTACGGAATTGTAATTAAAATCACCATGAGATACCACTACACACATATCTGAGTGACCAAAATAAAAACAGTGACACCAAATGCTGCCAAGGATGCAGAGAAATGGAATCACTTATAAATTGCTGGTAGTATATAAAATGGTGTAGTCATGCTAGAAGACAGTTTGGCATTTTCTTATAAAACTGAACATGAAACAACTGTATTATTTGGGAATTGCAATCTTGGGCACTTAACCAAGAGAATTGAAAATACGTTTATGCAAAATCTGGGCATAAATGTTCATACCACTTTATTCATAATAACCAAAAGAATTGGAAACAACTCAGCTTTCATTCAATGGGTAAATGGTTAAACAAGCTGTGGTACCATGATATACTTCCCAGCAACAAAAAATCATGAGCTACTGATACATGCAACAACTTGAATGAAACTCCAAGGACTTATGCTGAGTGAAAAAAGCCAATCCCACTTAGTCCTGGTGTATAGTCCTTTTTAATATGCTGTTAAATTTGGTTTGCTAGTATTTTGTTAAGCATTTTTATACCTATACTTATATATTGGTCTAGTTTTCTTTACTGTGATGTCTTTGTCTGGATTTGGTATCAAGGTAATAACTAGCTCTATAGGAAGAGTTAAGAAGTGTTCCCTCTTATATCTTTTGAAAGAGTTTGAGAAGAACTGGTATTAATTCTTCTCTAGTATCTCATAGAATTCACCAGTGAAACCACTTTGTCCTAGACTTTTCTTTATTGAGAATATTTTTTATTACTGATTAAATCTCTTCATTTTTTAATGGTCTGTTGATATTTTCTATTTTTTCTTGAGTCAGTTTTAGTAATATGGATGTTTCTAGGAGTTTGTGTATTTCATCTAGGTTATCCTATTTGTTGACATACAGTTGTTCATAGTATACTCTTACAATCTTTTTTATATATTAAAGGTCAGTAGTAATGCCCTACTTCTATTTATGACTTTAGTTGTTTATGTCTCCTCTTTGTGTTAGTAATTCTAGTTAAAGTTTGTCAATTTTGTTGCTCTTTTTAAAGAACCAACTTGATTTCATTGATAATCTCTAGAATAGAATAGATAATCTCTAGAATAGAATAGATAATTCTGTTCTCTATTTTGCTTATCTTTGCTTTAATCTTCATTACTTACTTCATGCTGCTTGCTTTGGGTATAATTTTCTATATTTTTCTAGTTTCTTAAGTTGTAAATTTAGGTTGTAGTTTTGAGATCTTTTTTCTTTTTTAACGTAGGCATAGATTTTTCCTCCTAGTACTGCTTTCATTGTAACCTATAAGTTTTGTTATGTTGTATTTTCATTTTCATTTGTCTCTAAATATTTTGTAATTTCCCTTATGATTTTTTCCTTTGATCCATCATTCGTTGTTTAAGAGTATGTTGTTTAGTTTTCGCACGTTTTTAAATTTTCCATTTTTCCTTTTGTTATTGATTTCTAGTTTTTTTTTTCCATTGTGTTTGGAGAGTGTACTTTGAATGCTTTCAATCTTTCTAAATTTATCGAGACTTTTCTGTGACCTAATATATAGCCTATCATGGAGAACGTTACATGTGCACCTAAGTGAAATGTATATTCTGCTGTCGTTGGGCAGAATTCCTATATATGTTAGGTCTAGTTGGTTTATAGTGTTATTCTATTATTATTATTATTATTATTATTATTATTATTATATTTCCTTATTGATCTTCTGTTTATATGTTCTACTCATTATTCAAAGTGGGGTATCGAAGTCTCCAATTATTATTTTAGACTGTCTATTTCTCCCTTCTCTTCTGTCACTGTTTGCTTCATATATTTTGGGGCTCTGTCATTTGGTGCTTATGTGTTTATAACTTCTGGATATGAATTGATCCTTTTACTAATATATAATGTCCTTCTTTGTCCCCTTTTAATAGTTTTTGACTTAAAGTCTATTTTTTTCTAATTTTAGTATAGTCACTTCAGTTCTATTTTGGTTACTATTTACATGGAGTATCTTTTTACATTCTTTAACTTTTAACTCATGTATGTCCTTAGGTCTAAAATGACTTTTGTAGGCAACATATAGTTGGATCATTTTTAAAAATCTATTCTGCCAATCTCTGCCCTTTGTTGGACAGTTTAATTCATTGACATTTAAAGTAGCTACTAGTAAGGAAGGCCTTACTTCTGCCCTTTGCTATTTGCTTTCTGTATGTCTTATACCTTTTATCCCTAATTTTCTTCATTATTGCCTTCTTTTGTGATTAATTAATTTTTCCATAGTATAACATTTGATTCCCTTCTCATTTCCTTTTATGTATAATTTTTAGGTATTTTCTTAATGATTACCATGGAGATTATAATTAACATCCTAAATTTATAGCAATCTAGTTTGAATTGATTCCAACTTAATTTCAATAGCATACAAAACTCCACTCCTATACAACTCATTTCCCCCTTTAGGTTGTTGTTCTCACAAATTACATCTTTATACATTGTGCACCCATTGACATAGATTTATAATGATTGTTTTTGCTTTGTCTTTTGATCATGTAGAATATAAAAAGGGGTTGGAAACCAAAAACACTATAATACTAGTTTTTATGTTTATCCATGTAGTTACTTTTACTGGAGATCTGTATTTTTTTCATATGGCTTTGAATTACTGCTTATTGTCCTTTGATTTCAACCTGTCAATGTAAGAAATGTCCAGACCTGTAGAAAATTTTTATGAGTTTACTTGAACCAAACTGATGACATATGCCAGAGAACAAGATCTTAAATGTTCCAGAGAATAACAGTTTTTCAGCTTCTTTTATGCATTTAAAATTAAGGAAGGAACTAAGGAAGATTACATGGAGGTGGGAGAAAGGAAGGCAGGGATTAGATTACAGAATAGTTAACAAAATTTTGTGTTCTCTTGAGGGTAGCTATTTCAAAGATGTGTTAACCTATATGCACAGAAATAATGAAAAGGGCTTACTTATGGCAAAGATAAACATTTTACTAAAGAGTTATATGCATGGAGCATAACTACCCATTATGACCTGCCCAGTTAGGAATTTTTGATCAAATCACCCTGTGAAGTTGCTTTCCCTAGAACCCCTCTTTCGTTCACATACCTAAAGAACACCTTTTAACATTTCTTGTATGGCAGTTCTATTACTGATAAATTTCCTTAGCTTTTGTCTATCTAGGAATATCCTAAGTTGTCCTTTACTTTTGAAGGATAATTTTGCCATATACACAATTCTTAGCTGCCAGGTCTTTTTCTTTCAGAACATTAAAAAATATGATCTCACTCCCTTTTGACCTCCATGTGTTTGATAAGAAATCTTCCCTTATTCTTATCAAAGATCCCTTTTACATGCTGAGTCATTTATCTCTTGCTGCTTTTAAAATTTTCTCTTTGACCTTGGCTGTTAACATGTTGATTAGTGTCTCAGTGTGGATTTCTTTGTGTTTATCCTTGGAATTTGTCGGCTTTCTTGAATATGTATATTCATGTGTTATATCAAATTTGGGAAGTTTGGGACCATTATTTCTTCAGATATTCTTTGTGCACCTTTCTTTCTTTTCTCTCCCTCTGGGATCCTCATTATACATCTATTGGGGTGATAGATGGTGTCCTGCACATCTTTTAGGCTCTGTTTTCTTCATTCTTTATTCTTTCTGTCCCTCAATCTGGATATTTTCAATTGGTGTATCTTCAAGTTCACCAATTGTTTCTTCTTCCTGCTCAAATCTGCTGTTGAAACCTTCTAATGAGTTTTTCATTTTAATTATGGTATTGTCCAGCTTCAGAATTTGTTTGGCTCTTTGTTTTTTATCATTTCTAACTCTATTAATATTCCCTATTTCTTCATATCTATTCTCTAGTTTTCCTTTAGCTATTTGTTCATGGTTTCCTTTAGTTCTTTGAGAATATTAAAGACAACTGATTTAAAGTATTTTTCTTATAAGTTCAGTTCTTCCTCAGGGACAATTTCTGTTAATATTGTCTATGAATGGGCCATACTTATTTCTTTTTATACTTCATATTTATTTTGAAAACTGAATATTTTGAATATTATAATGTGGCAACTCTGCAAATCAGATTGTTTTTTCCTTCAGTGTTTGTTTTTGTTACTTGCTATAGGCTTCAGCTGTTTGTTTGCCTAATTACTTTTCTAAATTATTTTCATAATGTCTGTAATATTTGTCATATGTGGTCTCTGAAGTCTCTATTCCTTTAAATTGTGTTCAGCTAGTGTTTTGACATATTTCTTTGAATGCCAGTAAATGAAACACATATACACAGAGGGAGGGTGGGAAAAGAGAGAGAGAGTCTATCTCTTAGCCTTTGTACATTAGCTCAGTCTTAGGGCACTCCTTCAGTGCTCCTTCATCTTGTTTCAATTTCTAATTGCTCTGGTTAGAGCTTCCAGTATGATGTTGAAAAGCAGTGATAAAGAGAGCATTCTTGTCTGGATTTAGATTTTAAGGGGAAAGCTTTCCATCTTTCACCATTGAATGTTAGTTGTGGGTTTTTCATAAATGCCCATCTTGGGGTCTTTCTGTTGTGTTGTTTTCTTGCCAAGCCTATACAGAACCACTGGTCTGGTTCCAGAAGAGAATTACTGAATGTTGGAAGTGGAAAGGACCTAAAGTTTATAGTCCAAATCTCTCATTGTATAGATAGAGAAGCTGAGGCCCAAAGAGACCAAATATTTTATCCAAGTTCACTAGAGTTGTTAAAGGCAGAGCTTAAACCAATAATAATAGTAACTATGATTTATTATCTGCTGATTGAATGTAAGTTACTATGCCAGAAAAGCACTCTCATTTATTCTTCATATTAATCCTATGAGGTAGGTACCATTATTTTTCATCTTATAAGGAAGGAAGCTATAGCTTGGGAATTTAGGAAACTTGTTTAAGGTCACTAGCTTTTGAGTCGATGAGCCGATGAGCCTGGGTGATCTTGTTAAGTCAGAAAGTAAGGAAACTTTCAAAGGCTTATACAAGTTTATCAAAGGGAATAAGTCAGCTCGAAGAGGTACTACTAGCCAAATGTAGAACAATGTGAGCATCAAAAATGACTTAATGGAATTCGTTGAAGTACTTAGAATTCATTATGATATTATATATCCATAATGCTATTTAAATAAGAACAAAATAACAAACTCATTTGCTAACAGTTTTGGTGGCTATAACATTAACCTCCTTATTTTGAAAATAGGCTTTTAAAGGAAAATGATTAAGCATTTATCCCAGATTTTCATTAGGAACTATTGTCAGAATAATCAAATAAAACTTGTTGATGAGTGAAAGTCTTATTTACAGAGGAATGCCAGATAATAAATGTAGAGGAATAATAAAATTAGAAAATCAATTTACAACCCTTTAATGAAGTAATTGATTCAGGCAAAGATCAACAAAAGATATTAAAACCCTTAGGTGAAAGATTGAAGGAGAACCACTATATACATGTTTACAAAGTTCATTTCATGGGTTACTTGCTAAGCATGAGAAGGAAAATGTAATTTTACAATTTTAGGATCAGGCTATCATCATCTTAACCAAGGATCAATGTTAGCACTGCAAATATTGGGAGAACTAGATTCATGTGCCTTCTAACATGAGGATATATGAAGTATGCAGCACCACCTATGAAGTATTTTTTGCCAAAAAATATTTAACTTTTAGTTGAAAGGAAGTAGAAGGGATGGAGAAAGAATCGCACTTCTCTATGAGGAAGCAAGCAGACAAATCCATAAGGTGGGGCTTCGACAAGTGAATGGTAAAATAGTTTAAGATTAAAGAGACATTCAATAAACACAAATGAATAAACCAGCTGTAAAGATATTTTGGGGACAGTTGGAAAGTCTTTAGTAACTTCTGGATATTAGATTATATAAAGGAATTATTATTAGTATTGTTAGAGATGATAATGTTATTGTGATCAGGTAAGGAAGTGTTCTTAATTTTTAGTGATACCTGCTGAAATACTTAGGGTGAATATGATGATGTCTGTATTTACCTTACAACATCTTGACAACAAGGTCAGCATGGCAAATATGGCAATGTAACAGTTATTAAGTCTAGTTGATTGGTATGTGGATATGAACTCTATTTTTCTTTATGTTGAAAATTTTTATCATAAAAATTGGGGGAAGCATTCCAGGTGAAGAAGGTATCCTTGTTTGTCCTTAAGACACATCAGTATGAAGAACAAATTTCAAGGGAAGTCCCAGAATGGGAGGCCAAGTCACAAGGAACAACCAGCAGTACCACTCCAAAGTAGCCAGCATGGAAGGAGGATGGACTAAGAGCTCTGCACCTGAGATGAAAGTTCACCACTTAAGATGAAAGGCCACCAAAAGTGCTTTGCTCTGGGTCATACTAAAATTTCTTAGCAGAGGATCTGGAGAAAAAGTGGCAAGAGATCATGGAGGATGTCCTGTGGAGGGAGGAGGATGACAAACACCTGCAGCAATTAGGATGATGAAATGGGAGTGGTGTCTAGAAAACTGGAGGCTCCACGTGGCAACTTTATCCACCCCAACAAGACAAGAAACACATCCACATCCTTCCTTAAGAATATGGTGAAGCAGGACATCTATCTCCCTGAAGGGACCCTCAGAAGCCCCAGAGGAATTGATGAACTTAGTCACCCTCTTCCTGATTTTCCTGCATTTCTCAGAGAGGTTTTTGAATCATAAAGCTTCCCTTTGTAAGAGAGAGACTATGTTCGTAGATTGGAGAACTCAGTATTGTGACAATGTCAATCCTTCCCAAGAGAACCCAGAAACAGACCCATACGTATACTGTTACCTGACATTAAAAAGAATAGGGAGTCCCTGGGATACTGATAATGTAGTATTTCTTAATTTAGGTGCTGATTACATGAGAGTGTTGAGTTTGTGAAAATTCAACAAGCTGTACATTTATTATATGTGTACTTTGGTTTTTGTGTATTATATTTCAATTAAAAGTTTATTTTTAATCCCTTTATGAGTTCAAATGATGCTTTCCAAAATTAAACTATTGTTCAAGTTCTCAATTCTCTGCATTTTTAATACTCTCCATTAGTTCTTAGGTTGCTTTCAGAGTATTAAGGTGATTGACAGGCATTGCTAGTGAGTGGGGACAGAAGTGCCATCTTGGTGAGTTACCTATGGTCTCTGGATAGTTGCTCTTCAGTTTCTTAATAATTGTTGGGTCACTTGTTGGATCCCACAAGTATGTCCTGACCTACTTCATTCACCCAGCCCATTTGGAACCTTCCAGAAATACCACTTCTTTTAGAGCCACCACAGACAACTTCTGCTTCCTATTCTAAAATATCTTAAAATTTACTTTAATTGAATGGTGTCTGGAGAGAGACAGATGTAGGCTTAGGAAGATCCAAGAAGTGAGAAATAACTTAGGGAAGAAGGAAGAGCATTCTTTATCCTCCAAATTTAAAATAGAGCAATATGAATAGCTATAGATATATAACTTTAATTCTTTAAAATTATATTTGATAAGCGACTTTAATGTGTTACCTAATTGAAACTGTTTGCCAAAAATACAGCAGGGTAGATCAGCTCTTTTTTTTAAATTGCATCCCTGTACTTGGGATTATGTGGAGAGACTTGATTTCACTTATAGGATTCATGGTATCTTTTTGCATACAATCACCATTGTCTTTTGTCTCTGATGTGGTCAAGACAATGATTTTCAGAGTCATAACCTAATTGACAACATGCTCCCTGGTTCTTAAAAGAAACAAAAAAGAAATTATGCCTTAAAAAACAAAAAGTAATATAAGTACATCCTAAAAAATTCAAATGAAACACTCCTACTCTCATTCCCAAGCATTAACTACTCTTAAACAGTTAGCTGTGAACATAGTATTTCCTGAATTATTTATGAGCACACATGTGAATATGTACTCCGATTGCTTTTTTTAAAATTTATTTTACAAAATAAAATTATACTATGCATGCTGTTCTGCAACTTGCTATCCTCTCCCCAATAGGCCCCAGACTTATGTCCAAGTCAGTGCATATAAATCTACCTCCTTCTTTCTGATAGTATTCTTCAGTATGGATCTATAAAAAAGTTTTTAACTCTATTGTTTGACATCTAAGTTGTCAACTTTTCACTATCACAAATGTTATAAATATTTAGTAATGAGTTTTCTTATTCATGTGTTTTAGCAAACATGTACCAATATTTCAGTGCACCAAATTCTTTTAAACGATCTTATTCAATCAGAAGACATTGTATTTAAATTTTTGTATATAGGGCCAAATTGCCTTCTAAAAATTTAGTACAGTACTCATTACCCACAGTTTCACTTTATGTGGTTTCATTTACCCACGGTCAACCAAAGTCTGAAAATATTTATTGGAAAATTTTAGAAATAAACAATTCATAACTTTTAAATTGCACGTCATTCTGAGTAGGATGATGAAATCTCTCACTGTCCTGCTCCTTTGTGCCCAGGACATGAATTATCCCTTTGTCCAGTGTTTCCACACTGTGTACACTACCCAGCCATCAGTTACTTAGTTGCCATCTCGGTTATCAGATCAACTGTCAGGATGTCACAGTACCTGTGTTCAAGTCACCCTTAAAGAGGTCTAACGCTATGTCATAAGGCCTCCTTTATTCACCTCATTTCATCTCATCACATAAGCATAGTATCATCTCACATCATCACAAGAAGTGTGACTACAGTACAATATTTTGAGAAAGAGACCACATCCATATAACTTTTATTACAGTATATTGTTATAATTGTTCTATTTTATTATTAACTATTGTAGTTAACCTCTTACTCTGCCTAATTTATAAGTTAAACTCTATCATAAGTATGTATGTATATATAGGAAAAAGCATAGTATATATAGGGTTTGGTACTATCTGTGGTTTCAGGCATCCATGAGGGTCTTAGAACTTATGCCCCCTGGATAATGGGAGTCTACTGTCCTAATTTACCTTCTCACAAACACAGATGTGAGTGTTCAAACCACACCCTTGTGGGACTTTCTTTTTTGGCTCTCTATTTATGTAAAGCTGATCTATTTTCAATCATTCATCAATTACAATGGCCTTTGTTTTGACTGATATTGCAGTTTAAATCTTACTGTGATCAGTTAATGACGTTTCTGTAACGTATTTATTCTTTTAGCATGATAATTATCTTTCAAGTCTACAAGTCTTTCACTGTTTTTTAAGTAACAACAGACAAGGATGTTCATCACACTTGATCACAAATGACTTTATTCCAAGACTTGAGTCCTACCGTAAATCATTATTTATAGATTCCCCAGATCATGCCATTGGTTGGAGGACAACACATGATGCACAAAAAACACCATCATTTTCTTTTACTATTGTCTGTTTCAGCACAAAAGCTCCACAATACAGTAGCTTAGTTATCAGTAATATTGAGTATTGCTTTTTAGTTATTTAACTTACGGGGGGTACAGTTTTATCAGACCCTATACTCTCCAAACCTTTTATTTCATTACATATTTGAAAACCTGTATCCCTCAACTGTCTTGGATACTTCAAATTTCAGCCTGGAATCTCAAATCTAGGACTTTCTGAATTTACATCACATAGGTGTAGCAGCAGCCTCCAGGCCATGTCCTAAAAATCTTATAAAATTTCTACATTATCTTGTTTCAGCTTATAAAACTCTCTTTTGTGACTTACGTAAAAGATATTATATAATTGCATTTGTTGTCGTCATCAAATAAATGCTCTATTTGAGTTAGAGGTCAATTGGGGAGGAGTGGGCTGCAGTGTAGGGAGGCATCCAGGCTTCTAGCTGAATGCTTCTAGTATGAATGCCTGTTTCGTATGAAGGGGAATGCCTAGCTTCTGTTCCTCTCCAGAAAGACTTCCACACTTAGCTGGTGAGAAGTCAGCCATCCTGTAAGATCAGAGTGTGCTGTACTCTAAAGGGCTTAGGTAGGGTGGCCAACCATCCTGGTTTGCCTAGATGGGACTGTCCCAGTTTTAGCAGGGAAAGTCCTGCGTCCCGGAAGACCCCTTAGTTCCTGGAAGACCCAAAAGATTGGTCACCCTACCTAAGCCCTTTAGCAAACAGGCTCAGCTACATCTATTACTTTGTCATTTCATAGAAATGACAAAATGGTTATTAAAATGGTAGCACATTTTAACATCTACATATAACAAAATAATCCATTTAAAACACTTCAAATGTACAATTTATTGTACTTGGGCTAGTCACATGATAATTTCAGAATTTTTAACAATATTAATTTACACAAAGCAGTCTAGTTACGGCACAAGTTAAAAACTGTAAGGTGGACATCTTTTCTTTTTTTTTTAAAGAAAACATGATTTTAAATATTCATATCTTCTTATTTCTAAATGTTAGAGTTCTCTGTCAGATTTGAGAACACTAAAACAAATCTTTGGCAATCTCCAAATTATTCTTGGTGACCTTTATATCCATCTAGCCATAATCTTGGGACTGGAGGGCATATACAAAGTAATTTCTTCATTCTTCTTTCATTCTTGTTGGTCTGTTTCTGTAACTACAGGACTCTAGCCTCATATAGATAACAGATCTAAATTCTAAATATAAGGCCCTCTGTGAATGCCAGGCCTGGGCCACAGTAGGTTCTGAGGGGTGAGGGTGAGATAGTCAGTGGTCACCTCACCATTAAAGTAGCAAAATGCAAAAGACCTGGGAAGGTGGATTACCAAGGGCAAGGTAAGCCTGCCCTTGGTACGGGCAACAGGGGAACACTGAAGAGAATTTTAAAACAATAATAAAACTGACTGAAAGGTGATCTGCTTTTGATTATCACTACTCATTGACAGTTCTAATAAACGTCAATGATAAAATACTCCTCCCTGAAAAAATATGTTGTTGGTCTACATTCTACACAATAGCAGTGATATAATTCAAAACATAAGTTTTGAATTAGCACATTTGTTTATCACTTAAGCATCATGCTCTATGTGAAGGCTCACTTGGGGAACTCCCAGTGATACAGCTGGCCGCAACACACTCAGCTATGCACTTTTGTTCTGAGATTAAGTTCAAAACATTCAGAATTGTCTGAGCTCTCTTTGGCATATTGTGTGCCTCCAGCACTTGTGATATGATATATGCCTGCATTTAGATAGTAGATTTGACATAGGCAATGATGGCACACTATTGTAAAGATGACTTCAATTCTGTCATTCTTTGTGACCTCAGGAAGTTTTTACTTGTGTTTAAAATTGAAAGCAGTGAAATAGCATGCCAATTTTGATAAACATCTCAAAAATATATCATGAGATATAATTTTTGTTACTGAGTGCAAATTTTAGTTCATATGTGAAATATCTTTAAAATTATGTTTTTTAAAATAGTTGCTATAAAACTAAAGAACACATCCAGAAAATTATTCTTACTGATTAACAGAAAATAATTTTATCATATAAAGCATAAGAGGATGTTAAATATGTCAATATTTACATAGATCTGCTTTAACATTAAATTTTTTAAATTTCGTTTTTGTCTTTATGAGTCAAATGACTTGCCCAAGATCACACAGTTAGAAACTAACTCAGAAGAAACTTAAACTCTGTTTTCCTACTCTGACATCAGCACTTCCCACAACCGCACGATCATCTTTCACCATCTGTTCTTGCTTATTTTTCAACTGTAATTCAAGGTCTTAAAGATCTAGGTCTAGAAGTTCAGCTGCAAAATAATCTATTGTTTAAAATACAAAATGCCTTTCACGTGCAAAAATTTATTTTGCACAAAAGTAACCATGGTTCTTCCAAATGCTGTCTATTTCTTTTTTTCCAAGCATAAATTAATGTCTGTGAGAACTTCCTATTTGTGAGACAGCTCCTCTGTGAACTGTGGGTCCCTCTGGAATGCTCATCAGTGAGTACATAGCAGAGCTTGTTGGGAGCTAGACCAGAAGCAGAATATTCAGAGGTTAGTTCCCCATCCCTGCAACCTCATGGATGAGATGAGACCCACACAACCTTGGGTCCCAATAGTTAACTGCAGTGGTTGAGGAGAGAGCCATAGTAGACACTTAAAGATTTTGTATTGATATTGCCCATCTCCATGGACAATTTCATCTTGGTCTAGTATTTAGATAGACCCTAGGCATTGTCACAGAGTGGTCCATTGTGCTGCTAATGACAGTAACAGGTGGAAATGTTTTACATGTCCACTGAAGGTATCAGTTGTTTCATACCTTTCTATTTTCTTCCCAGGCTAGCTCTAGCCTTTAGTGATGAACCAATATTATGAAGCATATGTTGCTACTCTCTGCTTTCAAGGACAGATATTTATGGATTTTTCCCCCCTCTCTCCTGGGGACGGAACATAAAATATAATGTCAATACAAACACTTTATATTTCTTACTAAAGCTTGGTAAACTAGGGTGCATGTTGAACTTTAGCTTTAATTTAACACATTCTAGCCTAGCTAGCAGTGGTCCCTCAGCAGCCAGTTTCTAATTTTTTTCTGCTCTTATCTTTGAAAAGATTATACAGTTTAGCTTGAATAATTTGGCTTCTTTGTTCACTAATTTGTAAAAGGATGAACTCAAATGTTAGATTTGTGAAAAGTGAAATACTTTAGTAATGTATTAATAATTCAATTGATAACAGAATATTGCTACCTTCACTCTGTATTATTTTTCCACTCAATCCTAGCCCCTGTGGCCTCCTGGCTACTTGCTCAGTTGTAACATACAAGAATGGCTGGAAGGCTCACATAAACTTGGCATATATTCTTTCTTAGGCATCATTTTATGTATTTAAACCCGGTGGTGTGCCTAGAGTCAGACAATGTCTTCAAAACTGGGTTTTAAATATATTAAGAGACATATTCCAGCAGCATACCAGAATCCAGCCTTGCTGGGTTCTCACTGGATTTCATGGCTTCTCTGGAATGTCTGGCCAACACACTCTGGCACCGTCCCCTGGAGGGCAGCCCTCTGCCCACCTCGTCCCATGACAAAATTCACCTTCTCTTTATTTCTTCATTATCTTTCAGTTCAATAGACATGTTGGTTTTTATCTTTTCTGTTTGTGAAGTGATTAAAAAATTTTTTTTGAACTTCCCTTTAGGAGTGCATTTTAAAACTAGACTCAGTCAGGATTTTACTTACAGTAATTTAAGAAATTGGCTTTCCTAATTTGAGAATAGTGCATGCAAACAAATGAAAAATTATTGCTCTTAGTGAAAATTAAATGATATTAGCTTACAAAATATGAAATAGGCAACATATTCACTGATATAAAATGCAAATGAGTCGATCCCTTTTTTGTTATTCAGTAATGTAGGGGAGGAAAGAAAAGGCTAGCCTTCATTTTTACCTCAAAGAAAACAAAGACCAAGCAATTTAGATTTTGGCAGACGTGGTCTTTTTAGGTCAGCAATAGAGGAACATGGGGTCTTGATGATTTTATAATTTTACTAATAATTACTTGAAAATAAGAATTATTCAGTATAGTGCTCAAGCTATAGTTTTGTTATTTGGGGAAAAATAAGTTAGACCCTATTTTTATACCTTATATCAAAAATGTCTAGGTAGATCAAAGAGTTAAATATTTAGACATCAAGCCATAAAGAGAAAAAAGTAGAGTTACATAAAAAGCCATAAAGAGAAAAAAGTAGAGTTACTTTGAGGTTCTAGTCAAACAGAATATCTCTCTAAATGGGGAAATAACTTTCTAAGTTTAAAAGCAATGTTAGAATCTCAAAGGAGAGTAGCAGTAGATTTAACAACATTAAAATGTTTAAAATCTATGAGAGACAACAAACAAAAGACAAACTAGAAGCTGAAAAAAGATGCCAACAAATATGATAAATGGTAAATATATTTACCAAATAAAGGCCTCATAGGTAGAAGCAAGGAAACTATCAAGGATCAAACAGAACAATGAATCCAAAACATGAACACATAATTCTAAAAAAGAAAAAAAGAAAAATAGCTAATCAACAGGCAGAAAATAAATTTAACCCCAATCGTGTGCAAATTATTAACAAATACCATTTGCCCAATTCAAATAGTATACATTATTTAAAATTAATAATGAGCGGTTCTTGTCAAGGTGCAGTAAGACGAATTCTTGTTCACTATGGTAAGTGTGTACATTTTTAACTTTTTTGGAACTAGTTCAGTCATGTATATCAATAATCTGAAAAGTAAAATAGAAATTATTATTTGACATAAGAGTACTGTTAGGCTGATTGTATCCTTGTGACAGTGTTTAACAAGTTGTTGGACCCGCTAGTTGATTAGATTCGGGTTCAATTTTTTTTTCCTTAGGTACGGGTACTAGACATGTGGGGCTGTGTGCTTCATTTTGCATCACCTCAGGAAGCACAAGAAATCTAGTTGTCCCATCCTTAGTAATGACAAGTAACAGAGTAAACCGCTGAGCCTTTATATCTGGGATGTAACTCTGTTTCTTTTTGATATATGTAAAATAATCAAAATCTAATTAAAATTACCTTAGAAACTACAAACATAAGCTCTATTTGTAAAATACGAAGGGGAACATTTTTTCTAATGTATGTTAAAAAATTTTTAATGATAAGCATGTAGTTGTTTATATATACTTTTTGAATACCTAACGTAGACAGTAGTTTATTCAAATCTGATACAATTAGAATGCCATCCAGAGAAGCCTTCTTTCAGTTTTCTACACCACAATCCATCATCAAAGTGGGTGAATCCAGAATGCTTCTAAAAACAGAACTGTAATGCATTGGATTTTAATCTGATTATCAGCTCAGGAATTTTCTGACCCCAAACTCTACCACACAGTCTAAGGAAGGACTCTGTCCATATTTTCAGTTAATCCTCAGTTACTCTCTGTATTGGGAGTTTGGGCCCCTAAGTCACCCTCTCCAGTCTTTGTACTACTGAAATAAGCTGTTTGTCTCTACTTAGAAGAGCTGAGTGGGACATTTTCCATACATAGTAGAGTTTGGATTCCTTTTCTGAGGAAGGGGCACTATCCCACATTACATTATAAGCTGCATGGTCTTTGATGTGATTTTAAAAGTACTTGAAGATGTGTATTTACCATCAAAAAGAGTGTAATTATAAGACAATAACTATAGGGCTACCATGCTACACAGATTCCATACCCCATATTGAATTATGGCATTTGCGAGGGTCAACGAAAGTTTACCCTGTGGCTGATCGGCATATGATGGATGCAATTTGGAAAAAGTCAAATCATTTTATGGTACAAGATGGCTAAAACATAGGAATATTAGGTTATCTGATACAAACTTATTTTGAAATTTTGAGATTATAACCTCAGTTTTTAGAATCCATCCCAATGCCCTCCATGGCCGTGTCCTTCCGCTACTAACAGAACGTCTCACGACTTATTCATTAAGATTTCATAGGAAGAGTCTTATCTTTCTGTATGGGTATAATGAAACCATCCTGAAAATATACTTACAGTTAAACATGAACAAAATTTTTCTCACCTGAATAAAATTAACCTGAGTATAGTACTATTCATATAAAAAGAAAAGAAAGTCTCTATTTGGAGTCATTAGAGTCTCGTGACTTTTTATAATAGACTTGTTTTAATAAATTGTATTTTTAATGAAGCTTAAATTGTCACGCCTTAGCAATGGTAATTCATGTAATATCAAAAATCCCATCTGAATTTTTTAATGAAACTTGATAAGCTGAGTCAAAAACTCAATGGGAAAATGAAATGTAAAGAGTGTCCAGGAAATTTTTTAAAGAGCATTGAGGAAAGACATGGACTTTCTACAGAGCAAAAGATACTATAAAGATGTCAATGTTTAAATCATGGGGTACTTTAGAGAAGTCACATTCATAGAGACAGAAAGTAAAATCGTGGTTGCTGGGGCTTGTGGGGGAGAGAGGGATGGGGAGCTATTGTCAATAGGTACAGAGTTCTAGTTTTGCAAGATGAAAAAGTTCTGAAGATGGATGGTGGTGATGGTTATACAACAATGTAAATGCACTTACTGACACTGAACTATACACTTAAAAATGGTTGACATGGTAAATTTTATGTTATCTATATCTTACACAATTTTCAAAAAATTAAATATTAACAAGAGTCATGTGGTACTATCACAGAGAAGTTACAGTAATGGAAATATTAGATCATGTATATAGTAGCATTCATACTGCTTCTCATGTTCAGGGTTGCACCAGGCTCCATACAGCCCAATTTTCCACAGAGACTTTGAACATCAGTGGATGTACTGGGCTCAAAAGGCTAGGTGGCAGATTATTTTCGCTGTAGCCTGGTATAGTTTGGGAAGTGTTCTGTTTCTCTGGGCCTCACTCAAAGCTGGCAAGGTTTTGCTCCTACAAGATGTCCTATAAAGTATTGTATCTCTGTCAAGATTATAGAGGGGTACAAAATGAAGAGACTTATCTTTCATTCTGGAGCAAGTATCCATCAAATTTCAGATTTGGACTCTTATAAACTTTACTGACATGTTAGTTCCCCAATTTTTCTTGGGATATATCTTCCACCTTCAGCATGCAGGTATATTTCCAAATCAGCCAGGTACCCTTTCCTTCCTGTTCATCAGGCCCTCTTAGCCTGATGACATGAGTGTAGAGGACCAGGACTGTATCCTGTGGGTTAGTGAGATGATCAAGATTTCTAAGTACAAAACTGAAGCACAAAACCATAGAGCTAAATAGTCTGAAGCAAGAAAGTGTTCTGAAGTCCCTGCCATGTGAAAGCAAACGGCTGCTGGTGTCATTGTTTACTGGGATGAAGAAAGAAGCACTTGTCAAATTGATAATGACATATCAAAAGCTTTGAAAGAAACAATATCTGTAAAAGCAGATGCAATTAAAGTCATTGTCATTCCATTCCCCAAATTCCTCTAAACTATGTATCAGCCACATCATCAGGTAAACTGCAGATGTGATAGAAATCATCACTCCTGCATCTTTCAAGTTTGTCATGGTGGCACTAATTGCTGCAATCCTCCCAGAAATGCAGTATTACTCTTTAATTTGATAAAAAGGGGGAAGTTGAGTTTTCCAATCATAATGGCTCTCACTGCATGAATTAAGGATCCAAAGTAAAGATCCTGCCAGTTTCTAAGTATATCAACGGTATATTCAGGGACTTGGAAAATAATTGCCAGATAGGTCCAAAATACTACAGGTTCTTTAATTCCATGATATAAGTAAAATAGAAGTTTATCAGCTTCTGTCATTCTTCTCTCTACATATCTGTGAGCATAATTCAATGGGATAATTCCTAAAAGTGGGATGGCTGTGTCAAAGGGAATGCACTGATTTGCAGCCCATAAACGATGCATTGACTTACCAATGAGCTTGGTAAATGGATATCTCTTTTTAATCTTCATTTCTTTAATTTTTAGTGATTCAAAGAGCTCTATGTAGGCTTCTCTTCCCCACCCCAAACATCTTTGAATGTTCTTAAAGTCCATATCCCAATGATCCTACTATGAGATAGATTCAAATCAAAGTACCATTTTTACCCCTGCCCACTAGGATCCACCACCCTCAATGATAGACCAGGGTAGCTGTTGAGCTCATGGTTTTTCTCTTTTCTTGGCATATACTTAGTCAAAGACCACCAGTCTCTTTGGCAAAGTCTTAGAGTAAGATTCTCAGTTCATCCTTGTACTGCCATTGCTGAGTGCTTCCCTTCCATTCTGGATCTGTGACTTGATTCAAATCTTGGAATTGTCAGCGGGCCCATGACCCTCTGGAGTGGTGGCTCAAGACAGGGCTGTGTTTACCAAACCCAGTCTGGCTTTTGTTGTTGTTGATCAAATCAAGTAGAATCTTAATGGTTTGCCCATTTTATGTTTGATCATATGGGGATAGTTAAGTAACTAAGCTGTGCCATACCATGGACTACTAGTTAAAAAAAAAAATGAGGTGTATCTAAATAGACTGACATGTAAAGTTCCCTAAATATATTGGAGTGAAAAATAAAAGTTGAAGAAAATGTTGAGAATGTTACCATTTATATAAAACACAGAGACCAAAAAACTACATATTTGCATATGTACAAATTTGTACATAAATACATAAGTTCTGGCAGGATCCATACCAAATCAGCAATGGTATTATATGTGGGGAGAGATATGGGAATGGAGGGGAGTTGGGAGTGGTAAAAGGAGGCTTTAATTTTTTCTTATTATTTATGCTTGAATTCTTGCTGAAGTGTTTTCAGGTATGATTTATATAACATTAAGAAATAATAATACTTTTAATCCAAAAGCCTGACGAAAGGAGGTGGTAAGAACATACCTCTTATCTCTCCTTTTGCACAATTACAATTTATTGTGCTTTTCCTTTCTTCTGATAACACTTTTAAACACATATTCTTATACCTATAATATAATATTTATTTCATTATAATTACTGTATTTGAATTTGTCACATGTCAGCCTTCCCTTCTAAACTATGTTCCTGGAGGGCAGAGAGCCAGGTGTTACCCATTCTCATCATAATGCAGTTCTTCATCCCTGCCAAAGCCTTGCATCAGAAGGTACTCATTAAGTGTGTTGAATTGAGGTTTATCCACATGAATCTGCTTTTACATAATCCTACGTGGTACGATCAATGGTAATTCAGCCACTGAGACAATAATATCTACCCTTCCTGTCTCAAAAAGAAACCTCTCCTCCAGAGGGGTCTAGGATGCTAATTATTTAAGCCTAGCCATGCTCCCTTTCTCTACTAGACTTTCCTCATATCTCTGCCTATTATTTTCGAAGGTCATTTCCTAGCAGTGAGTTTGCTGGGTCAGAGACAAGACTTTCCATTCTCACTAGTGCTGTGTTTTATCCACTTGGTCAGTTGGCTTGATAAAACATGGCCCCTTTTTGTTTTAAGTTGCATTTCTTTGATTTTCAATTCTACATCTTGCCTCCCTTCTCTCCCTTCCTCACCTACACACCTTTGTCCCTGGAGTCAACAATTTTCTGCTTTTAATGTTTTCTCATATTAACCCTATGAAATGACGAGGTAATCATCTGTACTCATCCAGTGGTATTCTTGTTTACTTGGGGAAGAGACTAGAGTCAGATCAAGGAGGGCCTGCCTCCAACTTCATGGGTCATTTGCCCAAGGGCAGGGATAATTGAAGGAAATTCATTACACCACCCTGACCTAGTTAACTCCAACTCACTCTTCAGATCTCCCTTCAAAAGTCATTTTCTCAGGAGAGCCTTTGTTAACCCCTAGATGAGCTCAGGTTGCCCTGTTTTTAGCTCTAATAACTATTAAAGAATTGTGTACTTATTTTCTTAATATCTGTAATGTACATGAAGACAAGGGACTGTTCATTTTTTTACTCATCATCTCTCTTTTATTATTATTATTATTATTATTTATGCCTACACCACCTGGTCTTCCTAGGTGGTCTCCCATCCAAGTACTAACCAAGCCCAACCCTGCTTAGCTTCCAAGATCAGAAATCGGGCTTGTTCAGGGTGGCATGGTCGTAGACCGTGGACCATGGCTCCACTGGGGCATGAACCCAGGACCTTCTGTGTGTAAAGCAGACGTGCTAACCGCTACACTATGGAACCACATCCTCATCATCTCTTATCACGGTATGTAGTACCTAGTAGGGGCTCAGCAATGTTTTGTGAAGTGAATCATTTAAAGAAAACCATCAGTTGGTAATTCTAAATGAAATCCTCCTAGCACAGTGATTCTCAGTCATAGCTACACATTAGAATTACCTGTGAAGTTTTTTAACAATTCCAATGTTCATTCCTACCATAGACCTTTTTTTTAAGTACTTCATTCTTTAGAGCAGTTTTTGGTTCACAGCAAAAATAAGAGGAAGGTACAGAGAATTCTCATATACCATTTCACTTATATATAAGCATATGTAACATACCTAAGCATCATAATCAAGCACATTATTGCTATTATTATTTTGAACAAACTGTTATCTGTTAGATCAATTAAGAAAAATAAAAATTTTTATTTAGCCTTAACTTAATCCTTCTTTGATACTCTTCCTTTCCTAATGTAGTTCCAAGTTTCTGACCTATATTATTTTCATTCTCTAAAGAACTTTTTTAAAACATTTCTTGCAAGGCAAGTTTAGTAGCAGCAAATTCCCTCAATTTTCATCTAAGAAAGACTTAATTTGTCCTTCACTTTTGAAGGATAATTTCACAGAGTGACTTTTCTCTCGACACTTTAAATATTTCACTTCACTCTCTTCTTGCTTGTATGATTTCTGAAGAAAAGCTGGATACAATTCTTATTTTGCTCCTCTAAGGGTGAAATGGTTTTTTCCTCTAGTGTCTTTCAGGATTTTTTCTTTAGCTTTGATTTTCTATAATTTGAAAATGATATGCCTAGGGGTAGTTTGTTGGTTGGTTGGTTGGTTGGTATTTGTCTTGCTTGGTGTTCTCTGAGTTTCCTGGATCTGTGGTTTGGGGTCTGACATTAATTTGGGGAAATCTGCAGTCATTATTATTTTAAATATTTCTTCTGTTTCTTTTTCTCTTTCTTCTGCTTCTGGTAGTCCCATTACAAGTATGCCACACTTTTTGTAGTTGCCCTACGGCCCTTGGATATTCTTTTCTTTTTCTTTTTTCAGTCTTTATTCTCTTTGCTTTTCAGTTTGAGGGGTTTCTATTGAGATATCCTCAGGCTCAGAGATTCTTTACTCAGCCATGTTTAGTCTATTAGTAATCCCATCAAAGGCATTCTTTATATCTATAATCATGGGTTTTTGTGGGGTTTTTTTTTTCGCTCTAGCATTTCTTTTTCTGTTCTTTCTTAGTATTTCCATCTCTGCTTACATTGCCCATCTGTTCTTGCATGCTATCTATTTTATCCATTAGAGACTTGAGCACATTAATTATAGTCGTTTTAAATTCCTGGCTGATAAATTCCTGCTATGTCTATTTCTGATGCTTGCTTTGTCTCTTCAAATTTTTGCCTTTTGGTATACCTTGTAATTATTTCTTGGTAGCTGGACATGATGTATCAGTTAAAAAAGAACTACTGTAAATTGGCCTTTAGAAATACAGTGGTGAAGTGTGTTGGGGAAGGGAAGCATTCTGTAGCCCCATGATTATGTCTTAGTCTTTCAGTGAGCATGTGCTTCTGGACTGTGAACTTCAGAAGTGTTTTTAATTGTTCTTCTCCCCTCAGGTGAGAGAGGATAGCTAGAATGGTTTGGAGTTGGGTATTTTTGTTCTCCCATATGGATAGCTGGAGTTGACTGGAGCTGGGTATTTCCCTCCCCCAGGCCAGTTAGGCTCTGATAATATCCCAGCAGGTTAGGCTCTGCTTAACTAGTTTCTCCTGAGGGTAGGTGTTAAGAACAGAGTGCTCTGGAATATTTTTAAAAGGCTCCTTTTTAAAATGGCTCCCTCTGCCAGAAGCATGAGAGCTATTTTCTCTGATATTTACTGTGGGAATCTGGTCAAGCTCCTGGAGGTAAATCTCACAATATTTTGCTCCACTCCCCCATGACTGGGTCCCCCTGGAGTTTTTAACTCTCACAATTCTCAACATTAAGCCGCCAGCAATTCATCAATTACTGTCCAGGGTTTCCTACTTAGCACTGGTTCCTGCAGTGAGTGTCTGCTCTATTAAGTTGTTGTTCTCTCTGTATTCTCAAGTCATTCTCTTCAATCGTGGGGGCAGCTGTTTGCCCTGTGTCCTCACCTCTCTTACAGATCCTAAAAAAGTTGATTTTTCAGTCCATTCAGCTTTTTCACTGGTTGGGACGGAGTGGTGGCTTCTAACCTCCTTATATGCAGAACCAGAAACCAGAAGTCCCATAGATTTTTAAAATCAGAATCTCAGGGTGATTATTAACATGTAGCTAAGGCTAAGAAACTGATGACCAGTGCCAATAACCTCTCCAACAGGGAAGATCACTGGCCAACAGACGGCGCCCAAACAACACCAATGGCTCCAGGAACACATGGCTACCTGAGGATTCCTCCTGCTTGGTAAGTTCATCTCTGCAGTGAAAAAGTTTAGATGCGAGGTCTGTTTACCATGTTTTTCTTGTGTAGGACACACATGCGTGCACACATTAGCTCCTTGAATGGCAAATGCATTAACGATCATGATGGTTATATGAATAGTGATTTAAAAATAATAAAGAATAGCCCTCACTCTCTTAGTGAGATTTGTCTCAGTCTAAGATATCTAATTAGAGCATTTCTGCTTGCCTTTTCTTTTAAAGCTTGCTGTCGGCAGCTAGATTGAAGATGGATCTTGGGCTGAAACTGCTTTGTAATATAAAAAAGTGGAAGTGAACCGTGGGGGCAGGGTGTCCCTTGTGACTGCTGCCCTGCCTTGATGAGGCAATATGAACTTTTAATCCTCTACTGCACAACATTTAATGGGCTCTGCGGAGGAGGAACAAACTTTCCTCTACCCTCAAGGTTCTTCTGGCTGGTCTAATAATCAAATAGACACAGACAGATTAGCAAGGGAAAATCACCAAATTTAATACATGAACCCACATACGCAAGAGAGTCAGAGACCCCATATAAGGAACATGGGTATATAAGACATCTTGAGCTAGGAATGAGGTAAGGTGCCTTGGGAGCTTCAAAGAGTCTTGTAGGATGATAAGAAGAGCAGATGCTTCGTAAATAGAAGTTCATCCTGCCTTATAGATAGGCCAAAAGAGATTAGTCTCTGATAATTGCTTATTATGGGCAAGGTGCCTAATTCAAGATCTTCTAGGTTCTTAAGGGAAGGGCAGAAATTTTCCTTGAGTCCAAGACTAAAGTTGTCTTTAGCTCAGAACAATCTGCATACCACAGAGGAACATCTTGAAGTGACTCCTTCTCAACCCCCATTGGTTTGTGGGCTTCGCTGTTTTGTTTTAACACATGGTTGGTGGGAAATTCTTGGTTAGGAGGGATGGCAATGGACAGGCACTAGCTTCAGATCTCTTAGGAGGTGTCTGGGAGACAGCATCTATCTTTCCTTTTGGCTACCCCCAAGTCAAAGTGCAACTTTCAGTCTTAGCTGCTTGGTTTCAAAGTTTAAGGCAAATCGCTGTTCAGTTTGTCACCTTTAAGTGACAGCTCTACTCCCAAAGGTTTGTGTCCCTAATACCAATTCTCCTTTTGCTGGCAGAAATATTATGCTAGAATACTCAACTTTTTCCAAATGCTCAACATTCTTAGCTTCGGCGCCTTTTGTGGGCGAGGCTTTATGTTAATAATTTCAGTTTGTCTACACATTAACTCTCTCTCATAACTCTCTCAATTGTGAATACCACCCCGAAAAATAGCTATTACTATGCCATTTTACAGATGAGGAGGCTTGAGCTCAAAGAAGTTAAGTCATTCGCTTGAGGGCACACCCATCTTTTGGGTATGAGACCATGGATATAGACAAGTTAGACAGACCTAGGATCAGATCACAGCTACACCACTGACAGGCTGTACACACTTGACAAGCCTGTCTTCTCCCTGAGGCTCCATTTCCTCATCTGTGGGATGGATTGTTTTGGAAATCAAACAATGTTCAGGAAAGGAGCTACTAAGATACCCAAATATGGTAGGCACTTCATAAATGTGTCTGTGTGTTCAACTTTTTTTTTTCTCCCTTATTCTTTCTAGTTGGAGTAAGGTGGGTGATCATATGTTAGCTCTAAAATGGAATATAGTCTACTGTTCAATCTTTCAGAATATTTCCAGCTCTGGGCACTCTCTGCTTGTGGCTCCACCCCTTTCCTGGTTGGACAGTGAAGCCCTTGCTTATGCATACCTTCACCTAAATGTAAAAGGGAGTATTAGGAGAATTCCCAGATGATAAATGTGCTGAGACACTGAAATACTTCTACTGAGGGAGGAAACTTCTTCCTAAGTTTCCAGGAAGTGCATGGTTTTGTCTCCTGCAGGGTTTGAATGCCCAAAAGGCAGGAAGTGGACTGGGACAGCACAAAACTTCTCATTCTTTTTAATGTGCATAAACCATGCAGTTTGATTGTTGCTGTTGTCCATTCAAAGCATACATGACCTAACTTTAACAGACAAAATTTTATAGCATTATTTTTTCTCCTCGAACTCAAAATTTTCCACAAAATATATCTTTATATTGCAAAAGTTTTTTTAAAAAATTGCTTACCCTATCATCCTTATATGGAACTAAAATATTGGAAATTGTATTTTAACTTTTTAATTTCATGCAACCAAGAAGCTCTTAATGTTTTTAAAAATTCTAGATTGAGTTGTCATTGCAATTATTATTAGTATAAAATTAACTAAAACATCATAATTATATATTTTTGTATTAAAATTTTAAATTATCTATATTATATTTAAATTATATTAAATTATATATGTATTTCTTAATGTAATGGCTGGGGTTTTATTTTTCAGTTCATATATCTGTGATAAATATTACTGATTATTAGAATGAGACAGTATTCAGCATAAATTCTATTCTTGTTCTGTTTCCATTTCTGTACATGTAAATAATTAGAAAACATGCTTACATATATCAGTGAGTGGACATGGAAGGAATTCTGTAATGCAATGTCATTCAACTCTTTAAATGGTCTTGAGTTATATGTCAAAAAATTCTATAATCTAATGCTATGCTGTGCTCTTCACACTTATATGTCTAATCAATGAAAAACACAAAGCCTTGCCTTCAATGTATGGTGTCATGATTAATATTAATAATTAATATTTCAGAGTACCTTTTAGTGCTTCAGAGGCAAAGAAGCATAGTAAAAAGTGAAATGGGTGAGTGAGTTACCTTTCTTTTGTAAAGCAAGACAACTAGGATTATAAAAGGGAGATGAAAGGAAAAGCTTCATGATACCTGGGCTGCAGACACATTATCAGGTGGATACAGGGGCTTTGTTTCCTGTAATGGCAAGCTGGGTTAATCACATGGTCTTGTAATATGTTAAGCAAAAGTGGACAGAATTACAAGGATAAATAGACAAACCTATAGTACAATGGAGTATTTTAATATACTCATCTCAGTAATTAATAAGACAAGCAGACAAAACAATCAATAAGGGAGACAGATTTGAACAGCATGAGTAACACGTTTGACATAATGCACATATATAGACCTGCAACAATCATCTGCAGCTTATACATTCTTCATATCACACATGGAATATTTATAAAAATTCACTGTACACTAGACAATAAATCAAATCTCAACCATTTCAAAGGATAGGCTATAATGTAATTAAGATAGAAATCAATAATAAAAACATAATGGAAAATCCATTCCTCCCAGTGACATATTGAGAGAAGATTAGCTGGTGACTCCAGAGATGTCAAAGCAATATCTTCTTCTCATTGGGTCATAGGGATGCCCTGGGTATCTGTCCACTTAGAAGAGTCCCAGAATTCTTAAGTAATCATCAGTCCAAATCAGTAAGAAAAGGAAAACCCAGTAGAGAAATGGACAAAGTCTTGAGGAAGCACTTCTCAAAAGAAGTCCAAAAGGTCAATAAGCACATCAAAAGGTGTTCAACATCAGGAAAATGCAAAGTAAAACTAAAATGAAATACCATAAAACACTGGTCAGACTGGCAATGTCTGTCAACACCAATGGGATTAATCTCATACACTGCTGGTGGGAAGGAGAATTGGCACAACCACTTCAAAAACCAATTAGCATTCTCTAGTAAATTTGAATATACCCATAAGCAATGACTCAGCTATTGTACTCCCAGAGCTCTCATGCACATGTGCCCCTGGAGACACATTCAAGGATATTTTCTACAACACTGTTCACAATCTCCCCATACTAGAAACAACCCAACTGTCCATCACTAGTAGAATGGGTAAATAAACCGTAGTTCAACATATGATAAAATGCTATGCTACATTCAAATCTGATAATGCATCTTGCAAACAGAAAATTAAAATGAATTCAGTTTGCTTTTCTGTAGACTCTTTATTAAACCTAGTATACATACAGAAAAGTATACAAATTATCATCGAACAGCTCCATGGGTTTTCACAAAGTGAACATATCCATGTAACCAGCACCTGTGAATCTATTTTATTTTTGAAAAAGAAATATATTACCCCACCAGATGAAGAGTTTCTTTAGGGCAGGAATAACCATGTCTTTTATTGTTTGTGTCATTTACACAATGCTTGGCCAAAGAGTAAGCTCTGTAGAGTTTGTTGAATGATATACAGAGCTCTTTTGATTGGTGCCATCAAATCAAAAAGAAGATGACCTTGAGTACAGCAGACTTTAGAATGTCTGCATTTTATTTTCCTTATCTATTTAATAATAATCTCTTACATTTTCATTATCTTTTGACTTTAGTAATGCCTTTCACACTCTCTATCTTATACTCACAACAATCCTAGAAGTAGACCAAGCAGTTATTACTCATCCCTCTGTCACAGTTGTGGAAACTGGGTATCAAAAAAGCTATAAGTCCTGGCCAGTTAGCTGGATACTGGATGGGCCAAGATGAGGATGCCTGGGTCTCCTTTGCCTTGATGCAGTATTCTTTTTCCTATACAACATTGAGCTGGTCATCTGGACTTCTCAACCTCCAAAAAGGGCTTCTTACAGTTTTAACTTCCCAAGCCCATGATGCTTTGGGGGTCACAGACTCAAAAAAGGAGTTTAAAATGACCAGCAGGAGGCAAATACAGCAGGGACATACAGCAGGGACTGTACCAAGCAGTCTTTGATTAAACTGTACACTCATGGGCTTGGGAAAACTCTCCTTTTAGCGTCAATGTATCATATTTTTCTGAACAGAATTTTTTGACATTTTTTGAGTAAAAATTTATGAATACGATGCAGTTTATTATATGTTAATTATACCTCGATAAAGTTGATTTCTTTTTAAGTGACAGCTGTCACTCGTAGTCCCCAGAGTGGTTAATGTTAATACAGGCTGGAGCCTTCTCACTGGTTCAGCAATGGCCACATGATGACAGACTCAAATTCCAGGGCAAAATCTATGACATGAGAATTTTAAATTACTCCTTTGGGACACAAAGAAATACTTCAACAAATGAAAGTTTGCCACATGTATGAAAAGGATCTATCAATATGTCAAGGATGTCAATTTCCTTAGGTTAAAATGTTTTACTTTTTATCTGTATGTGTGTATCTAGACAATGGTTTTCATTTTTTAACAATAACACAACAAGCAATAATATTCAGAAGAATTCTGATAAAAATAATTAGGAGCCAACAGCCCTATCAGATATTAAAACATAAAACTATAATAATAAAAAATGTGATACTGAAATTAGTGGAAAATAATAAGAGATTCAGAAATAGATCTAAATACAAACAAAAATGTAACAAAGGTGGTAGTTCTAAGCAGTGGGGAAAAGATGGATCATTTTATAAATGCTATCGCAACATCTGGGTAACCATCAAGGAAAAGTAAACACCCATGTCTTACAACTTACATAACAACAAATGACAAATGAATCAAAATTTATATGTAAAAAATGCAAGAAACCATAAAAGTACTAGAATAAATAAGGAAGAAGGAATCCCTTTCTATGACAAAAACTTCAGAAGCTGTGGGAAAGGATATATATGTGTATGCACATACATATATATGTGTACATATACATGTATATGATAAATTGGACTACATACACAAAACACCATGAGAAAAATCAAAAGAAAAATGCCAGAAATACTCGAAGTACATCCCAAAGGGACATACAAATCTCTAATAAGATAAATAACTCAATAGAAAAATGAGGAAAGAATTTGAACAGATGGTTCACAGAAAAGAAATAAAAATGCATCTTAAACATATGAATACATGCTCAACTTCACTCTTATTAAGGAAAAACAAATTAAAACCCTACTGAGATATCATTTTTAATCTAGTAGGCTGTCAAAAAGCAAAAAGATTGATAACACACTAGGATGGCAAAGATTCAAGAAAACAAAACATCCAACAGTCCTTGTGGAAATGAAAATTGCTGTACTTATGGTGCATAATTTGGCAGTCTCTATCAAAACCACATATATACATCCCTTTTGGCCTAGGGTTTTCCTCTTAATTAATTTCACAGATATTCTCACACATGGGAATTACCAGGTTATGCAATTTTGGGGGTAATATCAAAAGATTAGAAACCATCTGAACATCTATCAGTACATGACTAGTTAAACTATGATACATGCATGCAGTGGAAAATTATGTAATTGATACAAATAATTTCATGTACTAATATGAAAACATCTTCAGGATAAATTAAGTGGAAAAAGTATAAAACTATGTATTCTACCATTAGTGTGCAAAGGATAGGAAAAGGAATATATGCTTGTTGAGATACACATACACATATGAATCTAAAATCTCTGACATAGTTACAAGGATCTGACAATAGTTGCCTTTGGAGAGAAGGACCGACTGGGGGATGAAAAGGAGAGTTTTCATTGTATATAACCTTTTATTGCTTTTGAATTCTGGAATATGATATTGTATTACCTATTAATAAACATTTAAATATGTAAAAATAAACAAAAATAAAAGAGAACACAGGAAGGAAGTGGACAGAATTGACTCTAACAAAAGGCCCAACCAGTAGCCCCCATACTAGGCAAAGCCTGCCGTGGGGCTGAAGATAGTGAGGCTTGGTGGCAGGTCAGAGAGGGCCCTCCTGCCAGGCTCAGGTTGGAGAGGGTTCTCCCAGTGAGTGCTTGAATGTTCCTGATCTGCCACCAGACCCCTAGGCTGGGGAAGCCACCATTCACTGACTCTGCTGCCCACAGAGCTAGAAGCTGTGTGCCTGGTCATTCCTCCCCCCACAGCACCTGCCACATGCCCCAAGAAGACACCTGACAGCTGAGATGGGTCCCTCCCCCTCCTGCTGCAGGCTTCTCCTGTATAATAAACACCTCTGAGGAGGGCTCCACATGGAAGGACTGCCCTCCTCACTACCTCCTCAATAGCTCCCTCCCTGCCTCATGAGATGGCCCATTTCTTTTTTTGTGGTGAGAGTATTGAAGATCTCTCTTAGCTTTCTCCCAGATGTACCCTGCAATGGTCTCCAAGAGACTGTGACACTTTGGGGGGGCTCTGGCCCACCAAATTTCAGAACTGACACCCAATGGCCCAGTCTCAGTGGCTCTCTCATTTAGATTAGATGCAGAACTGCCTCGGTCTACTCCATACAAGAGACATGGCAAAACCTGCCAGCCTCCCAAGATAGCTCTGGCCTGACTCACTAGTGCAGGACAGCTGCTGGAAAGCGTGTTGTCTAACATCACAAACGCTGCCATCTCTACTAGTAGAAGTGATGGAGTTCATGGTAGTTGCTGCTAACATATCTCTGTCCTCAGATTTCACTCACCTCACTGGGCCCTAAATTTATTTATTTTTTTTCTGTCGAATTTCAGACACACAAAATTAGATTAGTAATAATACTTAATTTGTATTGCACCAATACCATCAGTCCATTCATGCACCTTTTTTATTGTATTTATTCATTCTTCCATGTAGTATCTAGAACTTCACTAGTAACTTATAGCTACCTGTATGCTCTTCTCATTTGCCCCCTCCTCCTCCAACCCCAGGAAACCATTATCCTCAACTGTAGGTTTATTATCCCTTTGAATTTTAATAGTCTATCACATAAATATGTATGCCTATACAATATATTTTTAGAGAGTAAATTAATATTTATATAGTTGTTAACCACAGTGAAAATTAAACAGGTGGGAATTTATCTGTGGTACACCTTGAATGCGAAAGAACTAAATTACCATGAATGCAAGGTCTTTTTCTTGTTTCAACCCCAAAATAAAATTTGTTACGAGCACTAATTTTAATCAAGATTATGAGAGGGCTAATCTGTCTTTGGTACCTTAATGCACCTCTCTGTGCTCCTTCTCTTTTCCATCCCCATAACCTTTCAAGAAATTTGAAATCCTTTTCATTTTGCTTCCCATCAAACACATCCTTAAAAAGGAAATATAATATCAATCATTTACTCCTTATTGTAAATTTAATTTGTAGGCTACCTCTCTCAAGGTGATTTGCATTTTAAATATCTCTATTTGAGAAATGAAAAAGATTAGTGTTCTGTTAAAAAAATTTCATTCCAATAAGAAGATAAGGGAGGTATTTTAAGAAAATTGAAATTTCCCTTCCACAGAAATTTGTCTCATAAAAAATACAACATAGGGAAACTAGTAGAACCTTATCTACTAGGAATTTTGCTTCAATAAGATGTTAGGCCTGTTTTGGCCACATTACAATTCTACCTTTAAAAAAAAGAAAAGTTTTTTTCCTAAACCTCAGCTACGCAAAATTGAGGTAATTCTCCCCTCAATTCATGCCATACTTCACATTGTTCTTGCAAAACCCCTCTTTTGTTCTATTTTTTTCACTACTGTCTTCAGCTCCTCTTTAATTCTCTTTCCCCCATATACAACCACTTTTAATAAGTCTTTTGAGATGACTTTTTTCCCTGTTTTATTGAGATATAATTGACATATAACATTGTGTAAGTTTAAGGTATACAATATGTTGATTCGATAACTTCCATATTGCAAAATGATTACCAGAGTAGCATTAGTCAACACCTCAATTAGTCTAATTACTGTTTCTTCTTTTTGATAAGAACATTTAAGATTTACTCTCCTAGCAACTTTCAAGCATATAATGCAATATTGTTAACTACAATCACCATTCTGTATATTAGATCCCCAGAACTTGTTTATCTTATAACTGAAAGTTTGTGTCTTTGACCAACATCTCCCAATTTCCTCCATTCCCCAGCCCCTGGCAACCACCATTGTGCTCTGTTTCTATGAGTTTGGTATTTGGTGATTCCATATATAAATAATATCATACAGTATTTGTCTTTATCTGACTTACTGTACCACTTGATCATGGTGTGTGATTCTTTTAAGATGCTGTTGAATTTGATTTGCTAGTATTTTATTAAGAATTTTTGTGCCATATTCATGAGGGATATTGGCCTGGAGTTTTCTTTTCTTATAGTATCTATCTGGCTTACATATCAGGGTAATGCTGCTCCGGTAAAAAGAGTTTGAGAGTGTTCTCTCTTGTATTTTTGGAAGAGTTTGAGAAGAATTTACATTAATTCTTCTTTAACTGTTTGGTGGAATTTACCACAAAAACCATCTGGTCCTGGCCTTTTCTTGTTGGAAGGTTCTTGGTTACTGATTCAATGCTTCCTAGAAATTTATTTATTTCTTCTGGGTATCCAATATATTGGTGTATAATTATTAATAGTATTCTCTTATGACCCTTTATACTTCTGTGGTACCAGTTGTAATGCCTTCTTTTTTATTTCTGATTTTATTTATTTGAGTCTTCTCTTTTTTTTCATAGTCTAGTTAAAGGTTTGCAATTTTGTCAATTTTGCTCATGTTTTCAAAAAACCAACTCAGTCTTGTTGATCTTGTTTCCTTTATTTTTCATGTTTCTTGATGTTTTATGTTGCTTTGAAGCAGCAGTCACCTCTTCCAGTTTTTGCTAACTGACTTTGGGAGAAAACTACCTGAAGATTCTGAGGCTTTCTCAGAACTTCTGTGGGGACATCGGCTCCATTCTTCTTGCTCCCTCTTGTGGCAGAATTCTTAAGCTTGTATGCCTTCTCTCCATCCTGAAACGCACCAGGCTGAATGCTGACAGCCTCCCTTTTGTTTTCCCAAAGGTGGTGCTAAAGCTCAAGTTTGTGGTCTCTCCCTGGTCTGCAGATTAGGACTCTCTTTCTGCACATGCTTGCTAGCCGTATGCCAAAGCTTGCTGTCAGTATCAGGAGCACACAGGGAACTGGCCATAGTAGAGGTGGGAGTGAGAAGCACAGAGCACTGTGGGTGCCTGTGGACCAGTTGAGAGATCCATGACTAATGTGTCCCCAGTGGCTTGCATGCAGGTTCCTTGATGGAGTCCACAGAGCAGTTAGTAGGATCTGCATCCCTTTAATGACCTCTGAGAGTTTTATTTGCTGCTCTCCCAGCCTCTTCTTGCCCCATAGTCATGCAGCTCATGATTCAGTACTCTGGATGCAGTGAAAGAGAAATGAGCCTCTTTTGGGAGCACCTCACACAATAAGAGAAGCCAGGTACTCACATGCTTTCATTTTCTTTTCCCTATGGGAGAATATCTCTCTTGGCCCTAAACTATGCCACCTTGAAATAGGGTGATTCAGGTAAAGTCATATTGTCCCTGTTGTTTTCTCCAGTACACCAAAAGTTGTATTTTTTGCTCCAGCAGTGTACTGGAACTTCTCCACTGGAAATCTGAACTTCCATAAAGGCTTTCTCATTTGTGGATGGATATCTAAGATAGTGTTTTCCAGTGGCTCCCAAACCATGGCCCATAGAGACTATGACCAGTTCACAGCCACTGTAGGGTCCACAGCTAGAACCAAGGTCTGTGCGCTTATTACTCAATACACTGGTGGATGAGACTCCTCCCAGGTCCCTTGGTGTATGGTGCTCGATCCCACAACTCCCACACAAAGGAACTTTTGTCCATGGATGCCAAATTGTTGTTGGAGGAAAGACACAAATGAGGGACATCTTATTCAGCCACGATGCTTACAATTAAGTGTATAGTTGTTTACCTCTGTTCAGGCCATGAGCAGAAGGTGACAATGGTGAGGAATATATTGTTGTTTTGAAGAACCACCAGAAATTATCTGAGTTTTTTTTTTAATTCCTCTTTTACAAAGGCCACTGAATTGATAGGTAGAAAAAGGAGAACTGTACTGGGGTTTTTGGTATCAATTATCAAGGGAAAATTATGCTTCTGCTACACATCTGGTACAGGAAGGACCATATCTGGGACCTAGGGGAATCACTGTGGTGCCATTTGGAATAGGGAAAAATAGTAATTGCATGCCCAATTAAAGATTAAAGTAGCTGAAGAAAGCCATGGAATAACAAAGACTCAGAACATTCAGGTATAAAGGTATTTTTCACCAAGTAAATAACCCCAACTGATTAAGGTACTGACTGAAGGCCAGAATAGCCTAGAATGGGTAGTGGAATAAAATATAAATGATAAAATGATATTTTATCAGTGATAAAATATTAATGATAGCCTGGCGACCAGTTATAAAAATGAGAACTGAAAAATCTATACATATTTTTATGTACATATTAATCGTTGATATCTTTTTTCCCTTCTCTTCCCCTTGTATTTTGTATGAAGAATGTCGTTGGTGTTTAATTTCACAATGAATTGACTAGACTATGAGAAGCCACATCCAAATTAGATGGGGAGAACTGAGATTCACCTGTGAGCTTGGACCTAAGAAGAATATGATGACTGATGGGATTTGTAACTCCTGTCAGAGAGAAGGAGAAAGCATTTGTAGGAGAAAGGTGTTTCAAGTTGAAGTTGTTAAATATAGGTGGAAGGGTGAGAATGAATGTTGAACAGTAAAGGAGGTGGATTGTAGCAGTCTTGGGTCTGTTTCCATCAGATCCATTTCATCCATACCCTCTTCTCCTGCACTGCTCTGCATTTCAAGGCTGATCCCTGAAGACTCCATTTCCCAGGCCCCTGAGTGGGTTTGGCCAATAGAAGGTCCTGGAAGGAGATTATAAAGTGAGAGGAGGGAAGAATCCAGAGTATTTTCTCCAGCAGTCTTCACTTCAGGTGCCATCTCCAGAAGTAGCTGTATTTCCTTCATGGTTCTAACTTCCACAGGAAAGGTCTGCACTGATTCCGGCTTCTACCAGGTGATCCTAGCCCTGGGTTCCTGTTGCACTGCCTTTTCCCTCTCTCCTTACACCTAACAGTGGTAATGCCTTCCTGCTGTTCTAAACTTTGGGTCATTTAATTTCCTCTGTTTTCATTTTCAGCTTTCCTATGATCTTTGTAACCAGTTTTCTGCATTAAATTCCTTCTGTTCTAAGTTCTCATGTGGTTTCTATTTCTTAATTAGACCTTGACAGGTTAACTGCCCAAGAGGGAAGCGATTAAAGGATGATAATAATAATCACAATCATTTATATTTATTAAGAACTTACTAAGATTCAGGCCCTGTGCTAGAGATTTTATATGTATTAACTCTTTTAATCCTCTCAGTAATTCTAAATGGCAAGTTCTCCATTTATTCTCATTTTATAGAGAGATGGCACAACTTGCCTGAGGTTACACAGTCAATGCCCAAGTGAAAAGTGAACGTAAGTTTGCATAACACCAAATTCATACTCATCATGATCATTCATCATGACGAGTATTACATAATCATCAAAATAATATTTTCGAGAAATAAATATATAAATAATATTAAGTTTTTTAAAAAAAGAGAAAACTCAGTGTGTAGGATCCTAAGAAGTTCTTTTTTTATTGAATATGTATCTATTTATCTCATAAATGATACTGGATATGTCAAAACAGGCTATAGGAGGTGGAATTACAGGTCATTTTTATTTTCTTTTATATACACTTATTTTTTCCCATTTTTTAAAAAATGAATTCATTTTTATGAATTTTTTCCAATTTTTAAAAATGGAAGTGTGATCACGTATCAGTGAAGATTAGGTGTGACACCTCCAAGACTTCATCAGAGACCTAAGCTCTTGCTCTCTTGTGACTCCCATCAGCCTGGTGTGCTACCTCGGGGCCTTCCCATTCCCATACCAGCAGCAGGAAAGAGGGAGGGAGCTCCCTTTACTTTGAAGTAGATTTTCTGGAAATTCCATACGCTTCTGTGTCCATAGCTTTGACCTTCTGGTTTGTCACAGGGTCACCCCAGGCTACAAGAGAGGCAGTAAATGTAGCCATTCAACTGAGTGCCAACATGGGTCTGTTAGTAAAGAATGGATATGCAAGCAATTGACATTCTCTTCCACAGACCATTATAATCAGTATAAAATAAAAACAAATTATGTCGCTTTAATTTCTCAATTCTACCACATAGCATCTAACTAACTGAGTTCCATTCATATCCAAATAAAGATATTTGACCTTTTGGCCTTCACTGAATGTAGTATGTGGGGGAGTGATTTTTAAAATAAACTCTAATTTCGGAATAATTTTAGACTTCCAGAAAAGTTGCAAATGTAGTACAGAGAGCTCTTCGTTTATCAAGTTTGTTTCCCCAAATATCATCTTCTTAAATTACCATGGTGCATTTGTTAGTAGTAAAAAGGCAACATTGGTACATTATCATTAACTAAACTTCAGATTTTGTAAGATTTTACCAGTTTTTTCATTAATGTCCTTTTTCTGTTCCAAGATCCAATCCAGGATGCACATTACATTTTAGTTTTCGTGACTCCTTAGTCTTCTCTGGTCTGTGACAGTTTCTCAAGCCTTTCCTTGTTTTGTTTTGTTTTGTTTTGTTTTCTAATAACCTTCAATATTTTGAGAAGGATAAGTAAGGTATTTGTAAAATATCCCTCAATCTGCATTTGTCAAATGTTTTCTCTTGGTTAAACTGGGGTTACAGGTTTAGGGGAAGAATAACACAGAAGAGAAGAATGCTTCTCATCACATCCTTTCAGGGGGTACCTGATACCTACATGACATTACTGCTGATGTTAACTTTCATCACTTGCTGAAGGTGGTGTTTGCAGTTTCTATACTGTAGTTATTATTTTTTCCCTCCCTACATGCTATTCTTCGAAAGTGAGTCACTGAGTCCAACCATACTTGGAGTAGGAGGTGGGGTATCTACATATATTATTTGGGAATCTTCTGTAGAGAAGAATTGCCTCTTCTCAGTGGGGGAGAAATTTTTAAGGCTCAAATACATTGCTTTTGCTTCAAGACAAAGTACAGGTGATGAGAACATTGTATAGGCATTGTGGTCAGTGCTGAGGATACTGTGATATATCCCTGGTTTCAAAGAAAATACAATCTTATCGGAGACAAAAAAATTTAAGCAAAGAGTATTGGTCCAAAGTGAAACATGCTTTAAGAGGTATGCACTCAAGGTGCCAAGGAGCCCTGATGGCCCAGGTAAGTAGGGTTTATTCTCTGGGAGAGAGAAATTCAGGAAAGACTTCAGGGAAGAAACGATATATGAAGTTAACTTGTCTGGTTAAGTAATAGCTGGAGACCCCATTAACCGCTGTCCACAAAAAGGACCAAAATCTTGTTTGTAGGCTATGAAACTGTTAGTGTTTGGTTTGCTGAATTTGAACTGGGAACATCCAGTAGACATTTGAATAGTTTGACCTGGGTTCTGGAAAGAGGAAGGAGTTTGAAAGACATTTGGATATCTCACTTGAGAGAGGAAGGGGATCAGGGAGGCCTTGAGAATGGTTAAAGTCTTTTAAGAGAACATGAAAAGCGAAAGAGTGAAAGGGGGTGGCAAAAGGATAAAAGGAAAGGATACAAGTGTCCCTCCAACTTATAAGGTCTCCCCAGACACACACTCTATCAGGAGACCTGGGACAGACAAAAGCACACGTCTCCATTACAGCGTGAGGTAAGACCACATTTACAGGCAGGAAGGAAGTGTGGATGCATGGAAATCATTCTGCCCTCAATCTCAAAGCAAATAAACTAAAGAAGGATTTTTTAATAACTTATTGTCTGTGCTGATGGATGATGCTGAGCAGGATTTCTTTCTATTTCCTGAACCCTTGCGATAAGATCTCCATGCAAGAGTAAAACAAGGAAAGATGTCTTTTTCTTAACTTTAAAATGCTCAGGTATATGTTTTTCTTCTGATTGTGTTGTATCTGTTTAACATAGAAAATAAATAAAATTAAGAAACAAGTAGTAAAAATTACTCATACTCCCACCCCACAAAATAATTAACTACAACTAAAAGTTTTATATATGAATACATATAAATACACACAAATAGCTATCATAATATATTTACACTGTGGAAAATTTAGAAATCATAGTTGTATGTGATAATTAAAGTAATCTATACAGCCTCCTAGAGATTTTTTTATACCTATGTTTGCATATCTTATTTTTTTAACCAAAAAATGGACTCATACTGTGTAAACTGTTCTATAACACTCCTTCAAAAACATGCTATCATTAATCATTATTAACATTATGAACATATTATTTATTGAAATATATACTTTTAAGGAGGTGTCATTATCCCAATTTTACAGAAAAAGAAATTGAGGATGACAGATGCTAAATAAATTGTGATCTGGAGCAATTTTAATAATGTTTTGTAGAATCCAGATCCATGCACTTAATCTATGTCAATGAATGCTCACTTAGAATATTGGTTTAAAATTAATTGTTCAGTTTATTAAAGTTACAAAACCTGGTTCAATTTATAATATTATTCTCTTATTTTTCTTATAAATATAGAAAGTTTTAAAAATCATTAATAAGGAGCCTGTATTAATTTTGGTCCCATTTACAAATTTAATTAAGTGCTTTAATTACTTCAAATTGAATTTTGAAATTTAATATAGTCAGTTTCTTTTTTAAGTATTTCAATATTTGATTTATAGAAAGACTTCTCTAAAGTATTTAAGTAATATTTATAAATTCAATAAGTTAAATATAAATATAATGAGTCTAAAAAGCCTTTAATTGTTCCCATGCTGTTTATAAAATAAGTGATATTTAAACATTCAGTGGCAAGTTTAAACCAATTATTCAATTACACATTATAATTTAGAATCTCTAACCTAGCATGCTAAATTTTATTAAACATTATAAACACCTAAAGTATCAAACAGAAATGAACTCATTAAGGCACAAATATTAATACTGCTTGTTCAATTTACTTCATCTTTATAGTTAATTCTAACAATTCTTTTTT
>NW_006442109.1:7379323-7380307 GCF_000325575.1 Pteropus alecto
TTCTTTACTACTGTAATTCTAACTACTATTGAATCAAAACATACTTATCCAGTTCCAATTCGTGTAATGGAGGAATAGCCTATACTAGATTAACTCTCTTGCCAATAACAATTATAGATCCTGGACAACATGTAAAAAATATCTGTGTGAAGGCACTGGAGAGAAATCCAAAGTAGGGAGAAATGGGAAGGATATTATCCTTGAAAAAGGGACGCTTACTAGGTGATGTCCACATGTAATGAGCTTTTCCCCTGAAGGTACTTCATGGTTTACTTCAGTGCCTGGGGAAATAGAGCTCAAGCAGAGAGTAGCAGTTTTACTAGGCTAACAAGACAGAAGTCAGAGTTTTAGAAGTGATTGCGAGGCACTGGAAATTGAGGTAGGGAAATCCCAGAAAGGAAAAAGCCACAAAATAAGGAGATCCAAAAATTTCATATAAATTTCTCTTAAAATCCTTGACTGATTCCTAAATTGTGTGTGCATGGGGCAAGACCCCGAGAAACCCAGCAAAAAGAAAAAGGCTAAGGAACTAAGCTAAGATTTTAGCAGCTGCCTAGGACTCAGAAGTCTAAGTTTGGTGTTTAAGTCCAACCAAAATAGAGGAGTTTGGTAAATAGCCTTGGTTTTCTACTGACCTTCTAGGAGGGCCTCCCCTTAGGAGTAAAGATCACATCTGAGGACCAAGGACAAAACAATATAACTAACAAAGGCTAAAACCAAACCCCCAAGGGTCAAGGTGATCTGCCAGTAATTTAACTACTGCCATAACAAAATGCAATATTCTTTAAAGGAAGGTAACTTAAGCCAGAGTTTCTACAACATATTATTCACAATGACTAATATACAATTTTTAAAACTTATTAGACGTTCAAAGAACCAAAACGTGTAACCTGTAATTAAGAGGTTAGTAGAAGTAGACTCGTAAGAGACTCATATGTTGGAATTAGCTGAAAATTATCTTAAAACAGGTATAATAAATTTGAT
>NW_006442109.1:7380326-7408385 GCF_000325575.1 Pteropus alecto
ATATATATATATATATATATGGGCAAAATGAGTGAACAGACAGAGAATCTCAATGAAGAAATAGGAAAACTTTTTTTAAAGAGCCAGATAGAAATTCTAAATGCATAACCTAAATCTAATCATGAGAAATTATTAGACAAATTCAAATTGACTGACACTCTATAAAATACTTTCCCTGTAATCTTTAAAAATGTCAAGGCCATGAAAGTCAAGGAAATATGAAAAACTTTTAAAATGCTCAGATCCTGTATATTTTTGTTAAATTAATACTCATCATAGTCATTCATTACCATGATTCATATTATACAATCATCAAAACTATTTTCAAAAAATATATAGAAAATTGTTCATGGTATAATATTCATTTTTAAAAAGATGAAAAACTCAATGTATAAGGTCCTAAAAGTTTTCATTTTAATCTAATGGCGATCTATCTCATATACATACTAGACATGATGATGAAGAAAGCACTCTTTATACAAGAATGCCAGCTAACCAATGATTAGAAGTAATGATTAAAATAATCATTTTACTACAACCCCCAAAAAAATTAACTTAGGCAGGCTCATCAATGAATGCCAAAGCCTCTGAATGAAAGATTGGTGGAGAGATACATAGTTCAAGTCTCACACCACAGGTATAATTACAAGAGGGAAAAATCTTCACCGGAAGCATCAGGTTGTCAGCACCTTAACCCAATGATCAATCTTATCCTTCATGGTAAGACAGCAAGACATATGCTTCCTGGTGTGATGTAACATGAACAATACAGTGTTACCTATGAATATTCTTTCCAAAAATGTTTAAACTGAGTTTAACTGATTACTTAGATCTAATTTTATTTTATGAGAAATACAAAGATAGATCAGGGTAAATTGGCACCATGAGGAGTCAAACGAATCCAGCATGTAGAACATACTTTAGGACAACTATTCTAGTATTTTGACAAAACACGTCATGATGAAAAAATGGAGGCTCCTGACTGTCCTAGATTTTAAAAGACGTAAAGACATGTAACCATGTTACATTAGTCCTTAGTTGGATTCTAGTTTGAATACAGTGAATTTTAAATATAGCTTTGAGATATTTGGAAATTTTAAAATATAGACTGGATATTAAATGATATTAAGGAATTATTGTTTATTTTGTTAGAGGTGACAACGAGTTGTGATTAAGTAGGAAAATGCCCTTATTGTTTGGATATGCTTTAGTAGTATATTATTGTTCTTGATTATTTGACTCCTTTTTCCTGGATAAGAATTATATATCTTGCCCTGCAATTTGTAGAAATTCCTCAAGAAGGAGTATATCCCAACCCCAGTCATGTCATGCTGGTCTCGGATCAGTGAAATATGAGCAGAAGTGACATGGGTCTCACACTTTTTTTCAAATGCAAGCATTATGTATGTCTTTATAATTTCTAGATATCTCTAAATTGTGGAGAAGCCTTGAGAAGGCAGTTCTGTGAGTATCTATGAGTGCATATTGTTCCTCAGCCCCACATGGGGTGCTGCCAAAGAGGCAATAATATGTGAGACTCCGTGACCTGATACCGCAGGCTCACAAGCAAGCTTATGATACACATGGGGAAAATCCTGAGACAGTAAGTGGCATTAGACAACAGGTGACCCAGCATGAGCAGAAGGAGGTGAGAGTAGTCTGCCAACAGTCAAGACAGCAAAGCTTCCTTGAAAGAAATGAAATTTACAACAGGCAAGGAAAGGCGATAGGACTTAACTAGACAGAAGGAGGAGTGAATGTCTTAGCTGAGGGAAATGGCATGACAGAAAGTGCAACATCAGGGCTGAGCATGGGATACTGAGGGAAGGTGGGTGGCATTCAAGGTAGAAAGACAGGGTTCGGCCAGATAATAAAAACCTTGCATCCAGGATGGCTGGGACGCAGTGAGGTGGTGGAGCTGCACCTCCAGGAGTCTTTGTGCAGCAAAGGAATGTGAAAAGGAAAGACAGATCTGGTGGCATCTGTGAGGCAGGGCTGGGACAACTTCCTAAGCAAAGAAAACAGAGAGAAGCATTCTCTACCAGCCCAGGTGCCCGTGAAAAAGAACTTTGGTTTAGGCTTGGGCAGTGAGAACCTAAACGGAAAAATGCTAAGGCAGGTTTGAAGGGAGAATTGGCAGAATTTGGAATATTTATGTCCCTCGCATTCAGACACTTATGGTAAGCAAACTGTATTATAAGCTAATTCAGTGTTTAATGATTTTGAATGCATATATGTAAAATTGAAGGTTCTTTTCCTCTACCAACTGTTATCTCCACTTTTTTATCCTAAATGCAAAAATGTTAGTCACTTAGTAGGTAAACGGAATTTTTCAGCTTAGTTTTTCATCCCTAAAAAAAATTCTACTGCAAAAGCAAATCAAAAATATATATTAGGAAAGTTCACTTTTAAACATTTTGTATTTGATGCTGTTCATCTATAGCACTTAAAACTCATTTTATTTAGATTCAGTAGTTCAGTATTTATATTCTAGATCTGCACTTTCCAACATATAAGCCAATATTGAATATATGAAATGTGGCCAGTTGAAATTGAAATGTGCTGAAAAGTGTAAATTATACACCAGATTTCAAAAATAGTACAGCGAAGGAGGTTAACTTTTATATTGATTACTTATTGAAATGATGATGCTTTGAATGTATTGAGTTAAATATGTTATTAAAATTTTACCTGTTTCTTTTTACTTTTTAATATGATTGTTAGAAAATATAAAATTTGGGGCTCACATTTGTGGCTTGCATTATATTTCTTTTGGACAGTGCTATTTTAAAAGCTTAATTTTGTCTAGAAATATTACGTATGGAGTGGCCCATACTACAGTTAATGACAATAACAGGTTTTTGCATACCTAGTGAAATGAAAAATTATTCCATACATTTCTGTTTTCTTCCGGGCTGAATCTGTGATTTAATGATAAATCATACAAATATCTTGAAGCACATGCTATATTATATGCTTTTGTGGACAGTCATTTATGTGATTATGATATCTTTTTCTGTAGGGGAGGGAATATGAAAGATTTCAATAAAATTTTCCATTCATTAAATAGTATTAACAATAAATATTTTAGATTATCACTGAAGCATGATAAATAATGTACCTAATCATTTTAGCATCAATTTACAAAATCTATATGTAGCCAGCAGGAGGACCTTACTGCACAGGTATGGTATTTTGTTGTTATTATTGTTTAATTAGGCCTCTGGAGTGTCTTTTAATCTACAGCAGTCTCTATGCTGCTGCTGCTTTTTTTATGGTATTGAATTTTTTAAGATTTCAGGTCAATTGCCTTATGGAATATCCTACCTGGTGTTCTTTAGCTTGTCCCATTATCCTCTGAATTCCTGGGAAAAGAAGATCCTATCTAGAGACTCTTGATTACATTCAGACCACATGTTTTAGTAAGAATATGTAATAGTTGATGTCGTGTGTGTGATATTGTGTCATATTAAGAAACACATATATCAAGTTTTTCTATAATTGGTGATGTTGAATTTGATCACTTGTTGACAGTAGTGTTTGCCAGATTTCCCCATTGCGAAGGTATATGTTTTCATTTGCAATCAATGAGTGTTTTAGTAGACGATACCATGTGAATATTTGGTTTCCTAATAATTGTTCACTTAATGGCTGTAGCATCTATGACCAATCTTTATTTGAGCCAATTATTTCATTAGCAGTTGCAAAATGGTGGTTTTTAAATTCTCTTTTCTTTTACATCTATTCACTAGTACTCTTCTATAATCACTTTTCTCTCTTTTTCTCCTTGTGATTACCATGAATTCATTGATTGTTATTTATAGGATATATTGCAGTCAATTACAGTCATTCATTTTGATGCTTGGATTGTCCCAAATTTGGCCAATGTCTTTTAGACATATCCCATCATTATTTGAGCACTTCTTTGCTTTCCAGCACAATGAAATGTCACAGGCTCACCCCATACTTTCTCTGTCCTAGATTGGGTCCCCTTAGTGAAGAAAGACATTTAGAAACTAAAATCTGGGGATTAGGTATGTTCAGGGCTACTAGGGTCTCTCAATTAATAGCTTTTTAAATTGAGATATAATTCACATACCATAAAATTCACCCTTTAACAGTTAAGAATTCAAAATGCAAATCAAAACCACAATGAGTGCTTGCTTCAGCAGCACACATACCAAAATTGGAATGATACAGAGAAAATGAGCATGGCCCCTGTGCAAAGATGACATGCAAATTTGTGAAAAAAAAATTCTCTACCACAATGAGGTACCATTTTATACTCTTTAAGATGATTGTCATAAAAAAGAATTTCTTTAAAACAGAAAATAACAAGTGCTGGCAAGGCTGGGGAGAAACTGGAACTCATATGCATTGCTTGTGAGAATGTGAAATTTTAGCCACTATGAAAACAGTATGGCAAGTCCTCGAAAAAATAAAAATAGAATGTCTATATGACCCAACAATTCCACTACTAGATACATACCCAAAAGTATTGAAAGCAGGGTCTTGAAATCTATTTGAACACCTATGTTCATAACATTATTCACAATAACCAAATGGTAGAAGCAACCTAAGTGTCTATCAATAGATGAATGGATAAACAAAATGTGGTGTATACATACAATGGAGCGTTATCTTGCCTTTAAAAGGAAGGAAATTCTGACACATACTTCAGCATGGATGAACCTTGAGAACATTATACTCAGTGAAATAAGCCAGTCACTAAAAGACAAAGTATGAGTCCACTTATATGAGGTACCCTAGAGTAGTCAAATTCACAGAGGCAGAAAGTAGAACAGTAGTTGCCAAAGGCTGGGAAGAGGAGGGAATGGAAAGTTATTGTTTAATGGGGTATGGAGTTTTAGTTTTTCAAGATGAAAAGAGTTCTGGGGATGGATGGTGGTGATGGTTGCACAACAATGTAAATATACTTAATGCCACTGAACCATACACTTAAAATTGTTAAGATGATAAATTTTATTTTATGTATATTTTACCACTATTTTAAAAGTGTACAATTCAAAGATTTTTAGTGTATTCAAAGAGTTGTACAACTATCACCACTATCTAATTTTAGAACAGTTTTATCACCCCTAAAAGAAACATGCTAGAGGAACTGCCAGACTGTTTCCCAAAGCAGCTGCGCTAGTTTACATTCCTACCAGTGTATGAGGGTTTCAAGTGACCAGTTTTTAAATATTGTCATTTTCTAAACTTTCTTAAAAAGATTCTATAACTTCGTTCAAATCCTATAGCTTTGTCTTCTGTTTTGATTTGCAAATTTGTTACGAATAAATTGAGAATGCCACACATGTGAAAATGAGTTATTTTAATAATAAAATTTATAATACAATCTCTGTTATCTATAATCAAGATTATTTTTCTATTCAACCCTAATACTGTGGCCTCCTGACTACTTGCCTGACTGACTCTGACAGGTAAGTATGGGACTGATTTTCAGACCTAGCACTCAGCATCACTCGCACCCTCTCCTACGCATTTCAGAGCAGCAGAGAACTACATTTCCCAGAATGCTCCCCCCTCCAGGTTGCAGTTTGCATGCAAGGAATTTGGGGTGAATTTGGAAGGCAGAAGGAAAAAGGAACCTATTATTCTCCAGAGATGGTGACAGCCAGATGCTGCACAGATGTGAGAGTCACCGAGGCTTCCCAGCAAGTTCTCAGGAGCCACCCGCTCCAGGCTGAGTCTTCCAGCGTTCACTTCTACCTTCGCAGCAGCTGCCCTAAGGTCCGCTCTCTCGGCTCTCCCAACAATCATGTAAGCCCCTTTTGCTGTATTAAACCTTTTGTACCCAAAAGACGTAGAGTGGCTTGAGTTTTCCTGAACGAACGCTGAGCAATACACGTGTATGGGGGCAGAGGTACCATTTAACGTTTAATATATTTGAAATGCAGTGAAAGGGGGTGGAAATGTGGTATGTCTAGAGACCGACAGCGTTTTTTCACCAACCAAGAATGTCTGTTTAGGAGCCAAACTGGAGACCAGCCATACTATCTTTAATTTATCATGATCATTTCAAAAAGCATAAAAAAGAAAAACGCGTCGTTAAAAACTCATTGTACATACTATTTAAAGGTAGAATAATCCACCAAACAGCTGTCTCGTGATTTAACGAATTAGTCCCATCGTTATTATTTAGGTTATTTTTATTATTTTGACTACTATGAATAATCCGGAAAAGAGCGACTTTTTTTTTTACTTCCTTTAGACACATTCCAAAAAGTGCCATTCTGGTTCAAAGAATATAAACATATTAAAGACATATTGCTAGATTTGTTTCCAAAAATGTGACAATTTTACACTCCTACAGGTAATGACCAAGAATTTGTCTTGCCATTCTATGACTGTTCTCAACTACTATAAAAAAAGTTTGCTAATTTGGTAGGTAAAGTTTCAGGTTTACTTTTTATTCACTTGTTGATTAGCCATTTTTGTCCCCTCCCTTCCTTTTCTTTCTTCCTAACTTCCCTCCCATCTCCTCTCCTCCCTCCCCTTCACACCTCCCCTCTCCACTCTTTTTTTCTTTCCTTCTTTTTTCCTTTCTCTCCCTTCTTCCTTCCCTCCATTCTTATTTGCTTTCTAGAATTCACATACTTTGCCTATATATCTGTCAAATATTATGTTTTTATAAATCCCCCAACTTCCTGTTGCACTTAATTTTTGTTTTATTATACATCAATATTTTTATGCAGCAAAAATCTGTTCCTTTAGATTCCCAACATTGTTTTAAGCATGCAAGTTTATTTGTCATTCAGAAATCAGGTAAATATTAACTTTTACTTTCTATTATTTATGGCTTAATTAACAATTATGACTTGATTGTATATATCAACTCTTCAACTTTCTTGAACTTTTTTTTCTTTTGGTATCTATTAAAAGAAGATCTAACTTAATTTTTTTTCTAAAATAACTACTTACTTGAGCACCCTTTAGAGAAATTGTCTGTGTAATAATTGTGTAATAATTAAGATATGCTTGTTGAAAAAAGTTCAAACACCTCAGAAATACATACATAATGTGGAAAGTGAAAGAATCTACCCTCTAGAGAAAACCACTGCTGATGATTTAGTGAATTTTAAATTTTTTATTTTTTATTTATTTTTGTTTTTATTTTATTTTATTTTATTTTATGCCTACAGCACCCGGTCTTCCTAGGTGGTCTCCCATTCAAGTACTAACCAGGCCCGACCCTGCTTAGCTTCCGAGATCAGATGGGATCGGGCTTGTTCAGAGTGACATGGCCATAGACAATTTTTAATTTTTTAAAGCTTTTTATTTTATTTTTGTTTTTTTTCACTCTTCTCCTGGCTGTTCTGCAGCAGCCGCCGTAGATCACAAAGCTTTTTAAATTGAGGTATAATTTACAAGAATAATAAGCACAGATATTAAGTATACAGTTTGATGAGTTTTAATATATATGCACTCATGTAACCACCAACCAATCAAGATATAAAACAGTTCTGCACCCACAAAATTCTCTCTGGCCTTTTTCCAGTCAATCTCCATTCCCCTAAAGCAACTACTATTCTAATTTCTATAGTTTAGTTTTGATTGTCCTTGAACTTCATATAATGGAATCATAAACATAAACTCATCTGTGTCTGGCTTCTTTCACTCAACATAATTATTTTGAGATTCATCCATGTCGTTCTGTATATCTGCAGTTCGTTCCTATTAATTGCTGAATAGCATCTATTGTATGGATAAACCACAATCTATTTATCTATTCACTGATTGATGGTCATTTGGGTTCTTTCTAGTTTGGGGGCTTTGTCAAATATACCTGCTAAGAACACTCGGGACAAATCCTTTTGTGGACATTTTTAAGAGTGGAATTACTGGGTCATAGGGTGGTAGAACTTTAATTTTATAAGAAACAGACACACATTTTTCCAAAGTGGTTTACTATTTAACCCCCACCCCCCCACCAACAGTGTGGAACAGCTACTCCACAGCCTCACCAACATTTGATATTTTGTGTGAGAGATTATAATTTAATTTAAAAAATTTTTTTTGACAGAATCACAAAAGTTACAAGTAACAGTAAAAACATTTTTTTCCGTCATCATTTTAAAAATAAGTTGCCAACCTGATGTCCCATCTCCCCATAATTCTTTAATGTGTACATATAAACAAGGACATTCTTCTATATAACCATCAAAATTAGGAAGTTAATATTTGTGCATTACGACCATCTAACTCTCAGACACTAATTCAAGCTTTAACAGTTGTCCCAGCAATGTCTCTTCTAGTAAAAGGATCCAATTCAAAAAGTATATGAGGCATTTAATTATCAAATTTCTTTATTCTCCATCAAACGGGAACTGTTCTCAGGTTTCCCTTTTTAAAATTTTGAAATGTCTAAGCCAATTATATTGTAGAATGGCCCCAAATTTTGGTTTGTCTGATTTTTTTAAATAATTACATTAAGGTTATGCATCTTTGGCAAGATTGTCATAAAAGCACATGAATCTAATTTGTCCTCTTACCAATGTTGTTCACTTTGATCATTTAAATAAGGCGGTGTCTGCAAGGCTTAATCTTTTCCTATTGTAATTAATACTTTTGTGGGGCGGTATTCTGAGATTAGGTAACCGTTCCATTGCTTCCTAAACTTTTAATTTGTTTATGTATTAATTGATATCTGTGTATACTCATGATTTCTCATGTTCTTCAGTGGGGAATAATCCATTACTATCATTATTTTGATAGTCAAATTATACCAGATTTGATGCTACAGGCTGGCTTTTGTGTCCTTTTTACATGTCTCTAACATTCTTGGAACAATTATTTGCTTTCTGGCACAGGAATATCCAAGATCATGTTGTACTCTTCCTGCCCGGCCCTAGAATCATCCATTTCTCCAAGGAGGCTTAGTTTCTTTTAGTGAAAAATGGTGTTTAGAAACCCGGATTTAGGTAATGGTGTGCTTATTGTGATTGGTATATCACTGCTCCTAGTGCCTCTCTCAGGAAAGAATTAGGGAATATATGGGTGGATATACACATACACACACACACCAAACACATACATTTACATCTGTATTTATTTCTATACCTCTCTCCATGTATTGAAAACCATGAATCTACACCAATACTTCCAATTCCAGTCCTACTCATTGGGTTCACTTTAGTTTTTCCCCTTTCCATATGTGTAGCTCCTTTCTCTGACACGTGTTATACTTATTATATTTACTTATTTAATCACTTGCTGAATATATTCAATCTCCCGTGCCCACTGCCATCCCCTCCCCAATGTGGTCATCCTCCATGTGCTTACTCTCTGACACTCCACTCCATATCGCTCTTCTACCAGGACACCCACCTTTCTGTGTTCACATTCTGAAAACCTGCTTTGAGCCTCCTGTCCAAGTGGATGCCTCCTCAGTCCACTTAGGCTCTCCATGCTGGGCCATTATCATGTCGACAGCCTTCTCACTCAGCTCAACTCCCCATGTTGGGCCATCTCCCTTATGGACTCTGCTCTCCTGTTCAGGCTCAGACATCTAACACTGGGCTTTCCTCTGTGTGAGCACCTGTCTCACCCTGTTTATGCTTCAATATGCCATGTTGGACTGTCCCTGACCACAGTCACCCCCTCACCCTGTTAGAGTTCTGATATATGTTCTAACCCAAACCTCTATCATGTGACACCTATCTTGTTCTGTTCCACATAATGGCTCTAGGATTGAATCATTTGAGAAGAGAATGGAAGGGAAGAAGGAAAGGAAAGAGGAAAGGATGTGAAACTATTGTCATTCCTTTAAATTTTAGTTATTCTAAAGGGTATGACATGGTATCTCATGTTTTTAATTTGGATTCTCTGATGACTAATAGTGTAGAGCTCCTATTATGTGCTTATTGGCCATTTGTACATGTTCTTTCGTATACTGTCTATTTGAGGGTTTTGCCCATTTATAGAGCTGTTTGTGTTTCCCTCATTGATTTGTGTTCTTTATTCATTCTGGATCCAAGTCCTTTATAAATGGATATATTGAGAAATGTATTCAGCCCTTCCATGGCTTGCCTTTTTATTTTTTTAATGATGTTGATGACCAGAAATTTTTACTTTTTATAAAGTCCAATTTATGAGTTTTTAATTTTATAGCTTTTTAAATTTTAATTAATTACAATTAAATTAATTAGTTTTTAATTTTTTTGTGTCCCTTACGAAATACTTGCTTCCCCCAAATTCATGAAGATATTTGCCTATGTTTTCTTTAAAAAGCTTTGAAGGTTTAGATTTTATGTTTATGTCCCTGATCAATCTCAAATTAATTTTTGTGTATGTTGTGAGACGAAAGCCAAAGTTTTTCCCATACAAATATCCAGCTGTGCCAGTACTTTTTGTTAAAAAAGATCTTCATTTCCTGATGAATTAATTACCTGAATCTTTTGTCAAAACATAATTGTTGTACATGTATGCATTTATTTCTGTACTTTCTGTTCTGTTTTATTGACCTGTAGTCTACCAATACACTAATACCCTCACTGTACTTGATTATTGTAGCATTATAATCAAGTGATGTAAGTCCTCTACTTTTATTCTTTTCAAGATAGTTTTGCTAGGTCTTTTGGGTTTCCATATAAATTTTAGAAACAGCCTGTTGATTAGCTGCAAAATGCTGCTTGGAGTTTTGATTAGCATTATGTTAAATCTATAGGTCAAATTGATACTATAGCCACTTTAAAATAATATCAAGTTCTCTATTCCATAAATATTATGTATATCCATTCATTTGCTAAATTTTCTCACAATGATTTATAGTTGGCAGTATAAATAAATGTCTTACAGATCTTTTTATCAAATTTATTCCTAAATATTTTGTTTTTGAATATCATTATAAGTGTATTTTTTTAAGTTCATTTAAAAAACTGTTGGTAACATATGCAAATACAGTTGATTTTTGTATATTAAACTTCTATTATGCAATGTTTTTGAATTCACTTTTCAGTCTTAGTGTTTTTTTCTATCGATTAAAATGTTTTTTCAATGTAAACAACAATATTGTCTGTAGTAAAGACAGTTTTACTTGAATCTTTTTCACTGTATACTTCTTTCTCTTATTTTATCACACTGGCTAGGACTTCTAATACAATGTCAAATAGAAGTGGTGATAGTGAGGATCCTTGCCTTTTTCTGATTTTAGGGCTATATTTTTCAATATTTCACCATATGGTATAATGTTATCTAGGGGATTTTCTTAGATACTCTTTATTAGATTGAGGAAGTTACCTGCCATCCCAGCTTGAGATGTTTTCATTTTGAACTGGTGTTCATTTTTATCAAATGCTTTCTCTGAATCTACTGAGAGAATGGTATGGGCTTTCACCTTTACTTTACTATTGTGGCAAATTTCATTAGTTGATTTTCTAAAGTTAAACTGCCTTTGCTACCCTAGAATAAATCTCATTTGCTAAATTTTGTTTAGGATTATTGTATCTATGTTCATAAAGACATTGGTCTGTAATTTTCTTTTTTTGTAATGTCCTTGTCAAGTTTTATATACAGGTTATGCAGGCCTCATAAATGCATTAGGAAATGTTATCTTTTACTGAAATAATTTTTGTAAAATTAGTATCTTTTCTTTATTAAATATGCGATAGAATTCGCCAGTGAAGCTATCTGTACTTGGAGTTTACTTATGGAAAGTTTTGTTAGAACAGTTTCATTTATTTGATAGATATAGGACTATTCAGATTTTCTATTTCTTCTTTATTATATTTTGGTAAATTGTGATTTTTAAGTAATTTGTCCATTCATTAAGTATTCATATATTTGGTATAAAGTTATTTATAGAATCTCATTCTTGATATTGGTATTTTGTGTTTTCTCTGTTTTCTTATTCAGATTTGTAGGATTTTTTAATTTTATTAATTTCAAGAAATAATTTTTGACTCTGGTTATACTCTACTGCATGTGTGTATTCTATTTCATTGATTTCTGCTTTTTTGTTGTTATTTCCTTCCTTCTGCTGCTTTTGGATTTTCTTTTTAGTTCTTTTCCTAACTTCTTGCACTGAAAGCTTATATCATTGATTTACAACCATTATTCTGTTCTAATATATACCTTTAGATCTATAAATTTATTTCTGAATACTGCTTTGGCTGCATTTTGCAAGTTTTGATAGGTTGCATTTTCATTACAGTCAGCTCAGAATATTTTATAATTTCCATTGTAATTATTTCTTTGACCCATGGATTATTTTTGAAATTTGTTCTTTAATTTCTAAATACTTTGAGATTTTTAAGTTATAGTTCTGATAGTGAGGACAAATTTAATTCTATGGTGGTCAGAAAGAATATACTATATGACTTTTGACTTTTGGAATTTGTTGAAACTTGTTTTATGGACCAAGTCATGTTTTATTTGATAAATGTTACATGTGTACTTGAAAAGAATGTGTATTTATACCTTTGAGTATAGTATGCTATAACTACTAAGTAGGTAAAATTGGCTGATAGTGTTATTTAGATGTTTTATATTTTAATTTTCTGGTTGTTCTATAAGTTACTGGGAAAGCTGTGTTGAATGCTTCAAATATAATTGTGGATTTATCCTTTTCTGTCAGCTGCTGCTTTAAGCATTTTAGAGCTATGTTCTTAGGTGCATATCAGTTAAGCATTGTTGTTGCTCTCTGTTGAGTTAGCTCTTTTATCAGTATGGAATGTCCCTCTTTATTTCAAGTAATAGCTTCTTGTATTAAAGTTTACTTTCTCTGATCTAACAATATTTGCTTTCTTTGGTTAGTTGTTTAAATGACACATTTGATTCATTATTTCATACTAAACTTATTTGCGTTTTCATATTTTGATGTGTTTCTTGTAGGCAGCATATAATTAGGTCTTTAAAAAAATCTAACAATCTATGTTTTTAATTGGGAATTTTGTTTCTTTACATTCACTCTAATTTTGAAATAAATAAGTTGCAGCTAAATCTACTGTTTTGCTAATTGTTTCCTGTTTTTTCCCATCTGTTGTTTCGTCCTCCCTTCATGTTTTTATTAATTGAATATTTTAATATTCCATTTTATCTTTTTTTGTTTTCCTTTTAGTATCAGTCTTTTAAGTTAGTCCTAGAATTTACAAAATGTGTTCTTAACTTATTACAGTGTACTTGTCATTGTAACGAATAATTCAAGCATCTTACAACAGTTTATCTCCATTTATCCCTACCTACATATATTTATTGATTTTATTATAGATTTTATTCCCTATGTTATAACTCCACACATATTTGTTATGATTGTTGTTTTAATAGTCAATAGTGTTTCATTTACTCAGTGTGATGATATGGGATCATTTACCTTTAACCTGAATAAGCTTCCTTTATAACTCATTACCATGTTAGCTTGTTAAGAATGCGATTTTACAGCTCTTATTTGTCCAAGGACATTTTTTTTTTACTTTTTTTTTTCCAGTATAGAAATCTGGGTTGGCAGTTCTTTTTTCCTTTTGGTTGTTTGAAGATGTTATTCCATTGCCTTCCAGCTTCCATAAATTTTTATTAAAGTATCAACTATTATCTTTATTCTTTTCTTAAGAGATATTATATCTTTTTTTCTGGCTGCTTTAAATATTTTCTTTTAATTTTAAGTTCTCAGAAGTTTGACTATGGCGTGCTTAGGTTTGATTTTATTATGCTGCTTGATGTTGGTGAAGATGTTTGAATCTGTGAGCTTTATCACTCGTTAAGAGTATGAAAATTCTCAGCCATCATTCTTTAAATATTGTTGATATCTGTCTCTCTCCTCTCCTTCTGGGACTCAAATTAATTGTGTATTAGACCTTTTATCTGTGCTCCACATTTTTCTCATACTTTGTTCTATTTCATTTTTTCTTTCTGTGTTCAGTTTAAATATTTTCTGTGATTAACTTGAGTCTAGATTGGTGTAGTAATCATTCAAATAGTTTTTGAATTCAGGTAGTTCAACTTGCATTTCTAGAATGGCCATTTGATTCCTATTTATAAACTCATATTCTCCACTGAATTACTGTCTTTTCATCCATTTTGTCCATTCTTTCCTCCAGTTTCTTTAACATAACAATTATAATTATTTTGAAGTTTTTAATCAGATAACTCTAATCTGAATCATCTCTGGGTCTGCTTCTTTTACTGTTTTATCTCATGGTAATTTGTTTTTTGTTTGTTTGTTTTCTTTGCATGCCCAGTGGGGTTTTTTTTTTTGGTGGTTGGTTGTTTGTTTGTTTATTTGTCTGCTAGTTAATATAGTGGTTAATACAGTGAAGAGGCTCTAGATTATATTGCCTTCCTCTGGGTTCTGGAAGCAAGTGTCTATTTAAGTTTAGTCCTTACTCTTATTGTGTAATACTGCTAGTTCATGGTCCTTAATCCTAGGATGTGGCCTTTCTGTGGTCTCCATTAAGTGCCTAGTTATTCATGAAGGTTTATACATTCCACATTTAAGCTGGGCCTAACTTCTTATGTCTTCCCATTGTTGTGCAACCTCTGAAATCTCTGTTCAGCTCTCAGTCTTCCACACACTGTTCTCTGCTATGTCTCTTGGAGTCTTGCCCTGCTCATATATATCTTAATAGTGGGTCAAGCACCCAAGGGAAATTTTTATGCAGCTTAGGAGGGCTCCTTCTTTGCAGCTCCAGCCTATATGGGACCTTGCACTCCAAACCCAGCTATCTTAGTAGACCTAAACTCTGATGTTTCCTCTGCCCATAGATTGCTGTTCTCTGCTTGGGCTCTGTATCCCTGTGCTGAGATGAATGTGAGGCTGGCCTCGTGTGCTTCCCTTTTCTAAAGAGCAATAAGCCTGCCTTGGTTGTTGTCCAGTGCCTGCAATTGTTGTTTTACACAATTTCCCTAGCTTTTATTTTTGTTTACAGCAGCAAGGTGAGTCCAGTGTTAGGTACTCAATCATAAATAGAGCTGAAAGTCAAGAGGTTTGTATTTTAAAAAGAATGAATTTAAGGAACCATTATGTTTTTCTCAACTCAAGCTGTAGTGCCAGGCTAAACATAAAAAGTCTCTTACCACATGCACCCACTCTAATTCAAATTCCAAGTTGAAAGTCCTGTATTTCTGTAGGGTTCTGCCTTTTATTTTCATGCCTTTTAAAAGGTTAATAGCTTAATAAAATATACACATCCTAATCTTTTTTAATTTTTCTATCCATGTAATTGGAGTAAAACTAAAACAATTACATATCGATTTTCATATTTCACAGAGCACTACAGAAAGAAATGTTAGATTTCTTAGTCAAAGATAGAAAATGGAAGTTCAAGTGCTCAGATTTCCTTCAGTTATTAAATAAGAGTGAAATAGATGAGCTTTGTCTTTTCATTTCTTCTTTAAATTTTTTTTCCAGTTTTATTGAGATATACTTGATCTATAATGTTGTATTAGTTTTAGGTGTACAACACAATTTGATATATGTATATATTGTGAAATGATTACCATGATAACTTTAGTTAACATTCATCACCTCACATAGTTAAATTCTTTCTTCTTGTGATGAGAAATTATTTGACCATTTTCATCCATTTTACCTACTCTCTACTCGCTGCCTCTGGCAACCATCAATCTGTTCTCTATAGTTATGAGCTTGGTTTTTTTGAATTCTACATAAAAGTGAGTTCATATAGTATTTGTCTTTCTCTGTCTGACTTACTTCACTTAGCATGATGCCATCAAAGGCCATCCATGCTGTTACAAATTGCAGGATTTCCTTCTTCTTTATGACTGAGATATAGATAGATATATAGATATCTCACATTTTCCTTATCCATTCATCTGTCAATGGACACTTGGGTTATTTTCATCTCTTGGCAATTGTAAATAGGGCTGCAATGAAAATGGGGGTGCAGATATAATTTCAAGATAGTGATTTCATTTCCTTCAGCTATACATCCAAAAGTGGAGTTGCTGAATCATAGTAGTTCTATTTTAAATTTTTTGAGGAATGACCATACCACTTTCTACAGTGGCTGTACCAATTTACGTTCTCACCAACAGTGCACAAGAGTTCCCTTTTCTTCAAATCCTTGCCAGCACTTGTTATTTCTTTTTGATAAGAATCATTCTAACAGGTGTGAGGTGATATCTCACTGTGGTTTTGATTTGCAATTCCCTGATTATCAATGATGTTAAGTACCTTTTCATGTACCTGTTGGCCATTTATATGTCTTCTTCGAAAAATGATTATCCAGTTCCTCTGCCCATTTTTAAATTGGATTGTTTCTTTGCTATTGAATTGTATGAATTTTTAAATATATTTTGGATATTAACCCTCATCAGATAACATGATTTGCAAATATTTTCTCCCATCCCATAGGCTGCCTTTTCATTTTGTTGATGGTTTTCTTTGCTGTGCTGATTTTAGTTTGATGTAGCCCCACTTGTTTATTTTTGCTTTCATTGCCTTTGCTTTTGGTGTCAAATCCAAAAAAGTTATTGCCAAGACCAATGGCAAGGAGTTTACCCCCTATGTTTTCTTCTAGAAGTTTTATGATTTTGAGTCTTTTGAGCTTTGTCATCTCATTCCTTTTTGCTTTTTGATGAATGTAAAACTATAAGGAATAAATATTATGTGCCTTCACTAAAATTGGTTTAGACACAAAATTAAGAGTTAGGAAGCTCTATAATTCCCATCTCTCCAACAAATTGCCTTTTCAACACAATTCAATCCCTGGGTAGGAGCCTAAATTGAAAGACAAGAAAATTCCTGGGTAGGAGCCTAAAATAAATTTTTTATAGTAGAAAAGCTTCTGTGTTACGGTCATAGAAACAAGACTTTGTTTCCTTCATGTTGGAAAGAATAAAGAAGTTATTTGGCAATCCCTGTTTCCCCAATATCCTATTGCTATTTACTTGACATTAAAGTTATTTAAATGCTTCAAAGGGACTTTTTAAATTAGGGTGCCCACTAGGTTCAAAGCATTTATTTAGTCATTAAATATATATTGAATATTTAATGTTCGAATAATGCAGGGGTAACAAAAATATGTTAACCATTATTCTTAGCTTCAAGGATTTATTTTTGAGATGGGTAAACAAACAGTACACAGAAGTAAATGGCCCTATTGCTACCCTTTATAGTGTTATGAAAAGTCAAGGAGAGGAAAGATGTTTGGGTAGATCAAAAAAGGTTTCATGAAGGCAATGGTGTCAAATTCAGTCTTAAATTTTGACTAGGTGGAAAAAAAGAAAGGGTATATAAGCTGGGAGAATCACATAGTCAAAGATAGAAAAAAAGGGAATAGCAGAAGGTCCAATTTATCTGGAAATTAGAAATAACAGTGGGAACGTAATGTGGGGTCTCCTTGTTGGGAGTTTAAATATCAGGTTGGGGGAGGGAAGGGTAGACCACTGGGAACCAGAGAGGCTCTGGAAGGAGAAGGAAGGAGATCTATGACTGGAGCATTCCTTTGGCCATGAGAGGATATCAGGACCTCAGGGCCAGTGCTGGTCCAGAGAAGTTTTCAAGTATTTGAGCAGAAAATCTTAGATATTGTAGTGTTTGCATAAAATTAAATCTATTTAATGTAAAGAAGTCTTTTATATTCTGACGTTGAGTCCTCCCTACAGTACTTTTAAAAATAGTCTATAAAAAAGTAAATAATAAATGGCCATGTTCATTGAAGCATTATTTACAAGAGCCAAGACATGGAAACAATCTAAGTGTCCACTGATGGATAGATAAAGAAAATGTGAGATACACAGACACACAGAGGAATATTACCCATGCATAAGAATACATTTTTTAAAGAATGTTTTTATCTTACAAAATTAAAAGTTGGCGATCCTATGTTGGTCCTTAAAACACTCTTTTGGAAATGTTATTGGTGAGAAAACTAGAAGTATGAGAACTACTGGCGCATGGAGTCAATTTAAACATGAAGGAAACTGGAGCTTGTTTGAGCACCCTTTGATACAGTGGAGAAAGTGGGCTTAAAGGAGGGAAGATATTTGGGAAATAAAACTTAGAAGATGAGGCAACTCTTTGTCTATGTAAGTCAACAGAGGCCAATTCCAAGGGTACCACTGATAAAAACAGGAGAGTGAGGAGCACAATGGTATCTTGGTAGAGGGAAAGTAGGCAGAGGCTCTCAGGGAAGATTATTTTAGTTTTGAAAATGTTCTGTGGATGTACCTGTAGGAGAGCTGTTCAGAAATGGCCCATGGGCAACTGAAATATCAGTCTGGAGCTTGGAAAGGAGGCTCATTTATTGATGAAACAACAGACATTTATTTTATACATACTATGAGCCAAGTACTAAATTTGGGGAAAATAGATATATTTGCCTGTCACTTATACTTTCTTACAATTATCTTTTCTATATCAAGTACTTGTTACTTAATATTAACTCATCTCTGTTTTATGGTACTTCTGAGAACCTGTAATTCAAAGACATATTACAAACACAATAATAGATCTTTGAAATTTACAATTGAGCTACAAAATCATAAGTGAATAGAAATAGTAAGACTGAAAAAAAACTTTATAAGTGTTAGCATAGGCTGCAGTAATAGTCTCAAACATGAAATGACACAGAACCATAAAAGTTTCTATCTTGGTCACAGTTCATCTTTTGATGAGCAGGTGAATAGTTGGTAGACCAGCTCTCCCTAGATACCAGGCCAAGGGCATTTCCAGCTTCATGAACAACAAACACATAGTTTCCAAAGTCATTCTGTCACTTTCAGGCCTCCAAGTGGCAAACATCCTTCTACTTCCACTCCAATGTCTAGAACTGTCTTATGACCCAATCTAACTACAAGGGCAGCTGGGAAGCACAGTCAGATTCTGTGTCCAGGGAGAAGAGGAAATATATTTTGTTGAACAATTAGCGGCCTGCCATGATTTGGATTAAATCATTTGAGATAAAGTTAAATTCTAACAAATAAAACACTTGGTCATGAAGAACGTTTTGTGTATCAATGAACAGAATCTTTAGCACTGCATGTCTGGAGAGAAGTTATTGCCATTTATAAGGAACTTCTATTCCTGTAATAGTTAAACTACGCTTTAATAGTTATAAAAATAAAACTAGGAAACAGTTGAATTTCTATAACATTGTTCAGAGTCCTTGCAAGGGTATTATTTGCTGTTTCTAGCTGAAAAGCAATCTAAGCTATGTGACCTGAAGTGACGGGGGCCTAAGAGTAAAGAGGACAACATCTCAGAATTAATGTTTTCTATAAGCAGATCATTTACGAACCTTCCTCTTTGTTCCTAAGAATATGGGCCTCTTTGATGTGTTTGTGGTTTTTGCATTTTTCACCACCAGCATTTTTTTCTTCAAAATCGTCCTTAAAATGACTGCATCCTTTTATGAACCCATACTTTGCCTATGACAACTTGCCTACTTCCAATAAATTTTTACTACATATCCAACTTTTCAGCTTAGTTCTGCACTTGAGCCTGATGTGCTCATAGTGGCAGATAGAAACCCATCAGCAGTAATACATCACTACTCAAGATGTCCTATCACTTGATAACTAGAGATATCTGCTTTTATTCATGAAATATAATATGTAGATTATTCTATCTTTAGTGTATTCCTCAGGGCTAAATTTCTTATAATTTAAAATCAAATATATCTCTATTGGGGATCTTTCTTCTCAAAGTCTCAAAGTTACTATCAGCTCTGCCTTGTTATCATTGACATCAACAATAATATATTGATTCTTCTAGCCTAGGATTTGGAAAAAGAAGCATTTGAAAGAAAATTATGAACTTCAGATATTAGCTGTTCTGGTGGATCCTAAATAGGTGATGCAGTCCTTAGTCTGTTTGGTTTGCTGTGACAAAATGCCACAGATCGGGTGGTTTATAAATTTAAAAACTATTTCTCACAGGGCTGGAAGCTATAAGTCCAAGGTTAGGTGGCTAGCATGGTTGGGTGAAGACCCTCTTTCAGGTTGCAGACTTCTAACTGTATCCGTACATGGTGAAATGGCTAGGGAGTTCTGTGGGGCCTCTTTAATAAGGGTGCTAATCTCAATCATGAGGGTTCGTGACCTAGTTGCCTCCTGTTAGGAGGCCCCACCTCCTAATACCATCACCTTGGGGATTAGGATTTCAACATATTGATTTGAGTGGGGAGGGTGGGGTACAAATAAAAACATTCAGACCATAGCAAGTCTCTTCCTAGTAAGTAGTTGGGAGCAGGAGTTAAGACAAAGGTTAATTTGGATCATTAGAAAACCTTCACAGTATTGTTTAATCGGAACACTTTAATGGATTTTGTTTTTGTTGACTTAGCATCAGAATTTTTTTTTTTCTTTTTTTTTTTTTTGGCTGGGGGCAGGGGAGGATGCAGAATCCTAAAATAAATGGGAGGCAGTGTCACATATCCCACCATAGAAGCTAAAAGAGGCAATCATTTCCCGACAGCTGGGATATCTGCACATGTTCCTGCCGAGGGCTTTGAACCTTGAGGGCGTGATGCAAAACAGAGGCTCCTGAGAGATCTTTTGTAGCAATGGAGGGGAGTAGAGTCCACAGCTTAGAGATGACTTCCAGGTTGTGGGGTCCTCTGCAGACTATACCTGGAGCACCATCTTGACTGCTCCAGGCTGCTCACCTTTCCATTTCCTGCTCTTTTCCTGGACTGTTCTTTGGTTCTGTGATAGCATTATAAGAAATTGTGTTTTGCTTGCATTGGTCAGGGAAAGTTTCTGCTACCTGCAATCAAAAATTCCAGCTAGCACAAACACCCCCCCCCAAACCTGCTATACCTATACATTTTCACTAAAAATAACTTATTGCAGAAATTATTTATCAACAGAAAATAGACAAAGCAAAAAACACTATTAACCCCATCACTCATAGAGAACCTTTGTAAAAACAAACTTAAAACATTTTTCTGGTGCACACTCTCCCAGACTTTTTTCCTAGGCATATGAATATAGTTTCTTTAGCTTTTATAAAAACTGCCATCGCATTGTAATCAATGAGCTTATTATTTGCCCACTATTCTGCCTCATCCTGTAGTAGTACTGCTTCCCCACACTTACTTGAGTTGCCTTTAAATAAATATCTGTATAAGGTATATAAAATGATTTCAGGTAAATTCTTGGGACAAAAAAACCAATCTGGCACAGTAAAGCTTATGTTCCTCTACTGGATAAAAGTTTCCAAATACCTAATGTGGCTATCTCATTTGGTCATGTGCAAATGAATATATAATTTTTATATTCAAGTTGCTAGAATTTAGAATTTCTAGAGAAAGTTTAGGTTATAGATATACTGTCCCGAGGACCTACTATTTCAACTAGAAATACATTTAAAAATTGCTAATTACTCAGAATGCATTGTTGATCTCTAACTCAAGAAGAGCTGTAGAATATATATTTAAAAATACAGAATTACTTCTAGGTACAAATAAGAACTATTTCAAAGTAGATTATTTGAGAGAACAATTTTATCATATATATAGCTTAAAATTATAATTACTATTTGCAAATAGTAACTATAATAAAAATTCTTAGAAAGTCTGTTCTCTATCTCATATCTTAATAGACTTAAGTACCCTTTCCTTCAGAGAGGTAAACTTCAACCCCAGATGCACTAAAACAAATTAGTAGCATCTAAATTAATTGCATTTTTATTTTTCCAACCTAGATTGCCTTTAGTCAGTCTTGTTCTATGGCCCCTCATTCTGTTATCTGCCTTTAAAGCATTGAATTTTTTCTTTATAGCCATATTTAAATACTAAAAACAAGAGCTTATGGCTCTGTTTTTCTTCCTGGTGAATGGTAAACTTTTCTCTTATTGCTACCACAAAATTTTCTTTGATAAATTTAAGAAATGGATTCACAGAATTTCTAGTAATTTCCAAACAAGTGTGCAGGTGTTTGTTTGTTTTTTTTACTTTTCAAAATAAACTATCTTTAAGCTGCTTTTAAGATTTTTACTATTAATTTTTTAAATCACATGACTATTTTCACCTAACGGTGCTTTTTCTCTATGACCAGCTCACTGATAAGGTAACTATTCAATAATTAAAAACTAAAACCATCTAATGCTTTATTAAGCAAATAACAGGTATGAATAATTAACTTTTTAGAGCCTAGGCATCAACATTCCTTTGCTATTCAAATCAAAATGCTGTAGTAGTCTCACATTTGTTACCATGGATTTCAAAAGAATCTACATTTCTACATGTCCTATTTATATAGGACAAAAGAGAACATAATTAAGCTGGAGTCTTTCCATATCATTGTCTTTTGGGGTCCGACAGCAAAACATTGATGTAGGTGAAGAAGTATTATGGCAAGGTTCCAGTATATGTGATTCAAGCTGAAGAACAAAAAGCTGAACTATGAATATATTAGTTTAACTCATAAAAAGGATGCTAACCAGAGGGTCTCCATCTTTTAAAACCAAACAAGGACAAATGAGCTAAAATGGCAGCATGACCAACCCAGGTTATTTATAAAACTACTTTCCAACAAGTATCAAGAGGCTAAGGACATACGTTGCTCATATCTCTTAGAGAACAAGATAGGCTGCTTATTTGTTTGGAATGGCTCTTGATGGAAAATATTCTGGAAGGCAAAAAAGATAATTTTTCCATACTCGAAGTCCATCTTTCTCCCTAAAGGCTCAAACCTTTGAATTTTATCTTTTATTCTTCTCAGTGTGAATCAAATCCAGTTCCAGAAGTTTACAGACTCTCCATCTTTCGCAACCTAACCGCCATTGTATAATCACTCAGCAGTTAGGAACTCATTCTGTTCCCACTCACATCCAAATTCAGCCAAAATTCCTTGATAGGGGGATTCTTTTCTTACTGTATCTTCTGATATGCAAAGCCATTCAGAATATTGATTTACTACTATAACATGCAATGAAATATAAGAAACAACTCCGTAAAATAAGGTATATGAGTTTTTTTTTTTTTGGTTTGATCAAGTAGTGTGGGGGCAAAAAGCTGAACTTTAGCTTAGTTATATTCCTATTTCCTTTGATAATTAAAAAAAAAACATTAAAATTTCCTTAAAAATAAACTACAAATAAATCTATTTGAGAGGAAGTCTCTTCTTTCAAAGTATGTTGGAAAGATGGGACATTAACTATGTCAATTGGTTATATACACTTTTTGGTTATTGCAACGTCTGTAATGATTGACATCTGGCAAAAACTTATTTCCATTTTCTAACACCAAAAGTTGTTATAAAAATGTATAAAAGTAAGGTGCATCTAAAAACAACTGTTAAATTTAATATTTTGACTTAGTGATCAAGCCATAATTTTTTTCAATCCTAGTTTTAATTTGTATCTGTCCACTCTCCTTAATGAGGGGTTGGGCTTCTAAGTCATCCTCTTCAGTCTCTGTATGATAAAGTGAGCTATTTGCTTCTGTTTAGCAGAGCTGGATGAGGAACATCCCGGCATTTGATTGGTTGGCTTTTAAGGGATTATGCCACTAGAAGGGCACTGTCCCATTATATCACATTGCTAGAGGTGTAGACCTAATTGGGGTTAAATATTTAAATTGAAGATGAGCATTTACCATCAGAGAACATAAACTTCAGGACTCCTATGTTACACAGATTCTACATATATTGACTTAATGTGCTTATGATGAAGAGCTGTTTTGAAATATCATATCCAGAAATAACAACTGACTCGAGCAAAGGGAAGGAATGTGGGGTCCCTCTATTTTTTTTATAATGAAACCAATACAATTTTAAGAAATTCCAACTACACAAATTGACTTCAATAAGATTTAACAAAACAGGAAGACAATATGTCAGCAGTCAGCAAGTCAAACTATACTATTTATACCCATTTGAAATAAAACAATGACTTTCCATTTTTATTCTCCATTTCCCAGCTTCTCAAAAATAAACATTACTTTTCAAATTCCATTTATTTTATTTGAAAGAATTTAGAGTAAAATGCTTATTAGTTGCAGGATTTTATGTTTGCAGTCCATCAGGTTACAATATTAAAAGTTCCTAGTTTCTTCCACAGTGTAAGCATTTTTGTATGTTTTATTTACATTCTGTCACTTTTTATTTCCTCCTAAACTTTATATGCCCAAGAATGAAACTGTATTAGTGTTACATAACATTTCAAATTTGCAGCATACATACTGGTTTATCTCTTCCTTGAACCCACGTCCCTGAAAAATAGACACATGTATCCAAAAAGAAAAAACTACCTTAGAGTGTATGGGGAAGTGTAGACGTGTAGAAAAGCATTGAAAAACAGTTGTATGGAAGAATAAAGATGTATCTGTCCTTGTTGACAACAATCCCCATGATTTACTAACAGCCACGGGCAGCCAACTTAGTACATGACAAGGTCCTAGGCCTGCCCATAGAAGTTGGTAACCCAGTGGGAATTATGGCTTTAAGGTCTCTACAAGTAATGTGATCCGAAAAACAAAGCAAGCAAACAGAAAAACCTGGGGAAAGAGCTCTAAACAGAGCCTCTTTGGCAACCCAAATTGAAACATATGACTCAGGTGGACGATTAGAATAAACTGCGCCGTTTCCTTTCACTAGCTCTATAAAGCCCATAAATTGGTCCAGAAAACCAGGAATTAGCACCTTCCTTTCCTACTTTTTAATTAATATTCAATACATTCAGCAACAATTCTTAATCTATAGTCTTCATTCGTTTATTGACTAAACAGGATTCTGGGTGCCTCTAGGTCATCACTCCGGCCAAGCTGACCTCATATGACAGCAAACTGAAATGCCCCTCGGTGCAGACGGTCGAGGCCACGAGGTAAGTCAACCAAAGGTGGACGCATCTTGCTTTTATTTACTTATTAGAGGGGCGGCGATGGCCGCGGTTTGACTAGGAAGAGACCAGAGGCGAAAGGGCGCGCGGGTTGTGAGCCACTGGCAGGAGTGGGAGCCCGAGGAAGAGGTGGGGGGCAGTTGCCACGCTCCACCAGTTCGGACCGCGGGACCCAGAAAAATGACCAGCCCCTCCCCCCACTGCACCCTTGACCCCTCCCCCTCTTTTCAGGCCTTTCATCCGCCCGCTCGCCCAGCAGCCCGCCGCCCCCAGACCTCTCGCTGCCCGCGTCTTTCCGCAACCCGAGTGGGCGTCGCTTGCAGGCCTAGGGCGGCCCAGAAAAGCCCTGGGCTGGGCTAGGACCCCGACCCGATCCCTCCGGCCGCGCCCCTCCCCCTCGTATAACGCACCTGCGGCCCCGCCCCCGGCCAAACGCTGAGGCGGCGGCAGGTTGGCGAGGCCGGGCAGCTCGGCCCTCCAGGCAGTCACCTTCCCTTCCCCCGCCATTCCGCCCACCCCCCTCGCTCAGCCACGGAGCAGCCACCGCGCTCCTCAGCCGCCCCGAAATCTAAAGGGGTCCGTCTCCGGCACCACAACCAAATGGCTGAGCCTCCCTGGCCGACTGCGCAGCCCGCCCATTGGTCCCTTCCCCCCCCGCTGCCACTGCCACTGGCTGTTGCCCGGAGACCCTCGGCGACGATTGGCTTAAGTTGCTGTCGCTCATCCACAAGGCCGCAGATCCCGCCTCCACGGTGATCAGGTTTGTGTGCGCCGCGGGTGCTGGGGGCTCGAGGACCGAGCGGAGCTGGTTGAGCCTTCAAAGTCCTAAAACGCGCGGCCGTGGGTTCGGGGTTTATTGATTGAATTCCGCCGGCGCGGGAGCCTCTGCAGAAAGAGAGCGCGAGAGATGGATATGGACAAACGGATTCATTTAGAGCTGCGGAACAGGACGCCCTCTGATGTGAGCATTTGCCAAAAATATCTCTGTCGGTCCATTCTCTTACTTTGTGTGTATGTGTATGTACGTTGCGGGGAGGCACTTTTTTGAGGGGGGGGCGCCCGGGAGGTGTGGATTTGGGGGTCGGACTGCAAATGAATTGCAAGGTTGGGGGGTTGAAATGCCATCCGAGCATGTTCCGGCTGCTGCCGCCGCCGCTGCCCTTGGTGTGTGTGACTACCTGTGCGTGTGCTCCCGCGTGTGCGAGTGTGGGTGCGAGAGTGTGCGTGCGAGTGTGCACCCATCGGGGGCCAGCGGGCGCACGCGTTTGGGTCGGAGAGAATGAGGCAAAATCACCCTCTGAGCTCGCTGCTCCCATGACTCTGTCTGGGGGAAAGATTAACGAGAGAGGAGGAGGAAGGGGGCTGCCTCCCGGATTCAACAACAAAAAAGGGGGTTTATGTTTTATAAATGAATCTCCCCTTCCGCCCCCCTCCCGCGCCTTCCCCCTCCCTTTCTCTCTTTCGCGCACACACAATAAGTTTTGGGCTTTGCGAGTCCGGTTTAGTTTCTGATAAATGTGGGCCGAGGCCCCCGGGGAGAGCGCATGGGGAGGGGGCTGCAGTGGAGTTGGGAATGGCTCGAGTTTAAAGTGCGTCTTCATTTCTTTGCAGTGATGAGGCGAGAGACGGGGGAGCCATATTTGTAACTTTGTAGTGTTCGTGAACGCGCCCTTTCTCTCCCTCCCTCCCTTTCTCTGCCTCCCTTCCTCTTCTCCTCTTTCTCCCTCCCTCTTTCCACCCCACCTTCAGGCCAGATGCTGATGTTTCTTCCTTTCCTTCCGAAGGGAAGATAAATTGGAAGGAAGGGGGAGGGATTTTCTAACGTGCAAAGGCACAGATAATCCCCGCGCCTCCCCACCTCGAGCGATCGCTGTTGCAAGTTACCCAAAGGCAACGTCCCGGTCCCCCCTCACCCCTGCTCCTTCCGGCCTCTCTAAGATGCCATCCTTCGAGTCCTGGCGTCCCCCCAGTCCGCACCCCCGGCCGGTTTTTCTCTGGGGTGAGCTCCTCGGCAGCCATTCGGCGCCTGGCTAATAAATGGGCACGGGAAACTTTGTCAGGACGCGAGCTGCCCGGAGCTGGTGCCTGTGGTGGGTATTGGCTGGGTCCAGATTGATGTGGGCTTAGAGAACACGCAGCTTCGGGATGGGAGTTTGCCTTCTCGTCGCCGTTATTGATTGGGCAACGGCGCGAGTAGGGCCGGAGGAAACTTACACGGCTGGGAACTGGGAGGCTCGGCGAAAGCCCACCTCCGAGGAGGGGGAAGGCCAGGGTGGGTTACTCGAACGCTCCTTTTTATTTCTGGCTCCCTCGCTTTCAAACTGTTTTATGCGAGTTGGCGGCTCAGCGGAGGAGACCCTAGGTCTGGGGCGGAAACGCTGGCCGACTCCCCTGTGGTCCCTTGGGGGACCAGGAGAGCGCGGGCGCGAGGGCTGCCGCTCCAGCGTCAGTGGCTAGGGTTCCAGAGTTGAGAGCACTGTGTACCGACCTGTCGCCCCTCCAGCCGGTTAAAACCCGAATTCCCGGCGAAGACAGGCCTTGCTTCCTCTTTTCTCTAGTTCCTCCCCCAAACCTGAGTGAGACTTTTGAAAACAAGATCCTTTTTGTGCCTCCCCCTCATAACGCAGCTGTGGACTGTAGACGTGCAGTGCCTGATGGCGCGCAGGGCGGGGAGGGGTTGGCGAAGGGCGGGGAGAGGTGCTCCGCGGAGAAGGCAGAAGTTGCCGCGAACAATTTGCCCGCGGCTCGCTTTTCTCTGGCGGGTTTCATCCCGGCTCGGACCGGGAGCCGGAGGATTTGGGGGCTGGGTGTGGTGATGGGGGAGGGGACCGAGCCGCGGTCTTCCCGCGTACTTCCGGAAGCCCCCTGTGCAGAGGGGGAAGGGCGCCAAGCAGGGGGCCGGGGTCGCGGTGGGTGTGGAGGCGAGGATGGCCGGGCCAACCCTATCCACACTACTGGCCAACTGGGAGCGAGCTCGAAAGCGGGTCGAACCGGCTCTTTAAACTTCCCGAGTGTGTGCTGGGGGAGGGGAGCGCGCAGAGCTGGGAGCTATTTCTCACGCTTCGCCCCCTCGCCGCCCAGGCTCTCTGCCCACATGCCTTCCCCCGGCCTCGAGGCGGGGTGCGGCGCGGCGGGTCGGGGGGGCACTTTCTATACGTTTCGGGAGGAGAGAGAGAGAAAGCTACCTAATGAGGGACAAAAGGGGTGGGGGAGGAGGAAGTATTTTTTTTTTAACGTCCTTAAGACAAATAGCTCCTGAAGAGCGCCCCCTGCGCCCCTGCCCGCAGCGCTGCCCC
>NW_006442109.1:7408622-7438672 GCF_000325575.1 Pteropus alecto
CGGGCTGGGGCGCGGGCGAGCTGGGATGGCCCCTGGGCGGGCCTTTGGGCGTCCCGAGCTGGTTTGGACCTCGAGGTGTTTTATTTATTATTTTTTAACGGTCGGGCACTCCCGAGGCTGAGCCCGAAGGGCGCCGAGGCGTTTTTAGGGGACAGGGGCAGCCGCCAGGCCCTGCGCGCCTGTGGCACGACTGCCGGGCGCCGGGCTGCCATTTTGTCACCGCGGCTGTTGTCGCTGTGGGGGGTGGGGGGAGCAGAGTCTTGCGCCATCACCCAGACGGCCCCGGACGTGGAGGCAGCAGGGAGACCCGACTCTGGGGACCACCGCCCCACTCGTTCTCTGGGCTCCGATGGGGGTTCCCACCCGTGTCAACGGCCTGAGGCTTTGCTAAAGTGTCGTGGAGGCCGTTGCACAGGGACGACCGAGATCCTCCGAGCAAGTGCTTCCCCCACCCTCATCATGCTCTCTATCTCCTCCGGTCCCTTTTCTCTCCAGTATTTCGCCCTTCATCCTGCAGGCGTTTTAGACGCCTTGGTGTTTGTTCTTTCCGCGGAACTGATAGGATGGTGTGGGGAGAAATTGTACGTGAGGTTTCTTTTTTTTGGGAGAGGGCGCGCACGCGACCCTGGTGGCCCTGACTGAAGCCAAGGACAGCAGCCGCTTCCCCGGGAGGGACGAGTTGTCTAGGCGTTGGGGAAACGCCCTCGGGGCTGGGCTCTCCAGGAAGGTAGGTTTGGCTCTGTGTTTCAGGTGGGTGTTGCAGTGCCCTGCAGGCTGCTAGGGGAGCCCCCCTCCTCTTCTCTGCCCCTCTTTTTATTAATTTCCTAGGGAAAGGTAGCTACAAAGTAAATATCCCTAAACCAAAAGGAGAAGAACAAGGTTTGCTTTTAAAGATAAGTGCTGTCTTTCTGCCGACTGTCTTTTTCTGGGTGTTGATTGCAGAGCCAGGCAAGGCATCGTCATCGTCGGTGGCATCTCTACGGGACTTTTGAAGCCTATACAGTGGTGGTTAGGCACCTCCTCGCTGGTTAAATAAATTCTGGTGTCTGCAAGGAGACTAGCTTTCATGGCAGTGTCCAGCAAAGGCTGCACAGGAAGCCAGGTTTAATTTTGACCTTTGGAATACATCGTATGATGTTTTCCAGTCTGACTTACTGCCTAATTGGGTTCAAGTAGCCTGGTATTAAACTCTAGTTTATGCAAGCCAACCAGGAATTCACAGGCAGAAAATTGGGCGCGAGCTCCGGATAGTCACGGTTAGTTGTGTTTTTGTTACTGGAGTGCCGATGATGATGGTAGTTTTGAGACTGGGGGCTGAATCCACAGTGAACATGGGTTCCGGAACCACGCAGACCTGAATTTGAATTCCCCCTCCCACAAAGATGTGAGATAAGTTAACCTGCCCCTGTGATCTCAGGTTAACCTAACCTACCTTTTTGAACCTTGGTTTCCTTACCTGGAAAATGGGAATAGTAATCCTATTTAATGAGTTAAGTGACGAAACTGGCTTGATCTAGCCCTCAAGTGCTCAGCCTATGATAATGTTATTTTCTGAGAGATGTTGGGGTGCAATGAGGCACAATTTTGAGCTTCTGTGTAGTTTATCTGTGGTTTAGAATAACAACAGTAATAATAGTTAATGCTTACATAGCACCTTACGTGCTGTGCCTAGCACAGTTCTAAGTGGATTATGCATATTAATTTAGTCCCCACAACAGCACTATGAGGTAGGTACTGTTATTATCCTTATGTTACACATAAGGAAATTGAACACAGGTTATTACAGCCAGTCTGTACTCGATGTCTACTCTCTATTGCCTCCCCTAAAGCATGCTTTTCTGTAAGATACCTTGGGGAAGAGCTGTTTTGTTTTTCTGGCTTTTAAATGGTACCACCTTATTTTAGTGAGTTTTCTGTCCTTGAAAGTTTCATTTGAAGACTAGAGACCCTCTTGGTTGAAGATATTGTGGGGGGTGGTCAGGACCAGAAGCTCTGTGGATTGTCATTTTAAGGGGCAAGCTATACATTTTGAGTTTGGTTTAGCATGTCACCTCTGGTTAGGCTGAAATGAATCTGGCCTTTAGGTGTTGGGGCATGTGTTTTGGGTAATGAGAAGATAAGCAGGAGCAACTGTTAGGCAGTGGTTTGTGTGGGATCTTGCATGTAACACATTTTCCATTTTTATTAGTCTCCATCTGTAGCCAGAAATACTGGACAGAATTGTCATGTCCTTGGTATCTAGGACTAGTATACTAATAACACCTCATATATCATCTCACTTAATCCTCTCAGCAACTCCTTCGGGGTAGGCCAAGCAATGTGACATCTTCCCTGTTGTGAGACTGAATGAATCATCGAGGATGGGAGAGAAGGTCGAACAGCCAAACCTGAATGCAGCAGAATTGGGTTCTTCCACTGTAAAACCGGAGGCCCTTTACTTGGACAGTAAGGACTTTGAAAATGGTAGTCTATTTGGTCCCAAACATGGTCCATCACCAGAATCATCCAAGGAGCCTGTTTTTGTACAGGGCATGAGCTAAGAATAATTTGTACATATAATCATTTCAATCAATTTGATGATACATAAGACAGCTTTGAATCACAATTAAGTGAAATGTTCCCCCCGCCGTCGAATTCTACTTTATTACCAAAAATATATATATATATATTTTAAATTTTATCAATAAAGGAATTGCGGAAATTTGTTTTTTCTAGTTATACATGTGCCTGTGTAGTACTGTCAGTTTTGTCTCTAGGTAAAATTTATTATCTGACCCTTTACAGAAAAAGGTAATCTCTGGTTTAGTAGATTATGGGGGGGACCCTGGGATCTGGCTTTTTAAATTGTTAAAAATTTATTAAGCATGTGGCAAGCCATTGATTTGGGTGGTACTTGAGGGATCTTTCCAAGTCATTTTATCTGTGCCCTTTAACTAGTTGATACCTAATGGAAATTGGCCTCAATCCAAGAACCTGCATCAGAAGAGAAATTGTCCTTATTACCAGTTTAAAATTGAATACTCCTTCTATCCAGAGGCACTGTGCAACCAACTGAAATTCTTTATTTATCTTGCATATTCAGAATATTTCAAAAGGCTTTTGCATATCTTGCAGTTAAACGGTTACTCTTAAATTTTAGATTTCTTTCTTGAGCTATAGGGAAGACACTTTGAATTACAATGGTTCGAGCTCTGAGGCCTGTGGAAAGTACAGCAGCTGTGTTCCCAGTGGTTGACATCAGGTCCTCAACACAGATCATTGAAAACCACAAATAATCTTGGAATCTCTGGTTTGGGCCTGCCACTTTTCCACCATGTATGTTTCCTGAGGAATGAACCAGCAGCAAAGTGGCTTTCGGTTTCAAAGCCCTTCTTTCTACCACTAGCCTCTTGTGCCTGAGCTAATGAGTTGAAAGAATGAAAAGGTTGGCTAGGAGGAGAGGAGGAGTAGGTAAATAAATGGGGACAGACCCAGTTCCCTGTCTTGGCCACTGCTGCACCACCAGCCTCTCAGGGTGACTTACTCTAGACTTACACATCCTGTTTGTAACACAGGCACCTGATTGAGTTTTGAGAGCTGGTCATCCCAGAGCTTCAGTCCAAATTAAACATTACTACATTATAGTAGAAAATTTGGGGCTGTTGGTGATTCTTTATGGAGAGTGTGTGGGATTCTCATCAGACGTCTCCTTACCGTTGTGTCTTCCCTCTCTGCCTTGGTATAGTCGCTTAGGAAAGGATCAGAGAGCTTGTTGCTGAGTGGTGATGAGCCCGGGTTAAATGAACTTGGCCCCAGTTGTTTGGCCTGAAATCTGACTTGGTAAAGAGGAGGCTCATTACTCTGGTGTCCAGAGAGAGCACTTCCTTACACATGTTTGCTTGCTGCCATGCCCTCCCCTCTTCTCCACTGCGTCTTGATATGTCCATCCTCTGCTCTAGCTAGTTTTCAAGTCTCCTAGAAACTACCTTTTACTAGTCCCCACCACTGCCTTCCACACACAAGTAGAGAAACATGGACCTGACTGAATAACATTACATTGCAATATAATTGTATGACAAATGATAAATACCCAGCAATGATGTTTTCATTAAAGAGATGGAGTCTGGCAGAGATGGAGAATCGTGAAGGCATCTGTTGTTCAGAACTTCTCATTTAATAAAATTTGTTGAAATGAGATGAGCAAAGCACCCATGGCCCTGGGCCACCTGCCCAGACATGGAAGCAGCCTCCTTGTATAGAACCAGTTGTCCTGATGATATTATTACAAAGTCTGTAAACAAGATAAAATGTCTTTGTTCTACCACACCAGGCCCTGTCTTGTGCCTATTGGACCACACCCCGCAACCCCCATGTTTTCACTCAAATTTGTTTTAGCTCTAGAGCTGCCCCGGTACACTCAACCTATGGTCTCCTTTACCAAAACTTGCTTCAGGCAGCAGATCTAAAAGATCAGTTTACTTAACTCCACTATCACTTACTCTATCTAATGTGGATTAAAGTCAGAGCTGTCTTTCCCAGAGGTATTTGCATTCGGAGATTCCAGTTTGGTGAGGAAATTACCAGAGAACTATTAGAGACTTGAGTGCTGTTTTCAGCTTTACTATTAACTAACTTGCGCGTCGGCTGCTTTGGGCCTCTATTTTCTCCACTCTAAAATGGGGGTGTTGCGTTAGATCAGTGGCTTTCAAAACTTTTAGATCCTAGCAATAAGAAATATGTTTTATGTCACTACCCAGTATGTATATACATATGTTGCATGAAAGACTGAGCGTGCTCTTATGTATAAAAACACTTTTTTGTTTAAAAAAAAAAAAAAACTGACTGTGACCCATTAATTAATTTCATTACTTATTAGAGTTTGCAAGACATTTAAAAGATGGATATTAAGGTTCTTTCACACTCAAATATTTTGTGGTTTGATTTGGGGGAATGAGGGAATGCCTTTTGTAGCTTTGTGAAATCTGTCCCCTGAGGGTCAATAGTGATTTCTCTGGCTTCTAAGCCTGCTTATCTCTGGGTCCCATGTTCTCAAGCTTCTAGCTCTTTCCCAACCCAGTTTCTCATGGCATTAGGGAATCATCCTAAATTCCTACCCCAGATGGATGCCTTCCAGGGTTCTTGATTGTGCCAGTGGCCTTTAGCCAAGCATGTTCCTCCACACCCTCTTCTCTCTACCCTCAGCACCCATTGCCCTCCATCTTTCAGCGTGCCGCATATACTATGCAGGTTCCCTGTGGGATCCCACTTTTACCAGCCTGGAGGAGAGAAAGTTTTAGAGGAACGTGCTCCTACCAGACTGCCTGGGTGTTCATCATGTAGTTCGGTCCCGTCCCCCCTATATCCTTCAGCTGTGGCACTTGGTCAAGCCCCTTTACCTCACAGTGCCTTCCCTTGTCTCTGCAAAATGACAGTGTGATAATATCTACCACATAGTCTGGCACCCAGTAAGTACTCAATAAGCATTAGATGTTACTGTTATTGTGGTGTGTTCTACTAGAACACCAGTTTGCATTCACTTAAAAAAAATCAGACAAATTATACAAAAAAGAAACATTTGTTTCAATGGGAAAAGAGGTTAGACATTATAAAGATTCAAAATTGCCCAGTTATTTTTCTCCACAAGAACTTTAATAGTAAATGTATTGCTTCTAGATGCAAGTGTAGCTATAGCATCTAAGCATTGTGGAGCTGGTTGCCAAGTTCTTTCTGCTAAGGATAATGTCACGACTTGCCCCTCTCCTGGGCAACTCCTTTTGTCACTGCCCTCAGCAACTAACTGTTTCAGACTCTTCTCAAACTGCCCTTTCTCACCTAGCTAGCGACCTTCTCCCTCATAGAATTGAAACCTCCTGGTTTCCAAGAAGTTCGTAGACCAAATCCGTGCCCGGCTTAGCCAGCTGTCCTTTGGGTCTTGGTCCTGCCTGCCCTCTGGTCCCCTTCTTCCTGCCAGGCACCTAACCACTCCTCTCATTTGGATGCTGCTTTAGCTTGGGATGTTGCTACCATCTTAAGGCAAGCAAAACTTCCCTTGATTCTTCTATCTCATTTTATCTACTGCCCATCTCTTCCTTTTTACATGCAGCTTAGTGAATTGTCTGTAACCACCTCCGTTCCCTCACTTACCTCACACCTCAACCCTCTTCAGTCTGGTTTGCTTCCTAACAACTCCAAAAACCCCAACAGCCTTCACTGTCTCCTCTTATGTGATTCCTCAGCGGCAGTATTTACACCCTGCTCTTCATGAGATATGTTCCCCCTTGCCCCTCCCTTTCTCTGGTCTTTCTCCTACAGCTCTGATTGCTCCTCAATTTCTGTGGCCTTTTGCCTTCCGGATGCAGCTCGAAAGTACTGGACTCCGTCAAGCCTGGGCCTTGGGCCCTTTTCTGTATTCCCTACCTATGAAGTCTTGTCCTTTCTCACCAACAGCTGTAGATACTGTGTGCTACATGGGGTCCTATGTTTACATCTCTGGCCCTGACCTCTAGGCTAAGCTCAGGACCCGCCCAATGTCTTTACCTGAGTGTCCCCAAAATGCCCCACATTCAGCATGTTCGAAGGGAACCCATGACATTTGTAACCTCCTCCATTCCCCCCAACATGCACACACATGATTTTTCTATCCATCACAAGTTCTGTCAATTCAGAATACCCTCTATTGTTTTTCAGCTAATCTCCCTGCATCACAGCCCCCTTGAAACCATGTTTCCAACTTCAGCCAGCTCTTAGCAAGAAATCATGTTACCCTTTACTTAAAATACACCATTGTTCTTAGGATGAAGTCCAGGCTCCTTAGTAAGACCAACAAGGTCCTGCATGGACTGGCCACTGCTGGCCTCTGCTTCTCATCTTTTTCCTTGCCACCTCTTCCCACTGCACTGGCCACACCACCTTTTATTCCCTCAAATCTACTGCACTGCTACCATCACCTACTACTTTTTACCATCTCCATCTCCCACCCCTCAGTTCTAGGTCTGGTTTTGTTTGTTTGTTTGTTTTGTTATAAAACTTACAGAAATTTCCTTAGAAGTGCTTGAATTTGTAATTATACATTCCTGAATGTGAATGTTTTAATTAGCATTTTTTCTGCTTAGTGGTAAGTTGCTTGATTTAAAGGTCCTGTTTCTGCTCATCACTGTGTATCTTCAGCTCAGCACTGCACTTGGCACATGATGGGCATTCTGGAAGTGTTAGTTGGATGAAGGAACCATTATACTTGCATGTTCTTGTCATTTTCATCACCTTCTCTCTGTCTGGTAAGCCAAGCACAAAGCCACAGAAAGAAAGCATCGGAAACAGCTATCAGTTTGGTGCCCTCGGCTTCCCCCTGGGTGGGTGTGAGCTTCTGCCTCTGGGTAGGTGTTTCATACTTTCTCAGCCCAGTGGTCAACTTTTTTTGGTTTTTACATCCCATATCAGTAAAAAATTTGAACCTGAGCCCAAGTATGTTTACCTTTTATTTATGGATTATTCACATATATTACATTAAAAAAATATGTGTTATAAAACATAACACTAAAAATTAAGGATAAGTTAAAAGATATTAAAAGTCCAGTGGATTATCTAGGGTGATCCACTTAGGAGACCACTGCTCTAATTATTTATTTATTTATTTTTAGTTCAGTTATGAAGGTTCATGCTACATAAATGCCTGTACCTCACCAAGCATTCTCATTAAGATTTTAGGTGTGTTATGGGTAGGAGTGGAGACCATTCCTAACCCTTTTTTGATAAATGAGGAAAATCCAGTGGTCTGCCTGAGATCCCCAGTAAATCAAGTGTCTGTTTCTGCCTATCAGCTCAGTGCTGTTTAGGCTGTGTACACAGACCCACCAAAGCTGCTCAGGTCATCCCTTAGGGTCCATCAAAGGCCAGCCCCTGGGCTGTTCTTACAGATGTTTAGAGAAGGTGAGAGGATTCCATCAGTAGATCTAGGCTGGTCAGTGGAGAAAGAAGAGGCTTTCTCCTACTTATCTTCAGACTGAGTATAAGTTAAGACAGGATCAGCTGCAGGCTGGAAGAGCAGAGCTGGAGAGCCAGAGTGAAGCTGGAGGAGAGAGGCCTGTGGTGTTGTGTGTGAGGCACTCTGGTAAAGTTGTGCTTGGACCTGGCACTCAGTGTCTAGAAGGGCTGGATTGCCATATTCAACTGCCTCCTGCAGAAGTAGTGGGAGGGAGAGAGAGTGAATATGTGTGTTTTGGCAAGGGGGGGTAGGTTTGAGGCAAGATCTGTAATAGTAAATTTAAAGGGATTACTACTTTTCAGGGGCATGCATCCCAGAGACGGACTCATTACACATTATGTAACCACCTTTCACCTTAGCTATGTATAGGCCTCACCAGTATGGTGAGGTGGTGCCCAAATGATGTGACTGGAGAGAGGGCGAAGGGAGCCCACTTCCAGTTACAGGGCCTGTATGTCCAGCATCCAGAGTGATGTGGGGAGTTATATGAATCTGTATAGCAGGTTGAATTTGTTGAATCCAGTTCCTATGTCCTGGGCGTGGGGAATACATGACAGAAAGGTAGTGTGGTGTGGGTTTCTGTAGGGATTGGGGTTGCGGGGCAGAGAACTCAGCACAGGAGAAAAGAAGATGCATGGTTAGAGAGGCCAATTTTAACCCCAGCTGTGTGTAGAACCACCAGGGGAAGGAGCATTTTAAGAAATTCCCAGGCTCTACCCAACTAAGGAATCCCCTCTGAGGGTGGTGCCCAGTCCGTATGTTTAGAAGGCTCTGAAGGGAGCTCTGAAGCACAGTTGGAAGCCACCATCCTGAGGCAGGTGCAGAACTTCACAGCAGGTAAGAAGTAAACTAAGTGGAGGTAAAAGGAGAGGAAAATGGAGCAAGGAACACAGAAAATAGGAAAGAAAGGTATAGGACCTAACTTGCTGGGGAGCAGGGATAAGGTCTTTGGCCTAGCTGCTGCACACACCACATTCCTTCTCATCACACTTATAATTTTTCATTTACCTGTATTTCATGAGGTGCTGCTAGAGTGTTGAGTGGACTTACTGAGCAAGGCTGGACTTGACCTGTTGGCCTCTCCTCAATCTCCAGGGGACTGAGAGGCAGGCCGGTGGGCCTTTTGTAAGAAGGAGGGGACCTCAAGGCCAAGCAGTCAGGTGTAGTGGGTGGTGCCCAGCACTACAGAGCTCTACTACCTGAAGATATCTGGCAGGTGCCTCATCTGTAAAATAGTAACTAACAGTGATACTGCTTCTCCGGGATTGTTGTCAGGACTGAAATAAATAAGGTTTGTTCCAGGTGTGTGTTATGGACAGCCCCTGAAAGTTAGTAGATTCTAACCAGCCCAGGCTTGAACAAGCTATTTAAAACAGGGGGAGCCCGCCTGCCTAAAGGAGGCCTCTTGCTTGGTGTCTAAGCTTGTAATGGTGGAGCAATTCTTGGGAGAGTTGTCTTTGCTTGCCCCAGAAGGAAGCCTTACTTGGAGCTGCTAAAACGGGTAGGAGGAGGCAGGAGGGGCCCCAGGCAGAGGACAGAGCCCCCATATTTTGTTGCGGTGGGGCTAGGGCAACATTAGCTATGCTGTGGACTTCCCGTGCCCCAGGGCCTCCCTTTCTCGTCGTAGGGTAGGAGTTTGGGGCTCTTTGCCTGCCTAGCCTTTTCTGGAGCAGTTGCTCTATGTCAGTGGACCTTCCTGCCTCTTAGCTCACCGCTTGACTACAGAAATCAGTCTGTTCCTCCTAGGCCTTTATAGTGCTTTCATAAAGCTTCTGAGAAGTGTCCTTCTCTAGGAAGTCTTCCTTGACTCACTGGAAGAAAGGGAGCAGATTGTGTCCTTCCCAGATGTAGAAGTCTCCAGAACTTCCAGGTAATGCAGCAGTATTCTACTGTCTGCTAATTCTGGTAGCAACTCACTGGTGTGCATTGTGGCTCCCTCTGTTCTCCCCATTGGATTGGTCAGTGTCTCTTTATTCCCCCCTCCAGAGGGCAGCGGAGAGGGCTTGCAGGGCCCAGCACAACTCCCCTGCAGCTGGGTGCATCCGGAAGGCTTTGTGGTGACGTCATGTGGTCTCCAGCCTGGCTGCCTGTGTGAAGGATCTGTCTGTTCTGGCACAGGGGCCTGTTCCATATGGAGGGCCAGGAACTAGCCATCACAGTCACCCAGGGTGTTCCTTTCACTTCTGCATGTCTCCCCTTACCCATGGAGATTTGAGTGTACTCGGGGTGTGGCTTGGGGAGAGTGGGCAGGCATGTACTTTAGCAAAACTCCCCAGCTGTCTCTGGTAGGCCTGAAGAGGCCTATCTACAGAGGTTGGCCTGCTGCCATAATGAGTGGTTCTTTTCCTTTTAGCCCCCGTCCAGTTTGCAGCTCTATTGCAAACATGCCTTTATGTGTCTTGGTTAAGAAAGCTGGTGTGACTACATCTTTAGGTGTGGTCTGTGTGTCTAAGGAGACTTCTCTTAGAGTAGGGCCCTCCAGAGCTGCTATTAAGTGGAGGTAGAGGAGCAGGCTTGGGAGCTGAAATGGAATGCTGTCCTCTTAAAAGCAAAGGGGTACTTAGTTCAGGGCAGGCAGCTGGCCTCTAGTTGCTCAGGAGACTTCCGTCATTTCCAGTGGCCAGTATGGTCATTGCCAGGAGCTGCCACAGGGAAGGGTTGGATGTGGAAGTGAAAATGCACCTCTGAGTTTGGCCAGTGGCCGTAGACTCCAGCAAGGTCCAGATCTGAACTGAAAGGTGCCCATTGGGCCGGAAACCAGACCGGTGTGGGCAAATGTCTTGCCAGCCCCAGGAGGCTTATTACGGCCACAGGTGTCCCTGATGATGAGCAGCATGGCCAGCTAATGTCTGACGTTGTCCGGAGTTAGGAGGGTGATTTCTGCAAATAAATACCGTGGAGGGGCCATTCATTTTTCACATGAGATGTACCTCGCTTTATTGCACTTCGCGTTTTTTACAAATTGAAGGTTTGTGGCAACCCTGTGTAGAACAGTTTTATCAGTGCTATTTTTCTAGCAGTTTCAGGTGATAGCAGTTTTTAGCAATAGAGGATGGTTATTTTTAGCAAGAGTATATTTTATTTAAGGTATGTACATTTTTTTAGACATAAAGATATTGCATACTTAATAGAATACAGTATAATGTAAACATAACTTTTATATTCACTGGGAGACCAGAAAATTCATGTGACTCATTTGGTTGCAATATTTGCTTTATTGCAGTGGTCTGGAACCGGACCTGCAATATCTCCGAGGTATGGCTGTATTGATTGAATGCTCTCTGTGTGCCGCGTTCTGTTCTCCAAATTCTGTATACAGACGAGCATGTCATCTATTCTGAGGCTAACATGACTTTGAAAGGAAAATGGTCAATAAGCCAAGCAAAGGCATGACGGCTGATGTGAGAGGTCTCATGAAGACAAAGCTGCGTAAAGGGGGTGGGTGATTCAGGAAGGCCTCTCTGAGGAGGTGACATTTGAGCAGAGACTTGAGTAACCTATAATGGACTTCTGGCCCCCGTGAGCCAGAACCTTAGCTGATCTGGAAGTACCTAGAAATCATCTGCTGATGAGCAAACTGAGGCCCAGCATGGTTAAGATGCAAATTTATGAGATGATTAGTAGGAAAGATACAAAAGCGAGACAAAATATAACTGGCTAGTACTCTGCTCACAACCTTAGGTACTTCCCCTGGCCGGCTGACTCTCTGCCTTTTCATCCCAGAATGTTTTTTATTATCCTCTTGAGACTCACACTTTGAAAAATTTATAATTCCAGATTGCATTTATCAACAATAATAGATTTATTTTCTCATTTATGGCTGGGTGTGTTGGGGGTGGGGGACAGAAATGTTTAAACACATCTGTAACCGCCAGTCACCCTCCAGGCAAGGGCTAACCACCTGGAGTTGCTCTTTTCCTGCCTAAGCAGAGATAGGGCCCAATTTTGGTAACCATAGGCACTTGCCTCCTGTCACTGTGGGATTTCCATTGGTCTTTCTGAAATGGCAGTTTCTTGGAGGGCCCCCATTGCTCCTTTGGAATCCATCTGGACCTTTCAGACCCTTTTACCTAGTGTGGGGGTCCAGGTGCCTTTGGGTAGTCTGGGGAGACCTTATCAATGCCTTTGATCAAAAACAATGAGGCAGGACTCAGAGGGCCCCCAGGGCTTATTTGAGGGAGAGAAGCCCACAGTTAAGTCAGGTTACAAATCCAGGCCTGACCCACCTCTCCAAGGACAAAGATGAGCCTTAATTGGCTGATAGTTTTCATCTACAAGCAGGAATCCTGCATGAATTTGAAAGGAGCTCCTGGTGAAGTAAGACTTCATTAATTAGCCTGTGAGGGAACTGGCTTTCCCAGTATTATGGGGGCTAGATAATTCAATGCCTGTTCTTCTGCTTTGAGATTCTGAAAGGAAAGCACTAGATTTTCATCTTTTTGCTAAATGTTGAGAAAAAAATATCTTTTGTTTATTTTTAACTGTTGAGTATATATGTGTATCAGACACCCTATTTATTCTTATTTAATCTATACAGAAACAATACAAAATGAGTAAGATTATTCCCACTTTAACAGATGAGGGAACCGAGGCTCAGAAAGCTAGTTAAGTAATCCTCAAAGTCAAATACTACTTGAGGAGCTGTGCTTGGGTGCAAAACCAGGTATTGTCTTCAGAGCTATGCATGGAGCCTTGAATCTTCACTTTGACCCATCTCTTCCCAACCACTTTGGGGCTTCTGATTTGGGAAATACTCTGGACTCCTGACTTCCATTTCTTTTCTCTATCATAAAATCTGCATTTGTTTCCCTAGGAAAGTGAAACATGATGCCAAAATTTCTGATTTTTAAAAATGTTTTATTCTGAAATAGAACACATATTAAAGTAAACAAAAGTAAGGTTTAATAATTTTTACTCTACAATGTTGGGAAAACCCCAGTGAAATCAACTTTCCCTGTGCCTACCCTTGTCTTTCTATGCCAGGGTCTATGTCTGGGTTTCCGTTAGGCTTTGACATGCTTCACATATGAGGGCTTGTGCACGCAGATGAGAAGCATGCCCAGGGTGCCTCAGGGATATTAAAGAGGGTCTGGAAAGTGGGAGAAGGCCAAATCATTTTTCAATAAAAGTAGGCTAAGACATATTTAGGGGCTTAGGTGTTGCCTCAAAACCAACAGCAGTATAATTCTGACCTTCTGTGAGAAAAGAGTAGTGGCGGTTGTGGAGCAGTCGTGGTGAGGCTGTGTGTTTAGCCTGGAACACCTTGCTGCACTTGCCATAAGCAGGACCCTTCCTGGGACAGGAGTTAGGCTTACCCCTTATTGAACACCTGTTATGAGCTGAGCCTTGTATCATGGTATGTACTTGGCAAGCATTACTTTTTTGATCCTTGAGAACACCCCTAAGGTGTTGGTATGGCCACCCATTTCTAGACAGGGTGAATCAGATGGCCTTCAAGGCACACTGAACTGTCCCTGTGTGTTGTAGTAGTCCCTTCTGCTTGTGCCTCCCAGACTAGACACTGGGGGCCGAAGGCAAGGATACTTTTATCATTGGATCACCTGGTGCACTGGCATTTGGTAGGTTCGGAATGGCATGCACTGGATGAATGGGGGTGAAGTAACTTGCCCACATAGGTACCATAGTGAGCCCCTTGTATTGTAGGTCTCCAAGGCTCTATGGCTGCTGCCTTTGTAGGTCAGAAGCGGGATCTGATTCCAGCTCTTCAGTTAATAAGCTGGGCAAATGCAAAATGACATAAGCGCCAGCTTATCTGTATTGCAGAATTATTATAGCAGAATATTGAAAGCAACCCAAATACTCATCAGTATCGGACTGGTTAAGAAAAACGATGGTGCATCCACACAATGGAATACAATGCAGATAAGAAACAAGAATGGTTTTTATGTCCGATACTACACGAACTCCAAGAGAAAAGGCAAGGCAAAGAACAATACATAATACTGTGGTTTGTGTAAAAAGGAGGAAAATAAGACTCTAAATTTGTTTTTATACGTGTTAACCCTGGTGGGATGGTTAACTAGATGAGATGGAGAATTAACTGTTTATCTTATACTTTTTGGTTTTGAAACCACAAGAGTGAATGTGTTATTTTTTTAAACAAAATTTTTCTAAATAACAGAAGTGACTTTGGACCAGGTCTTCTACTTATCTGGTCTTCAGTCTCCCTGTCTGTACATTGAGGCGGTTGGCTATATCGTGTATCCTTGGCTTTTCTAGGCTTTTCCATGAGGCCCTGACCCTGTCCTAGAATGGTCTATAGTCCCTTCCAATGGTGGCCTGGACCTGGATCAGCTCAGACTGTTTTAGAAAGGCTGTAGTGGCACAGAGAGCAACAACCCTTCTGCAGAGGTGTCGGACCTTATTACCGTCCCCATTCCTGGGAGTTTACCCTCTGAACATCCTGCCCTGTTGTGACTCGGTTCTTCTCCCAAAGTGAAAGATTATAGTGAAGAGAGACTGTTCTGGAGGCTTCTGGCAAAGTGCTGCAATTCATAGGAAGAAAAAAAAATGGCAGAATGTTTTCCCAGGTTATTTTTAATGCTTTTCAGTTTAGCAAACATTTATTGAGAGCTACATGCGAGTGCGGGGGAATCAGAGCCGTATAACACCTTGTCTCTGCTCTCTGGGGTACAAAGTCTTGGGGTGAGAAAGTTGCTTATAAAATTCCTCTCTTCCACAACAGCACTTTACTTCCTCCTGTCCCATGGAAACCATGAGATTGGTAGGGATTCTTTCCATTTTGCAGATGAGGAAACTGAGTCTCTGTGAAGTCTTACCCAAGGCCACACAGTTCTCACGCATCCAAACAGTCATTATCAACACATTCTGCCATAGGATAGCCCGTTTCTACCTGGACACATTGTGAGCACAATCCTGAGTAAAGCTCCTATTTTCCTTTAAAGGACGGGGAAGGGAAATCTTGGGCTTATGTCAGGTCTTAGGTCTTAATCCCTTTGCTGTGGTCCAAACAATCCTGATGCCACTGCCTGAGAAACCAACCACCCTACCAGCAGTTACTTATGACAGCTGCTTTAAAGAGGAAGGAATCAAACCATAGCACTATCAGAGAAGAAAAGACCCAAGGCTCATCTCTTTACAGCACTTCATCATACAATATTATTCATTTAATAATCATTTATCACTTGTTTATGTGTAGAATTCTTTGCAGACACTTAGCAGCCTCCGATTCATATGCTTACAGGGATAGGGAGCTCACTGATTTTTTTTTTTTTTTTTTTCCAGAGCAGCCTATTCTTTTGGGGACAGCCTCAATGATTTAAACACCCTTTTATGTTTTATATTGGGTTGAAAACTGCCTCTGTAATTCTTGCATGCTAATAGTAGTTTTTGAACCATCGGAATACGCAGAATAAATGTATTTCTATTTGCATATGACACTCCTTCAAATAATTGGAGAAAGACAGCTATCATGAGTCTCTCCTACTCTCGGCCTAAACATCACTAGTTCCTTCAATTGTTTTTCCAGTGTCACAGTTTTCAGATGTCTTCCCACCCTGGTTGCCATCAAGTTCTGCCTCAAGGTTCGGAATTTGAAGTTTGGTCCTGTTGGAGCAGAATGTTTTAGGACCCTGACCAAGGAACCTTGGTTCATCCCACTTGTTTCTGTCAACACAGCCCAGGATGACCTTGTCTGTGTTGGCCAGCTTGGCAGGGACCTCTTTCACAAGTTTCTGGTGAAGACTAACGTCATTATGTTCTTTTTCACATAGTCTCTAGTTGTCTAGCCCCACTCCCTGATTTTTCAAGAATTATAAAGATTATAAGGTTTTTTTTTGTTTTGTTTAGCATTTTGAGATTAAAGCAGCTGTAGATCTGCGAATGACAATGAACTCAACCTCTATTTTAAAGAACAGTGAATATAGGTAAAGTTCTAGCACCAAAATTCAGGTGAAGAGGGTGGAACTCTAGAAGTAAAGAAAAATTTATAAACACTGTAACGTCTTCCTTTCTTTTTGACTGCCTGTGTCCTTTTCTCAGGTGGTCTGTCTGTCTCTCCCTCTCCCATGTTCCATCCTTTTCTCCTTCCTTCCTGTAGTCCTTTGCTTCCCCATTCCTTCCTTGTTCTCATTCCATCGCTTCCCATTTCCCCCCTTCTAGTTATTAGACAAGTAGAACTAACATTTACTCCTTAGCATTTCTTATATTTCTACCCCCAATACTTTTACCGTAAGTATTCAATTTTCCAACTTAGGCAATTTGCACATGTCTAATTTCACCAAGAGAGGAAGAACTAAGGTTAAATTGCTTCTTATGTGTGACTTGTGGCTGATTCGTTTTGTGGCCTTGGATAGATTAACCTTTCAGTCCCCAGCCTTAGGTTCTTCTGCATACTTGTTTCCGTTTCTGCCCAAATCAGCGGTTTCCGATTGGTGATTGGTGATCGGACACTAGAGCTTCAGTGCAGTGGTGTTTGCTCTGCTTCTGTCATTGCCAACACTGCTGTCATTTTGGATAGAGGTGGCAGGGAAGGAGGCTAAGGTGGAGGGTTTCTTTCTTCTCAGACTATTTAGCCTTTCCTGTCTCTTCTGCATTCTGGCCCTGCTGGGGTGAGTGTGGAGGTAGGGAGGGAGGGTGGAGGGCCAGGTTCAGGCTGGGGGCTCTTTTCCTAACAGCTGTTTCTCACCCCACCCCTGCCCCGTTTCCTCTGGCTTGAAAGAGTTCACCATGGAGAGGCCTATGACTTTGGGGTATGGGTCCTAATTTAAAGGAATTGAGATCAGCCCAAGGTTTGATTCCACAACGGGCTAACTGTGATCTTGGGTGAGTCACTAGGTTGGTTCAGTTTCCTGAGAAGCTGGATTGGATCCTCTGGTTCCCTGGAGTTGGTAATAATGGGGTTCCCTTAATTCTCTGAAGCATTTTTTGAAAGCCAATTGGGAATTCAGTATGGCCCATATTAGGGCTATGGAAAGTATCTTGACCTCCAAGGCTGAGTGCATGGTATCTTTAAATGGGTTATAATGCTGGTGGGCTGGACAGGGCAGAGGCTTTGAATTGCTAGTTCATAGGTCTCTGAGTAGTAAAACTTAGGAATTGAATTAACTTTTGTTTTTCAGGCCATTCTTCCACTTGACGGCTAACAGGGACTGGGTAGCCATCAAGATCCACAGTACACCCATGGCAGAGACCCTGGGCTCTGCCCCCTTTTCAGACCCTGCTGACCCAAGGACTCTGGTGGGATTTCTGCAGTAGACAGCCCCAGTTGTCCACAAGTGGTCCCAGCCCATCCAGGCATAAATCTCTGAGTCTGATTTCAGGAGCCAGATCAGTCATCTGGGACAGAGGATCCAGGAAGCCGTTTTTGTTGATTTGCCCAAGAGTGGAGTTCGTGGGGCACTTTGTTTCTAAAAGTGAATAAGGGGTTGGCCTTTTTAGAATCTAGATGATTCTGCAGACCCCACCCCCATTGCTTCCCCTCCTCTAGCTTGAGTGACCTGTGTTCACTGAAAGCCAGCCCCACTGTTTGGAGGAGAGACAGCAGGAAAAAAAGACTACCAGATGTTCTGTGGCGGTATAGGAGCTCTCAGAGGGCCTTGGTGGACAAGGACAGTTTTCCTTTTGAGGGGTAGGATGGGTAGAATTCCAGTCGTCTGCAGGTGGAGTGAGTCAATGAGCTGATGCCTGGGGAAGAAATGCCAGGTGGTGTCACTGTGTTTGCTGCAGGTCAGGGAGGCTGTCGGAGGGTCGAAGTGGGGAGGACAAACTGTCTTGGGAGGAGTCACAGGGGGTTAGGTCAGGGAGCACTGATCACTGGGGGACTAGAAATCCTCCTGGATTTGGACTTGATCCCCATGGCCATTAAAGGCTTTGGGACAAGGAGTGGTGAGACACGACACGACATGACGTGATCAAAGCAATGTTTTAGAAAGATTGACCAGTATTTATCCCCTGCTCTCTAGGCCTTCCTTTTCAGTTTCCTCGTGGCTTTTCTGTTGCATGGGGCCAGCGCTGTGGCTCTCTAATGAGATCATTGTGGACAATGTGGGTTTTTTATGAACCGCAGGGTTGTTAAGCAGGAATAGGACCAACCTGTGAGTTGAGGTGCCTACCCTCTGCTGCCCTGTGAGATGGCAGGCATCATAAGGGACGATGCCAGACTTACATGTTCAGAACCCAGTAGCCCAGACCTCTGGGGGTTGTTTTTGTGATCCTAGTGTGTTTTAAGAGACTATATGATTGATTTTCACATTTTAGTAATTATTGGGATAATTGCCCAGTGTCCTGAATTTCCTTTCTGATATCCCTTAGAGATGAATCCTGGGCTTATTTGACCCATGAAATTTCCCACCTACTTTTGGGGAACAGTGACTGAGTTTGGATATGGGTGGGATTGAAAGTGTGTGGACCACAGAATTTTGGAATCAGAAGGAATCATATTTCTGTACTCAGGCTCCATTGCCTAGTGTTTGGATTAGGGCAGCAGTCCGTAACCTTTTTGGCACCAGAGACCAGTGCTCCTATGAGAATCCAGTGCACCTGATCAGAGGTGGAGCTGAGGCAGTGATGCTAGTGCTGGGGAGCAGCTGCAAATACAGATGAAGCTTCGCTTACTCCACTCACGTCCTGCTGTGCAGCCTGGTTCCTAACAGGCCACAGATTGGTACAGGTTGGTGGCCCAGAGACTGGGGACCGGCAGAGTATACGAGACTTCCCTCAGGGCATATAGCAAGTTAGTGGCAAAGTGGCACCAGAGTCAAGGTTCTCAGACTGCCCAACAAGCACCCTTAGCACTGTACCTCTATCCTTCTCCCTTTCTTTCTCCCAGCGCCATTTGCTGGGACCAGTGTCTTCACTGGACTCCACTTCAACTCCTCCAGACCTTCCAGCACCTACTGAAGGTAGGAATGGACAACCATTTAGAAAATACAGCCTGATCTCTCCCTTTCTGAACTGTTCCTCACTCCCTGGGTCCCAGACAGCCCTCTGGACCTATTTTCCACTGCTCTGGGAATATTTTCCTCCACATGCTCTTAAATCAGGAAGGGCTTGGCAAACAGGGAAGGCTTCCTGCAGGAGGTGGAACTGACATGTCCTTGAAGCGCAATAAATGGCTGGAGGGGAGGAAAGCAAAGGTACAACATCAGGGAGGGACCTCAAGCTTGTTAGGACTCAATAGCTAAACAGGCAGAAAGCCCAGGCCCTACACCCACCAGGCCAGTCCTGGAGTTACTGCCCTTAGTCTGTTCTTCGGACTGGAAGAAGCATCTGCAGTGGCACCAGCTTCTCTGTCTTGGTGAGACAAACCGTGTCCTCCCCACACTGGCGGGGAGGATGTAGGAAGCTGGTTCCAGGCATCGCAGGAGCCAGTCACAGGGTTTATGTTAATGTGGGCCCTCCCAGAGCCTTTGTGTAGCCTATTACCCTGGCCGGCCGACAGCTTAATTACTGCTGCTGCAGCCTGCTTTCGTTCCATGGTTCCCTAAAATAATAAGGATGGCGTCACCGACTTCCCGCGGCCATGTGCTCCCACCCGTGCCTTCAGAGCTCTATTGTAGGAAACAAACAAAATCCAGACACTCAGATGCTTTTATTTTATTGGAGAGATTTTTTTATTAAAGTAATACGGGACCCTGCCCCTTAGTTAAGATTTTTAAAGATCTTGAAAAGGTGTAGAAACCCTGAGACTTAGCTACTCCCATCGAGGCTGCAGAATAGCCTCCTGTTAGCAGAAACAAAGCTACATGGATGATTCCAGGATCTTCACTGGGGACTGTAATTTTGATCAGAGCAGCAGGGTGGTGTACACAGTGTGGCAGAAGAATCACCCAACTTGAGGTTCCTTGGTTCTACACTAACTTTAGACCTTGCTGCTGCTGCTTCTGCAGAAAGGGTTAAATTAGACCAGCGTTTTTGCAAACTGTGTGTTATATTTAAAAACATAGAAAAGAGTAATTTTAACGGTAAGTTTCGTTTCAGTGTGTATGCCTACATGCACACAAAAACGTGTGCGTTGAGCTGGGTTGTAAATGTATTTTCTGCTGTGGTTGTGGTCAGATAGCCACTGACCTAGATGATCTCGAAGGCATTTATACCTTTTGAAATGTCCGACTTTTCTTCCAGAGCCTGACTTCTCCCCCATGGAACCTCACTGATTTTCACAGGTTTTGCCACAATGACTGTTAAGCAAAACTAGATTTTATGGTTAAAATAACAAAATCACAAGCATTTATTACTCTAATCAAACACCTTTGGGAAGCAGCCCATTTCCCCTCTACTTTGGTGTCTCAAACAGTCTGGCCTTCTAGCTAGAAACCTGCAACAAGGGATGGCCCATTTAAAAGCTGACCTATTTAAAACCCATGAGCACTGAAAAAACACGGGGTCAATTTGATTTGAGTCTTCTTTTCAGTGCAACGCTGGAGCCTGAAAACTGAATTGGTCAGGGACTGACAAGGTTGAGACCAAAACTACAAATATTTATTGAATTCTTGCTCTGTGAAAAAGAAAATCAAGGCTCGAAGTTAATGGGAAAAAAAAAAGAAAAGGTGTGGATATAAAATCAAGAGGGGTGTATTTTGGACACACCATCGTAATTCTTCAAAATGTTGAGGACTCCTCGTATATTCCATGAGGAAGCTTTGCATACAGCTTAGGTAATTCAGAGCTGTTGGCCTTTGTTCCCATTCTTGTACCTTGACGGTAGACATAGCTATAAAGGTGACTATGGATCTAGGAGAAGGCAAGCAAGTGGCTTTTTCTAAGCAGGGCATGCTCTATAATACAGTATTTCATTTAATCCAACTCTAGGTAATGGACATTCTTGTCATTAGAAAAAATGGAAGCTCAGGAGAGGTGAAATGAGCTAGCCAAGTGGGGAATGTGGACTTGAGCCACGTCGGTCTGACTTCAGAGCCTGCCTTCTGTCCACCTTTCCATGTTGCCTCAGGAAGCGCTGGGAAAATAAGGAGCTGTTCTCACTCGAGCTTCCTTCTCTCTGGTTCTGGACTTCTGAGGACTCTGTTTGAGGCCCAAGCTGTCCATTTAAATTAGGGCCAGCTTCACGGGCTATGGCCTGTGCAGTTACACAGGGCCCCATGTTTAGAAAGGCCCTGTCTTGCTCTTGGGTTTCATGCACTGCTGTTACTGTCTTGGAATCTGATAATTTTCGAGCAAGGGGATATCACATTTTCATTCTTCACTGTGGCCTAAAAATTATATGACCAGTCCTGTTTTGATATAGTATGTCCCTTTCTTGGTCTTTCTGAATTCCTCTTGTCTGCCTTTGGTATGCCTGTCCTCTTTGGGGTGGAAGCATTTGAAAAATGTACTCTGTCCCAGCCTCAGGACTACTGACTACCTGACACGCAGAACTGTAGTTGTTTACCAGCCGTCTGTCTCCTAGCTGGCCACTGCACCTCCTGTTCACTGTCACCTCCATGTCCTCTCAGCATTTGCCCAGGTGAACAGTGTCACAGGAGTACCCAATGTGGAGAGAGGGGTTTCTTACGGACAGAGAGTACTAGGTTTGGTCAGGAGGATTGTGCACAGTTGGCCTGCTTCTTAGGGAGGGGCTTATGCTTGTCTTGGGGGTGCAAGACTTGGAAAAATGCTGCTGTTTATAAAAGGTGGGGTTTATTCAACTTGTATTGGACCAGTTACACCATAAGTTTGACTCACTCTGCGTGCCTGGCACAATAAACAGGACATTTGTTAAGCAGTTGCTTTGGTGTCGGCTCCCCACTAGGCTGATTATAGAGAAGGACAGTCCCTGACCTCTAGGAGGATTGGATGCTTAATACACGATTAAATGATTCATGCGGCAGCTGCCCTTGGTGCCCTGGGATGCTCAGGGCTGGGTGCAGGGACGGCCTGGGGGGAGGAGCTGGAACGGGATTTGTAGTGCAAGGGCGAGAGGTGGGGAGCATGAGATTGGAGGAAGTGGGCAGAGGTTGAGAGTGGAGGGCCTCTTTAGGTCAGTTTAGGAACTTGAATTCTCTTCCCTGCCCCCAACCCCACCCGCAAGCTGCAGGAAACCAGGAATGTTTTCTAGACTGGAGCTTGCTCTTTATAGGTTAAACGGATATCATCATCCCCTTCCTGCAGAGATGGAGCCTGAGACCTCGGGTTGCATCGGGATCATTCAGCCAGCCGGGTCCTTGGCCTCCAGGTCAGGCCTATTCCCAGTAGTCCACTGACATCGCTGCCAGAGACCCCACTGGGAGGCAGAAGCAGGCTTAGAGTGACTTAGATGACTGTGAGCAGGATTACAGTGTTGAGAATCAAGAGGAATGGCCAAATTGGAGCAATCTGTGGAGAGATGATTTCACAGTTTTGAAACAAGTAACGGGGTTGTTCCTTAGAGTGATGTGTTCTTGTGTGGGTCATGGATGTTTCAGCTCCTGTTGATGAAAAATGACTGTTGCGACCTCGTTTTGGGGACAAGTGTTTTAGGATATGCCAGAGCGGGGCAGTCTGATTTCTAGGGAACTTTTCAGTGCCACCCTACTCACATCTCTTTAGGGGTGAGTACGAATAATTCCGGCTTCTCTGGGGTGTTGACGTTTGAGGCGCATGAAGCATAAGATCCTGTGGAGGTTTGGTGTTGGGCTGTTTCAAGAGCTCCTGATACAACCAGTTGTTGGACTAGAGAGAGCGTAACCACATTTGGATATTTTTAAATGGCTAGTGGAATTGGGAGAGAGTCTAAACCCAAAGTACAAATTTTCAGTTTAATTTTAACTTTGCACTTAGCTCACACCCAGGATTTGGCAGGTGGAAATGGGCCTTAAATTTCTTCTTTTTCTTTTCTTTTTTTTTTTTTTTTTTAAGCAGAACATGCCCTGGATGTCAAAGGGATGTTATGTTCTCTTCTTGCATAGAAGGGTTTAGAGTATGGCCACCAAGCAGAGATGGGAGGAAGTAGGTTGGAATTGCAGCAGTTGAGAGTGAGTTAAGGAACTTTGGAGTGCGGTAGAACTTTTGAAACACGGTAGCCTGTCCTGGAGCTCTAAGAAAGTATGGCCCTTGGTGGAGGCTGGTGGAGGCAGGAGGTGGGTGGAATGACTTCCACGGGTTGGCTGTTGGGCTGATGTTTTTGCTTTTCCCTATTTGGTCTGTTTCAGACACTTCACAGGCAGCTTACCTGCCATCCCCAAAGTGCCACATCAACCCACAAAGAAGCAGTAGATTTCCCCCAATGTGGTTTGAGCTTTTTAGTGATAATCAGCAACTTTGGGGACTAAACCTGGGCCTTTCCCCTCCTCTTTGATCTCATCCCAAAGAGTACTGAAACCCCTGCCAGGAGGGAAATGCACATACCCTGGGGATCCCCAGAGGCCCCACAGACATGGCCTATAACCACTGCAGCCCTCCAAACACCACAGGCTTCCCAGTGATTGGAAGCAGCCTCTTGCTCCTTGTAGAGAGAGGAGTCCTGCATCCCCAGCCTCTCTCCACATCCGTGTTCCCTGACTACAGTGTCATCTGAGCGAGGGCTAAATCAGATTTTGTGTTTTGGTTACAGAGGAAGTGTAACCAGGTGGGGACTCCTGGGAGTGACTCCCACCTGGCTGGTGGAACAGTTAGAAGAGGGGTTAAAGGGAAGTAAGTACTATCAGGGTCGCTTGTTGGATTCATTTGGGGGATCTGGGAGAGCTTGTGCCCTACATCTAAGAACATCAGAAAAACCACCAGGAGCCATTGCTGACTACCTGGATCCAGTAAACACCCTCCTATGACCATTCCTGGCACTTTAGGATGGGTGCTTCTGTTGTGGCTGTGAAAGGGGAGAATACCCCCATGGAGCCATCGTAAGGATTATATGAGCCAGTGCAGGCGTGCACTTACGGGGTGCCTGGTGAGGACTCAGGAAAGGTCCCGTCGTCATTATTAATGAAAACAGTAGTAATAGTGACTTGCCTGATGTCCTTGAGAGGAGTGGCCACCAGTTTGGGTGTGGCGGTGCTGGGACTAGGACCTCTGTTTGTAGAATTCCCAGGCAGTGTTGTGCTTCTCTAGGAAAGAGGCCGACTTCCGGAAAGAATTCCCTTGACTCCCCAGCACCACCTCCTCCCATCTGTGTGGCCTTCTCCTTGGCTAATAGTGGAGGAGGAGAAAGCCCTTGACCCGTCTAGAAAAAACACGTCAGAAATCACTGAGGGTGGACTGGAATCCCTTCTCATATTTGTCTTTCTTTGGTGGAGCTTAAAGAATTCCCAGGGCCTTCTAAGGAAACGAGTAACTAAAGAAGACTGGATCTTGTGACTCCAGAGTTTACTGCAGATGAAGGAGGTGGTCCTCCCTCCCCCAGTACAGTTGATCTCCCTCAGTCTGCTCTGCTCCCCCTGAGGCCTGGCTTCCTGGCTCTACCCTGATTTCCTGCCCTAGGTCAGGAGGCCTCACAGGATTTATTCCCAGGCACTGTTGCCCCACTGACCTTGAGAAGGTTATTTGGCTTGGATATCTGGCCTCCCCTGGGGAATAAGAGAGTGGGAAAGAACGGGAAAGGTCCAAGGGACGGTGGGTCTTGGCGCCAATGCCTAGGCCCAGAGTTTCCTAGCTCTGAGAGAGCTGTCACGCCTGTCTCTGCCCCTCCTTACAAATTGCCGCTGTCCTGTGCTAAGCTATGTCCCAGGTGTGCCCTGAGCTCCCTGGCCTGCCCACTGGCAAGGGTGGACTGAAGAGACAGCAGGCCTGCCGTGGGTTCTCTTCCTCCAAGTTGGCATTTGGCCCATAGGTTCCTGACTAAGAGGGACACCTGGATAGCAAGTTGGTCATCCTGGGCTCTACAGAAAGAAGCTAGGCAAATCAGCCTGCTTTGGGGAGCAAGGGAGGGGGCAGCCCTCCACTGGGTCTGGATAGAAGGCCCATCTGCTTACCCCTGAGAAGAAAGGGTTATGAGGCAGCAGGCATGACCCTTCAGACAATGTGTGACCCATGGGTGAGAAATCAGAACCTGTGACTAAAAGTCCCAGGGATCAGCATATCCAGACAACAGCAGTACGTGTTTCTTGGAGGCTGCTGGGAGTGGGCAGAGGATGCTGTGTCAAGCACCAAGTGCAGACAGGAGGATTACCTTTAAGGTGCCTGCCAGCCCTGGGAGGCCAAGGAGCAGGCAGACTATTCAGGGACAAGGGTGGGTAACTCTGGGCATCTGCCTGGAAGAAGCTTGCATTGGCCTCCCTGGCTGACTTCCCTGGGTCATTTCAGGCTTGAGACATGATTACTCTTCCTCAGCCCATCTCCCTGCCATCTGTACCAGAGCCTGGCATCTCACCTTCAGTCAGGTCTACCTTCTAACAACCTAATGAGAGGGTAGCTTTTGGTTAGTTCTTTCTACTTCCTGAGCAATGAAGGATTTGGGGTCCAAATTTTGGGTAAGAAGAGAGGAGAATCTAAGAACTCTTAACAGAACGAATGAAACTGCCTCCCAGGAGTTGGGCGAGAGACAGACAGGGCCACAGAAGTGCCTCCAAAGACCAGCGTTTAGACTTTGCAACCTCATTTTTTCATTATGGGTTCGTCCCAGGTTTGTGGATGTCCATCATCTCTTGCATCTACTCAGGAACCTGAAAGACAAAGTCGAGAGCTGTGATATCTGATACAGTAGCCTACATGTCTCTTTACACTTAATTAAAAGTAAATAAAACTTAAAACTGAGTTCCCCAGTCTCACCAACCACATCGCAGGTGCTCAGTGGGCACATGTGGCTAGTGTCTTCTCTTGGACAGTGCAGAGGTTTCCATTGTCACAGGAAGTTCTATGGGACGGCACTGGTCTAGCAAATGGAGAGTTGGAGGAGCCCCTGGTTTGCTGTCTCTACCGTGGGACAGGCCAAGCAATGACCATGGTGATAAATTCCAGGCCTATGAGCAGGCTTTGACTGTGGTGGCGAGAGCAGGAGAAGGGGGTGTTATCAGAGAGGGTCACAGACACATGACAGTGAAGGGAGCTCAGGGGCCGAGGATGGGCAGTAGGGAGCTGGTCTCAGGAGGTGGGTCAGGCTGGGGCCATAATGGGCTTAGAGTGAGGCTCAGAGGTCCCCTAACAGCGTTAGAGCTATGGGCTATGCTTTTTTTTGATGGAGTTTTGGAATAATGTGGCAATAGGGTTGGGATGAGACCACCAACCTTGCCAGTGGCAGCAGGGCTTGCTGAGTTTGTCTCCAGTTCAGCCATGGCTCTTGTCCGGTGTGGGCCGTGGTTCTGCAGCTCTGCTCACCACTGCCACCTCCCCCCTCCACGCCCCCTGAAAGACCAGGGAGAGCATGTGCAGTGTGATGCTCCAAACGTGATAGAAAAAGTACTGCTTTCATTATATGATGGACTGCTTCCTGGGTCTGTCTCCCTGTCCTCTAACGAGGCCTGACACCCTTCTCCTGCCTCAGCCCCATTCCTTGCCTCCATTTATGTGGTCCTTCCCTTTCCAGGTGAAAGAGCTTGTCCTGGACAACTGTCGGTCAAATGAAGGCAAAATCGAAGGCCTCACAGATGAATTTGAAGAACTGGAGTTCTTAAGTACAATCAACGTAGGCCTCACCTCAGTCGCAAACTTACCAAAGTTAAACAAACTTAAGAAGGTAAATAGAATGTAAGAGTGTGGATATGGGGAGACTGGGGTAGGGAGGAGGTAGGGTCATTACTTTGTGTTTAGGGAGCATGACTGAAGGTGAAGCCAGATGCTTGCACCAACACGCCTGAAGATTCCGAGACGATTTACCCTTCCTCGCCTGTCTGTGGAGAGCTAGGCTTCCATGAGCCTAGAACCTTTATTTTAAGAGTTGTTTCTCCTTTTTTTTTCCTCCCTGCCTTGTTTAGCTTGAACTAAGCGATAACAGAATCTCAGGGGGCCTGGAAGTATTGGCAGAAAAGTGTCCGAACCTCACACATCTAAATTTAAGTGGCAACAAAATTAAAGACCTCAGCACAATAGAGCCACTGGTGAGTCATTTGGGTCCTCCTCTCTCTCCATGGGGCGGGAGGTGGGAGGGACTGATATCAGGGAATACTACTTTCACATTTTTTTGTATAACGTCCTTTTATTTTTTTTCCACTTCTTTTTTTGACTTTATTTAACTCTCATTATGTGCTATGAGATAGAGTCTGAGCAACTGTTTCTGCTTCATCCATAGAGAAACCGAGGCCTAGAGAAGTTAAGTAACTTGGCCAAGGTCACATAGACTGGGCAATAGGGGGTTGGAGATTGGACCTTGGTCTGAATTTCTGGTCTGTTGCTTTTCCTCGTGCAGTTTCCGCTCCACGTTGGAAACTGGAGCTGTCATTTCTTCAGACTTACAGCATGGCTCCTTGTCTGTCTTTGAGAAGTGAGTAGCCATCCAGGAACTAAGCTGACCCTGGAGGTGGCCAGCCTGTTTTCTCCTTGAGACTCTGGCCTGAGGCTGGTGCTTCTGAAGTTGGAGATGGGTTAACCGTGACATAGACACCCTGGGATGGCAGAGAGCTATGTGATCTGGGAGCTCCGTGCAGGCCTTCCCCTGCTGTCCTCACGGATTTACTAGCCAGAAAGGGGCAAGTCATAGTCAGAATAATGATTTCTACATAAGCTGGATTCGAATGACTGTATTGTCTTGATTTTTAAGCAAATCAGCTAACTACAAGATGTATCACTGATTCAGTAGTAGCTTTTCTGAAATATAGAAATACTACATGAAATAAACACATGTTAAATATACACACAAAAGAATCACTTCATTAGCCATGCACCTTAGAATCAAGGAAAAGCCCTGAGGATATTTTGCCAAATTTTGCCACGTTTCCCTTTTCTGGGTTTATAGGGTGAAAATTGGGGAATCCCTCAGTTTGGGTATGCAGGGTTCTTGTCCAAAAAGCACTCTGCCCTCCATGGACGCTTGAGGGGGGATGGTTGATAGACCAGAGTGACAGAACAGGAAGCTAGCCTTTCTTTTTCAAGCTCAAACTTCACTTGTTTTTATGTGGCCTGGGTTCAGCTACTAGAATATGCTTCCCATAGAACTTTTCAAAGTCTTTCACTCACCTTCTAGGGGAAAGCAAGACTATTTTGATATACTCGAAAGTCTTGATTTCATAATTTCATTACAAAAGAAAAAAATCTTTGAAGTTCTATATGTGTATGTTTTGGGAGGGGACTGAATATGTAAAACATTGTGATTCGGTCACCATTAGAGATCAGTTATATAGACAGATACATACACCCTGCCCACCCCCACTCCCCCACACACATACCACCACCACCATCACCACCACATGTTTTTGTAGCTTCCATTTCCCTAGTTATCAGATTGATACATTAGGTTCACCCACCCAGACAACAGCCCAGACTCCCTCCCTGCCCTTGACCCTCTGCTGAGAATGACCAGGTCTAATCATGAGCTCTTGAGAGCAACACAGTTCATGACATTGACCCTGTGGGACAGTGGCTTTAGTCACCAGTTAGGCCTGGCCCCATTGGAACAGACAAGGACTCAGCCTGGGATAGGGTATTCTTGTGCCTATGCCTTGGAGACATGTCAGGTCGGAAGTCCAGGTGTAGCTCTCTTCCTTGCTAGCTATGTGACCCTTTCACTTCCTGGACCTGTTTTCCTTAGCCACCAAAAAGGCATAATATGGACAAGAACCCATCTGGGATAAAGGTTTGACAAAGCAAACGTGTTAAGTAAAATATGGACAAAATCTGGATCTTCCTTTGTTTTTTTCTCTTGTCCTTTTTGACAGGCAGTATCACAAGAGTAAGCTCACAGGTCTGAAGCTGGGCGGCCCAATCAGACCCCAATTCTCTTTCCTCTACTTCCTTATCTGTATAACAAACTAATAATTATTTATACTTTATCAGGATTCTGAGGACAAATTGAGTTACTACACAAAGTGCTACTATTATCATCGTTAACTCCTATTATCATCGATATCATTATGATTATACACAAAAGGAGTTAGTTTGTTGGCCATGGCGCCTTTGTAGTTCCCCTCTGGCCTCTTAGTCACAGGGTCAGGCAGCAAAGCTCTTGGATTTGCCCACCAAGTGAGCCCCGGCTTAATTTTGCAGTATTTGCTGTTAAGGCCAAAGCTATAATTGCAGAATAAAAGTGTTGGCATTAAATGAGGCTTTTAAAGATCATCAAATCCAACCCTCACCCCCATTTTCCAGATGAAGAAACTGAGGCCCACTAGCCAGCACTGATGGGTCTGGGTGGACATTGTGGCTGGGCAGAGCCAAATGTTTCTTTACCACATGCACCCTTCACGCCGTCTCCATCCCCATCCGTTTCCTAGGTTGTTTTCCATCTCCCCTCCCCTCTCACCTCCCACAAATCCCTCACTGTTGACTTCATTTTTCTTCTTGCAGAAAAAGTTAGAAAACCTCAAGAGCTTAGATCTTTTCAATTGTGAGGTAACCAACCTGAACGACTACCGAGAAAACGTGTTCAAGCTCCTCCCGCAACTCACATATCTTGATGGCTATGACCGGGATGACAAAGAGGCCCCTGACTCGGACGCCGAGGGCTATGTGGAGGGCCTGGATGATGACGAGGAGGACGAGGATGGTGAGTGGCGAAGTGAAAGGGCTGGGCTGGGGGTCCTCCCTGCATTATGGAGGTGGGCTGGGTGTTGGGAGGTACCTACCAGCTGCTGAAGACTAGCTGGCTGTTGACCCTTCTTCAGAGCTGTGGAGGGGAGTGGGGCTGTCTGCTTTGTTTACTGTTGTTCCTAATCTGTCTCATTGGTTGACTCCCATAAAAGAACAAGGCGTGAACCGCAGAGAAACATTTTGAGACTCTTCAATTATATAGTGACTCCTTAAAAACCGTCTAGCTGAATCCTCACTTCAGTTTTTTCCCTTTTCCAAAGGCCCCCCCAAGGAATGAGATTCTAGTGTCTCTCTGGTGTGACCCTAGACTCAAACACTCCTAGAGAGGGGGTGAGTGGATAGAGGAGGGTGGACTATGGCCTGAGGGTCCTTTTTCCCCATCTAGGTGTCCAGTTGAGGAGCTGGAGAGGTTGTGGGGCCCCCTGGTGGCTGCAGCCCACAGCACTTGCGGGGGGTGTGGACTGCAGGTGGTAGCAGCATGTTAGGCTCCCCGGCAGTGTGGTAAGCAGCCAACGCTGTAGGA
>NW_006442109.1:7438900-7464844 GCF_000325575.1 Pteropus alecto
AGAGAAAAGAAAGGGGCATCTCCTCCTACCCCCCCTCTTACCTTCCCACACAGCCAGCACAATGTGGCTTCTCTTCACGTACTCACGGCCAGAATTAGGTTAAGATTAGAGGCACTTGCCCAATTAATTCAGACATAAGATTTTGTTTTTCCTTGTTAGATGAGAGTATTTTGCAAGATATTCAGATACCCCGTTTGCCTTAGTTTGTCACTCTTGTGATGCAGCATAGGGCCAGGACTGAAGTCCTGAGACCACGTTTCTAGGCCTAGACTAACTTGAGGTGTGACCTTGAACAAGTCACTTCTCCATTTGTGCCTCAAATTTCTCTGTTACAGCAAAGAGTTTGGCTAGATGTTTTTTCTAAATAAATTGACTTCTGAGCTTTCCCAGGCCCTGTAACTTGCTCCTCTGATCCAGCAATTTCTTTGCTCTCTCAGCCTTCACAGAGGATCTTTCATATTTGTAAAACTTGGAGAGGAGGGCTTATCTTTTAGACCACTCTAGGGTGTGTTCAGTTATATTAGAGCATCCAGGTTTGGAGCCTGGGTGAGGGTGGGAGGGTCATGGGCCCCACACTGAGGACCCCCCCACCCCGCCAGGCCTGTCAGCCTGGGGCCTGTGCTGTGTGAGAGAGGAGCTAGCTCACCACCAGTTCCTTTCTTGTCCCCATTTCCACTGCACAGAGGAAGAATATGATGAGGATGCTCAGGTAGTGGAGGATGAAGAGGATGAGGAGGAAGAGGAGGAAGGTGAAGAGGAGGATGTGAGTGCGGAGGATGAGGTAAGTAGCTGGGTGGGGTGGGGGCACCGTCTCCCTGAGTCTCCCTGCTGCCTCTGCATCAGTCCCACTAAATGCTTCAGTGACCAGCCTTTGGCAGCCTGGGAGCCCTGGTTAAGGAACTGAGTCCATTTCAGGACCTTGTTTTGGCCTGGTTTGGGAGAGGCTGGACTTCCAGCAAGCCCTGGGAGGCTGGAGTAGGAGTGGGTAAGGGGATTCTGGAGGCAGGTAAAGAGGGGACTTACCTGCTGGGGTAAGCCTGGCCCTTGTTTCTGTGTGAAAATTAGTTCTTACTGCATTCATGTCCCTATTTTCTGCTTTTTTGCATTCATATGTTAATTAAGATATTCACTGAGCACTTAGAGTATTAGGGAAATCAAAGACTGCCCTGAACTGAAGTGTATTAGAAGACACTGCTGGATCCCAAATCAGAGTGACAAGGGTCTCCTGCACACAGTGGAAGTAGTGCCATTTTCCTAATACCTTGGCTCATTCCCAGTTTTTTTGACAAAATCTCTGAGTGGTAATATATAGAAGAGATTTACCTGTGTGTCCCTGGACAAAGTCCTCAGCCTTTTCTGATCTTATTTCTTCATCTATGAAATAAGCGTCATTTACAACTAGGTTGTAAATAGGGATCAACTCGCTGATTGTCAAGAAGATAAATTAATTTGTAAGTAAGATGCTTAAGGATAATGTCTGACAAAGGGTGTTTGACCACTTACTATTTTAGGCTTTCACACCCTTCTCCAAGGTGCTGGCTCAGTACACTGGGTTTTGTGTTTCTGTGTTGAATCTCTATAGCAGAGTCATTTTCCATGATTTGTTCAGATTTCGAAATCAACTTTTTAAATTGCTAATTGCAAAAGTTAGACCTGGAAAGGCTTAAAATGACAATAGCATGGACAAGGCACCTGCCTTCTCCGTTTCCCATCTCTCTTGGTCAGGCATGCAGATGCCTGTGCAGACCTGCTTGGGCAGGATCTGCTAGCCTGACCAGCCCAGGCTCGGGAGAGGCAGGCCCGGGCAAAGAGAAGAACTGAGGAGATCGGCTTGGTTCCTGCCTTGTCTGCAGCAGGGCTTTTCCTCTTCATAGGTGTAGGCTGCTAGGCCCACCTCCGAAGACTACTGCAAGTACTTTAAAAAGAAAGACTTAGGAAAAACAGGTCCCCCTAGGACAGGGCAGTAAGTCGTGCTGGCTAATGGATATTTTCGTCTTGTTCTTCCTGTCACCGGAGCTGCCCCGTGTAGGGTTGTTTTTGTGTGTGTGTGTTTTTAATCTCATTGACCATCTGCAGATATACAGCTTCCAGTAAAAGCTGATACACACACAAAAAAAGCAAGAGTCTCAGCAAACAGACTGATTAAGGAACTATTTGGTGACATTATAAAAGGGTATTTCCCTTGACAAAAAGAAGTCTAGCACCAGTTCTTTTTAAGCAATGGGCTTGCCTGATGCTTTAGAAACGGTGTTCAACATACAGAGATTTAAATAGCATGTTACTTCAGGAGCAGATAAAGCAAGAGTCCTATGTTAAGAATGAAGTCACACACTTGGCTAGATCTCTAGGGGCAGGGATGATGTCCTCAGGGGGCCTTGAATTTATCCTTCCTTCTCCTCCAACGGATCTCAGTTTGCAAGATGGTGAAGGGCTGGGTAGGGTGAGATTGGACTCACCCACAGAATCTGGATTTGCTGAAACTAGGGTCTTCCCTTGAAGCCCAAACTAGGCTGAGGACAGATGAAAGGATAGCCTACTTTATATGACAGGGTGGGCTTAGGAACTCGTTCTCCAAGAGAACAGCAGATTGGAACGCTGCCTGAGTTATAGGGACTTCAGCTCAGGAGTCTTTAACCTGGGGGTAGAACCCACAACTCCCAAACATTGTTTGCAAATACCATCTGTGATGGATGTATTTTCTGGGGAAGGGGGTCAAAACTTTCTAAACATTCTTAAAGGGGTCCTGGATGCAAAAGAACCTCTGGTTTAGATTCATTCTGAGATAGTAGGTCCTTGTGTGGGACTCTGAGAGGCTGGAGATGATCCCTACCTTTTGGAGGTCAATGTCAGGGAAGGTAGCTTCCTCAGCAAGTTCCTAGCTCTGGTGCACGCCTAATGCTTGACGTGCATCTTCTCTTCTAGGAGGATGAAGAAGGTTATAACGACGGGGAAGTAGACGATGAGGAAGATGAAGAAGACCTTGGTGGTATGGCAGTCTTTTTATTCTCAGCTCATGGCAGGCTGGTTCCTTCAGCTGACAGATTGTGTAGGCCCTGAGAACCTGGCAATGGGCAGAACATGCCCATCTGAGGCCGTAGTTGCCTCCCTGGCTTTGCAAATCTCCTGTCTCATTTTGCCAGGATGGCAAAGCTTCCTAGATGTGTGGTCCCCTGGTTTTCCAGCAGGCGGGCTGAGTTAGAGGCAGGATCGTGTTTAATCTAAATGCCTTTTCCTTACTCTTCCAGAAGAAGAGAGAGGTCAGAAGCGAAAACGAGAACCCGAAGATGAGGGAGAAGACGATGACTAAGTGGAATAACCTATTTTGAAAATTTCCTATTGTGATTTGACTGTTTTTACCCATACCCCCCCCCAAATCCCGCCCCCCGAAACTTATTTTTTTCTGATTGTAACGTTGCTGTGGGAACGAGAGGGGAAAAGTGTACTGCGGGTTGGGGGGGAGGGAGGGCGGGAGGGGGTGGAATAAAATACTATTTTTACTGCCACTCTTTATTTTTTTCCCCTACTTTTTTTTGTGTCTGTTTTTGTCCCTGTAAATGCAATAGCTGAGTACACACCAAGTGAGAGATAGCATTTGTTCTTTACTCTCAAAGAGGATGGTTTGGAGGTCTCTTACATTTCCTGGTATTTCCCGAGTCTCCTGAGTTGGTTGGAAGGCCATGGCTGGCCTCACTTTGGTTTCTCAAAGCCCAGGAGCGGCTGAGCACTAGCCATATTTTACCTCTCGTTCTGGTTCACACGATTTCTGCATTTCTTGGGCCTGCTAGAGGCATCCAACGCCCTGGTTTTAAATAGCAACCTTAAAGGCGTATGTTGGCACTGGTTGGGGGACAGTCCCAGTCTCTCATTCCCTTTCCCTCTTCACAGATGGTGGTGGGCTTCGTTCTACGAAGAAGACTCTGATGTCACTCTTAAGAGCTATGAACTACACAGCTGAAAGCAGCAGGCTTATGAATTATGAGTAAAATGGATTTGGTGATTACAATTAGAAGAAACAAATCCTCAAACATCAACCTCTTTAAAAGATTTTTTTTTAACTCTCCTACCTTGTTCTGTAAAATAATAGAACGCTTTGTTTTACAAAATGACAAGAGAATTCTTCCACATGTACTTCTGTGCTTTAGACCATTTTTACAAACCTAAGCGCAGGAGACATTGCTGCATGTCGGCCGGTTTGTTTTTGTTTTTGTTTTTGTTTTTCATACACCCGAGCACGGAAAAACTAACACAAAATTGTATTTTCTTACCTAGTGGAAATCTGAAATGACTGCAAATTCCTAGTGAATGTACAGGTTTGCTTTCATGTCCCTCTTCTGGATTGCTTTAGAAGTGACGTGTTGTTTCCTAGACCTGTTTCATCTGTACAAAAGAACATCTGCACCAGTTTTTCTCCTCCCCTCAGAAGAGCCAAACTTTTGAGTTTTATGTCTGTTTGTCATTGATAAATTTCAATAAATCTTTTTATACAATTTTTTGGGGGATGGCTTTTTTGAGTCCAACAGGCCATTGATCTTTCTGAGATGCATGCCAGATAACCTGTTAGCTGACAGGGGCTTACCTGATAAAATAACTTTTCTTATAGGAGATGTGACTTGATACTAAGTTTGGATACTTGAGGTCTCAAAGCAAAACTCAGTGTGCTATCTTCATTAAAAGCTTCATCGGGGGGCAGGGGGATCCAAAAGATGTAAAGAGATAAAGATATAAGAAGAGTTACTTAAAAAACAGTCACTGATAAGTTAAGCCAAACTTGGGGCCTTATTTTGAATATCCTCATTGCTTTCAGGCTATAAAAAGAATATATTCTTGAAAACCTCAGGAATGTGTGAAACAAATTTATTCCTTTTTTAACCATTGTGATAATTTCTACCTCTAAAAGGTCTTCAAAAGCATGTATCTTAAATGGCTATGTAGTAGTCCATTAACTTCTGATTTGCTTAATCCTAATCAAATGGTTAGATGTTTGGGTTATTTCCAACTTACCACTATAGTAGACATTCTGTTATTTTTACTGGATTTTTTAGTACAGATGCTTACAAGTAGCATCAGTGGACCAAAAGTTGACATTTAAGGCATGTGTGCCAGGTTCCGTGTTTTCCAGTGTACTGTGGTAGTTTGTACATATGCATATGTATTCATTCTCAGCCTTATAGTGGTGTGCTTCTCAGGAGAGACCAACCTACCTCACCCTCTGGGTGGTACCCTGGCACTCTGCTCTTTGGAGCAAATAGACATCCTCTGACTCCATGTGTAGGATAAGGGAGGGAGGTGGCCTCCCAGAGGCCAATGGCTTCGCTAAGCACAGGAGCTGTGAGGATGAACTAAGCAGATGTGCTTGTCCAGAGCTGGTGAAAACATGGGAGTAGAGAGGCGAGGTGGATCAAGGTCTACTTGGCCTGGTCTCAGGTGTTCTAGTCGTGACTCCCTTTATGGAGGATTTAAGGATTAGTTGATTCACTTAGATATGAAAATAAATGCTATAAAAGGTAAGGTAAAATAAATGATATTGAGTGGGTTAATGTTGGGACTAGGAGGAAAACCCTATATCATACCAAACGTTGATATCATCCCTCTTATTGTACCCATTTTATAAATGAAAACAGGTCCAGTGACTTGGAGGTAAGAAGAGGTGAAGCCAGGGTGAATCCCAGATCTGTTTTGAACTGTTCTCATCAAACCTAGTCAGGAATGGCAAGGAATAAAAGTAAGCTTGGCCAGAGGGGGAGAGGCGGAGAGCTGACCTTTATTGAGCTCTTGCTGTGTGCCAGGTACTGTGCTTAGTATGAAGCATCTCATTGAATCTTCAGGCAGGTGCTCTTATTCTATACAGGTTTGTCAGGTCATGCAGCCAGAAAAGAGCATGAGGAGTAAGCCAGGCTGTGTGGCTCCTGAGCCACCTGTGTTGAAGCAGTTGTTCACCCTTGCCCATCACACCTCTGATGAGCAAGGTGTCCTCCCTGAGTACTAGCGAATGCCATAGGATGGACCCTTGAGAAGCAAAGGCCCTTAGAAATCAATCAGTCCTCATTTGATGAAAAAAGAAACCAAAACTCAATGAGGGTAAGTCACACTGTCACACTGTAAGGCAGTTGCAGAGCCCAGCCTGGACCCCAGGACTCCCATTCCTGGGCTTAGGCACCCTATCTACATGGCTCACTGATCGTAGGAAGGCCAGCTGTTGTGAGAAGCACCAGATACACAGTGCAGTGTCTTCCAGGAAGAACAGCCAAGCCTTGGGTGGACAGGATAGAGCAAGCACTACAGCATAGCTGTGTTTTACGTGGCTTTGGAGTACATCCTATGATTTTAAATACTTAGAGTGGATTTGGCTTCCAGATAGTGTCAGGTTGATCATCCCTGAAAAGGGTATGCATTTCTTGATGCAGACCAGTCCCTGAAGGGAGATTAATGATGATGATGATTCTAGATTATGAGCTCCTACTCTGTCATAGTTTATATCCATTGTCTCCCTTAATCCTCACACAGATTTCATAGACAAAACTCAGACTCGGACAAGAGAGACAACTAGCCCAACTAGTAAGTGGCAGTTAAGCCTCAAATCTGTGTCTTTCTGACACTGAAGACCTTGTTCTTACCCACTGCATTAAAAGAGCCAGGCAGACAAGGGAAAGAAGATGAGCAATTCAGTTTGTCTCATTTGCTGACTTGCAAAGGCTGTTTTTATTCTGGTTCAGAAACTCATTGTTCGTGGTTGGAAGGATTCCCATAGTGGATCCCTAATAAGCAGCTTTGGACAATGGCGGCCCTGAGTCCCTGGACTAAACCTTGGACAGGCCCCCGTGCCAGGGAAAGAGGATGAGCAATTCAGTTTGTCTCATTTGCTGACTTGCAAAGGCTGTTTTTATTCTGGTTCAGAAACTCATTGTTCGTGGTTGGAAGGATTCCCATAGTGGATCCCTAATAAGCAGCTTTGGACAATGGCGGCCCTGAGTCCCTGGACTAACCCTTGGACAGGCCCCCGTGCCAGGCTGGGCCCAGGGGTGAGCAGGGCCAAGGAGAGGGCTGATGATGGTTGGAGACAGAAGGGCAGGATGGAGGCCCTCAAGGCAGGCCCCTAATGTGCCAGCAGGGGAGAGACTGAAAAAAGATTTAAACCTGATTGGGTGTCCTCAGGCAACTGTGACAAGACGACCATCTGGAGTTGCCTGCCAAACATCACTTCTTTTTGGTCTGGCAACAGTACTACAGAAAACCACTGCAAGAACTCAGGGATATGGCCTATCCCCATTCCCGAAGTTCAGACGGGGATGCCCCCTACCTACCTGGTTCCTGGGGTGATTAAGTCACCCAGTCCTGGCCAATCAGCGTATTCCAAACTTTGACCATAGTAACTGGTACAAGGAAAGGCCTGGAACACACATAGGTTAAAAGGCTTGATTCCTGGAATTTGGAAAATGAGAAACTTTGTTTGAGGTACTGAGCTGAGAGGGTGGAGGCCTGGAGTTGTGGAGGCATATCCCTTGGAGAGACCCTCTGGATGATCCCATTCCAGCCTCAAAGAGTCCTGACCAACACGATGAAGTGAGAACATCAACATAGATTTAGAATTTACTGTTTGCTGGGCATTCCACATTATTTTGCTTGTTTCTCATAATAACAACCGATACTTGTTATTATCCCAATTTCAAAGATTGAACACATATAAGTGCTCAATAAATATTTGCTTCTTAGTGCCAGATACAACAATAAATGCTTTATAGAAATCAACCTAGTGTTCCCCGAATTTCCCTGATAAGAATCTCAGGGGCTTGTCAGACTGCCAGGCCTCACCCCTGGGAATTCTGGTTCTATAGTTCTGGACTAAGGCCTGGGAATCTGTTTTAACAAGTACCCAGAAGATTCTCATCCTCAGCGACATTTGGGAAATGGTACATAAAATGTAATACCTAAAAACACAACAACAACAAAAAATACAATAGCCTAGTGAAGGTATTATGACCATACTCAAAGTTGAGGTAAGTAAGGCTCAGAGAAGTTAAGTAACTTGCCCGTGCTAATATAGGTGGCAAGTGACAGAGCTGAGATTTGAACCTGGGTCTATATGACTTCCACGCTTTGTAGAAAGGGATAGTAACTACCTGTGTGTCTCATAGATTTGTGAGACTATAGAAAAGATAGGAAAGAACATTACAAAGTAGAAAGCGAAAACTCCTATTTAGAGAAAGAAGAGGAGAAATGCCAGTTTTATGAAAAGCCCAAATATTTTCTATAAGAAGAGGAAAAGAGTCCTAAAAAACACTTGATAATTAAGATAATCTACATAAAGAATCTTTTTCATCTCTTTAAGATTTACGTATAATAAAATCTCTAACAACCATCATGATACAGTTCGTGGAAGATCTTAGTCGTAAAAAAAAAAAAAATGTATTTGCACTAAATCTTGCTGATAGCCTTCTGAAAGTGTTATAAGTTAGCCAGGGCTCAGGATTCAGGAGACCTGGATTCTCACTGACTTGGAGACTAACTAGCTAGGTGATTGCAGACAAGTCACCTTTTTGTCCTATGAGAAGAGCCTAGACTAGATGACTTCTGACAGCCTTCATCGATAGTTTGTTGTTATATTCTTTCCCTCATTGCCCTGAAGCCTCCAGTTAGGTCTATAATGAACATGAAGTTTAGTACAGGCGTTCCATGCCAAACCTTCCAGGGGGCAGGAGGAAGGGTCAATGCAGAAGCAACAGACTTTCTGCAGAGGCAGGAGCACTCCAATGAGGAATTAGCAAAATAACTGTGAGGTCTCAACATGTAGACAGCCCGGTTCTTACATTCTTACAAGTGTCTGGGTAATCCAGCTGGGCCAATAAGGAAGTGGAAATAAAATTAATCTGCACTGAGTGCTCAAAATGTGCCCAGAGCTTGATGCATGTGAACTTATTTCATTCTCACAGCATAATGCTCTTTGGGATAGTTATTGTTCTCACTTTCCAGGTGAAGAAACTGAGGTTCGGAGATATTATGTAACTCACTCAAGATCACACAGCCAGGAAGGCACAAGCCGGTATCAGTACCCATAGCTTCCTGGCCTGAAGTATGGAGGTGTTTCCTCAATTCTCAGGTCCTGTGCAGCCTACAGCTAACTGCAGCATGATTTATCTTCTCCAAATCTTGGTTTGACTAATTTCACACATTTTCTCAAGAATCTAGCTCTCAGGGCCAGCACGGTCCTCCCACTCATCTCTGCAGTTCTCCAGACTGTGACAAAACCAGTCTCCCCATAGTCCCTGGGAACAGATGTCTTGCAGCAAAAATGACTTGAACCTCAGAAACGAGGAGAACTGATTTCTACCTCTGGAGAGAGGGACACTAGATGTTTTGAAGGATCAACAGCAGCTCCTTTCAATGCTTGAAATATAGGGAGGGGCAGCACAGATGATGGTACGGTCCTGGGCTAGAGCCAGGAGAACTGTGTGACCAAGGACGAGCCACCTCTCTGTAGCGTCTGCCTCCCAGAAATGTAGGGAGATAGCATGTTTGTGTGCTGATAGGAATGGTCCAGCAGAGAGGGAGGCATCGATGGTGTAGAAGAAATGGAGAGAATCTTGCAGAAGATCAGAGGCCTCGGATCTTGTAACTAAATAGAAGTTTAGCCTTTGGTAGAGGAAAAAGGACACGTCATCCTTCGTAACAGGAGAGAAAGGCTATATAGATCCAGGTAGGTGGGCAGGTTTGGTGAAGGGAAGATGGCAGGGTTCCTTATCTGCTTTTGAAGGAAATAAGAGGCAAGGTCGTCAGTGGGGGGTGGGGGCAGAGAGGGGCAGAATGGGAGTAGGGGTTCACCGTGGGAACCCTGGGTGTGAGGGGCGGGGCAAATACTCATTTACCTTCTACTGGTGACCACAACTTTAAAGGGAGACCTGTCAGCATGGCTCTGATGCTTGAGTACAGGATCGTCAAGATGGCAGACAGTTGGGTTTAACTAGTCATATTATTATAATACATAAAGAGGCAGGCAGGGAAGGTGGGGTATTTAGAAGATTGGCCTCTGGAAGTCTCTTTGACCTTCAGAACTGAGGTTCCTGACACAGTTCTTCTATACTGATCAGCTCCAAGCTGTTGCCATTCAAAGCCTTAGTAGGTAAAGGAGAGCAAAAATAGAGTCCTCACAGCAAGGAGACTTATATAGGAGGGTAAAGCGATAGTTCTGTTGACACTATGGAATCAAATTCTCCCCAAAAGATTGGTATTTAGTGAAATGGACCACACTACAGGAAATATTAAACAAGCAGTTACTGACCATCGTGCCAGCCACAGTAGGTGGTATTGAGTGGACTACAAAATTTAGGTAAGCTTATTTTCTACCTTATTTCAAGATGACAGATGGAAGCACAAGTTGGACTTAAGGTGTCCCCTGAGATTTTAGAGTAACATATTAAATTAGCCAAATTTGATCAGTGGCTACCCAAACTGTTCATTCTTAAAACTCGATCAGAATGGAAAAAGGCTTATGACACTTTAAAATGGACCAACTTTCCAGGAGGGAAAAAAAAGGGGGAAATGTTATGATACAATATTTATTGAAAAGAACAGAGAACAAATTAATATGCAGACAAATAAGAACTACATGTGAAGTTTTTTGACATATGAAAAGGTTAAATGCTCTATAATTCAATAAGAACAAAAATCCCAATAAAAAAATGAGCAAATAAATATTTGTACAGACAGCTTCACGAAGGAAGATACGAATGGCCAATAAGCATGTTAAAAAGTGCCCCACATCATTGGCCATCAGAGAAATGCCAATTAAACCCACAGTGAGTTATCACTTACACCCACCAGAATGGCTAAAATTAAATAGGATGACAACATCAAAAGCAGGTCAAGATGTGGAGCGACCAGAACACACATAAAATGGCACAACCTCTTTGGGAAAAGTTCTGGCAGTGTCTTTAAATTTTAACATTGTTTACCTACCTTCTGACCCAGCAATTTCATGCCTAGATTATTTACCCAGAAAGATTGGTATGAGAATGTTTACAGCCTCTTTGTTTATAGTAGCCCAAAACCAGAAACAACTCAAATGTCCAACAATAGGTAAATAAAAAAACAAATTGTGGTATATCTGTATAATAGAATAATTCCCACAAATAAAAATAAATTAATTACTGATAAAAACAACTCTGAAGACTATCAAAACTATTATGCCGAGCAAAACCAAACCAGACATGAAAGAGTATATACTGTATGATTCCACTCACATATAATTTAATAATAAGAAAACGAATCTATAGTGACAGAATTCAAGCACAGATTTGCCTCTGGGGGCATGGAACTGGGAATTGATTGGAAGAGGGCATGAGGGAACTCCCTGGGGTGATAGAATTATTCAACATCTTGACTGGGGTGTGGGTTACACATGTGTATACATTTGCCAAAATTCATCAAACACAAGATTGGTATATTTCACTGTGTGTGAAATTTAACTAAAATATTAAGAACCATAAAGATATTAAACTTCAGCTAATGATGTGCATGCTGAAGTATTTAGAGGTAAGGTGCACTGATTTCTGGAACTTATTTTTAAATGAATAAGAAAATAAGATGGATTGAGGAATATGTGGTTAAAGTAAATATAGCAAAATGTTAATTATAGAAGCTAGGTGATAAATACATGAGTGTTTAATGTTTATTTATATATTTTGGTATTCTGTATGTATGAAAAAATTTCAGGATGAAATAATGATAAACAAAAATATACTATGGAATTAAGATTATGGCTAATTTTTAAAATTGTTTAAAACATTAGCTTTGTATTTCATTAACTGTATTCAACTAAAGTCCTTTAACATCATTCTAGTATTACCAAGCTTAAAAAAAGAGCTTATAGAAATTTGGCAATATACAGAAAAGCAGAAAAAAATTGTTTTAATCTGTAATCTCATGACCCATGGAAAATTGCTTACTGACATATTAGCACATTTTTCACATATTTTTTGCTTAATGACATATTAGCATATTTTTGACATATTTTTTACTTATATCTTCATCATTTCCATCATTAAATATTTTTTAAAAACATGATTTTTTAGATAATAGTATATTCCATTGTATACATGTACCATATATAAAGTGTTAAACACTTCCTATTGTTAAATACAGGCTGTTTCCTAGTTTTTCTATTGCAAACAAAGCTGGTGTAAACATTACTGTGCATACATCTTTGACCACATTTTGATTTTTCCTTAGGACAAATTCCTTGAAGTTGGGTTAGTAGGTCAAAAATTAGAAACATGTTTTACATTTAATACTAGCAAATTGCTTTCCAGAAAGCTCATGCCAATTTACATACCCCAAGTACTGTATGGAAATGCTTTACTCCCTATAACTTAGTCACCTTTGGGTATGGTTTTTAAATTTAGAGGTTTTTGGTTTTTTTTTTTTTGGCAATTCCATAGGAGGAAGATTGTATCTTACTTTAGTTTTAATTTGTATTTCTTGAAAACTATTAAAATTAAATGTTTATTTTTCCAAATTCTTATTAGTGATTTGTATTTCTTCTCTGAGTTATCTGTCCACCTTTTCTTATCTTTCTGGTGAGATAGTTACTATTTTTATATTGATTTGTTAAAGCTTTAAAAATATTAAGGCTTTTTATAAAATAAGTTTATTTATCTCATGTCTTGTGTCTTTGCTACAGGTATCTTTCCTAGTTTATTGCTTTTTTAAATTGAACTTTCTATTTTGAGATAATTATGCATTCACATGTCATTGAAATAAATAAGTCAGAGAAATTCTGCACATCTTTTCCCCAATTTCTCCCAGTAGTAAGATCTTGTGAAATTATAGTACAAAACCATAACCAGGGGATTAACATTGAATAGTCGATATACAGAACATTTTCATCATGACAAAGATCCTTTGTGTAGCATTTTTTTATAGTCACACCCATTTCCTTCCTGCCCCTAATCCCTCTTTAACACCTGGCAACCACTATTCTGTTCTCCGTTTCTATAATTTTGTCATTTGAGGACTGCTATATAAATGGAATTATACTATAGGTAACCTTTTGAGATCAGCTGTTTTCACTCAAAGCGATCCTTTGGAGAGTCATCCCAGCTGTCGCATGGATCATTAGCTTGCTCCTTTTTGTTGGTGAGTAGTATTCTATGGTATGGGTGTACCATACTTTAACCATTCCACCCATTCTGGGACATTTGGATTGTTTCCAGTTTGGGGCTATTATGAATAAAGCTGCTATAAGCATTCATATGTAGGTTTCTATGTGAACAGAAATCTTAATTTCTCTGGGATAAATGTTCAGGAGTGCAATAACTGGGTTGCACGGTAGTTGAATGTTTAGTTTTCAAAGAAACTGCTGAACTGTTTCCCAGAGAGGCCACATCATTTTATGTTCCCACCAGGCATATATAAACAATCCAGTTTCTCCTCATTCTTGCCAGCATTTGGTGTTGTCACAAGTTTTTATTTTAGAAATTCTGACAGGTATGTAGTAATATCTCATGGTAGATTTAATTTGCATTTCCCTAATGATTTATGAAGTTAAAAATCTTTTTGTGTGTGTATTTGCCACCACTATATTCTCTTTAGTGAAATGTCTTTTCATACATTTTGTCTATTTTCTAATTGGATTGCTTCTTTATTTTTTACTGTTGAATTTTGAGAGATCTTTATCTAAACTAATTTCTCATCTTTTGCTGAATATGTGGTTTGCAAATATTTTCTCCCAGTCTGTAGCTTGTTTTTTTTTTTTTTTTAAATCCTCTTAACATTGTTTTTTGCAGAGCAAAAGTTTTTAACTCTGATGAAGTCCAATTAATTCTTTTATAGATGATGCCTTTGGTGTCAAGACTAAGAACTTTTTGTGTCTAGAAGATTTTCTCTTTTATTTCTTTCTAAAAGTTTTATAGTTTTACACTTAAGTCCATAATCTATTTTGAGTTAATTTTTGTATAAATGTGAGGCTTAGGTTGAGGGTTTTTTGTTTTTTATTTTATCTATGAATTTCTAATGGAAAAGACTATATTTCCTCCATTTTATGCTTTTGCACCTTTGTCAAAAATCAGTTGGATACATATATATTTCTGGGTACTCTGTTCTGTTGATCTATGTCTTTATTCCTCTGTCAATACCACACAGTTTTGACTACTATCGATATTTAATATATCTTGAAATTAGGTAGATGGATTCTTCCCACCTGATTCTTTTTATTCAAAATTGTTTTAGGTATTTTAGTCCCTCTACCTTTTCATATAAATTTAGAAAAACCTTGTCTAGATTTACAAAATAAATCTTTGTGGCATTTTGATAGAAACTGCATTAAACTTATATATCAGTTTAGAGATAAGTGATATCCTATGTTGAGTCTCCCAATCCACGAACACAATATCTTTCCATATATTTAGATCTTTATTGATTTCTTTCATTAGCGTTTTGTAGTTTTCAGCAACAAGCCCTATACATGTTTCGTTAGATTTATACTAACATTTTATTTTTTGAGCAATTTAAAATGGTATTTTACTTCTAATTTCAGTGTCCATGTGTTCATTACTAGAATATAGAAATACAATTGATTTTTCAATGCTGCCGAACTCACTTATTAGTTCTAGGAGGTGTTTTCTGTGTGTGTGTGTGTGTATATTCTTTATTCCTTGGAGTTTTTCTATGTAGACAATCATATCATCTGCAAATAGGGTCAGTTTTATTTCTTCCTTACAATGTATGCCTTTAATTTCCCTTTCTTGTGTTAATGCTCTGACTGGAACTTGCATCACTATTTGAATAAGGGTAATGAAAGTGAACATTCTTGCATTGTTTCTGAAATTTGGGAGAAAGCATTCTCCAGTTAAGTATAATGTTAGCTGTAGGGTTTTTTATATTGAATTGAGGAAATTCCCCTCTATTCCTTTTTTTCTGAGAGTCTATCAGGAATGGATGTCGAATTCTTTTTTTTTTTTTTTTTTTAAAGCATACAGCACCTGGTATTCCTAGGTGGTCTCCCATCCAAGTACTAACCAGGCCAGACCCTGCTTAGCTTCCGAGATCAGACGAGATTGGGCATGTTCAGGGTGGCAGAGCTGTAGACTGGATGTTGAATATTGTCAAATGTCTTTCCTGCAATGATTGCTGTAATCGTGTGTGATTTTTCTCATTTACACTGTTAATGTGGATTACATCATTGATTTTCAAACATTGAACCAACCTTGCTTGCATCTTGAGAATAAACTCCACTTTGTCATTGTGTATAATTCTCTTTATAGTACTGAATTCTTTTTGCTAATACTTTGTTAAGGAGTTTTACATCTGTATGATGAATATTGGTTTATATTTTTCTTCTTTGTGCTATTTTTATTTGGCTTTGATATCAGGGTAATACCTATTTTATAAAATGAATTAGTAAGTATTTCTTCTATTTTCTGGGAAAGATTGTGTAGAATTGGTGTTAGTTCTTTAAATGTTTGATAGAATTTTCCAGTGAAATCATCTGGGCCTGAAGATTTCTTTTTGGGGAGTTTTTCAGTCATGAATTCAATTTCCTTAGTAGTCACAGGACTACTCAAGACATCTATTTCATATTAAGTGAGTTGTGGCAATTTGTGTTTTTTTTGAGGAATGAGTCTTTTTTCATCTAAGTTGTCAAATATATGTGTGTAGAGTTGTTCATCGTTTTATTTTATTTTATTTTTAATCTCTGGAGGGTCTGTAATGATATCATCAATTTCATGCCTGATATTAGTAATTCATGTCTCCTCTCATTTTTTCTTTGTCATTTTTTCTTAGTTTTGTCAATTTTATGGATCTTTTCAAAGAACCAGTTCTTTGTTTCATTGATTTTTATTGCTTTTCTGTTTTTAATTTCATTGATTTCTCTTCTTGTCTTTATCATTTTCTTTCTTCTTCTTGCTTTGAATTTATTTTGCTCTTTTTCTAGGTTCTTGTGGTGAAAATTTAGATTATTGATTGCAATTTTTCCTCTTTTCGAATGTGTTCATTTAGTGCTAAAATTTTCCTCTATGTACTGCTTTAACTGCATTTCACAATTTTTGATATATTTTATTTTCATTTGAATTCAGTTCAATATATTTTTTTATTTCTCTTGTGACATCTTCTTTGACCCATGGATTTTGTTTAATAGTGGTTCTAGTTTCCAATTGTTTGAAATTTTCACTGTTATCTTTTTGTTATTGATATCTAGTTTGATTCCATCGTGTTCAAAGAACAAACTCTATATGATCTTTTTAATCTAATATTGATATAGCCACTCCCACTTTCTTTTGATTGATATTTTTTAAAGAGCTTCTTTAAAATGGAAAATGAATGATGAGAATTCTAGTTACATATAGTTTTAAAAAATATAGTAAACTCTTAGTTATCTATAATGAAAAGAACCTCAACATGCAAAGGCCAAGTAGCATTGCTAAATTCACTTATTTTGCTTCCTATATGCCTTCTTGTGGGTTAACAAATTAATAAAATAATGGAAATGAATCCTAGTAACTCTGATATGCCTGACACACAGCTGGCTTATATCAATCCTTGTAGAACTAAAGCCAAAGAGTAGAACTAAGTTAGAAATCTTCTCCTAATTTCTATTTTGTAAGAAAAATTCTCCCTAGACTCTAGAATTTTGCTAGATTCTCTAAAGCCTCACATGCACAAACCATCTTAAATATGAAATTTTTATCTTATTTCCAAACGAAATTATACATATAACCACAGAGACATGCCAACAAAACTGAAAGATGTTTATCCAGGAACTTTAAACTTGTTGCCTATTACTGGACCACACTGCTGATTGTGTGCTGTGAATTAATATTTTTATGAATTCTGTAATTATCTTCTAACTAGCACAAATATAGTGAATTTTGTCATTTCTGGGGTTTCCTTTCCTTTTCTTTTCTTTCTTTTTTTTTTTTTTTTGGTATTAGAAGGAAGAATATTTTTTTAAATGTAGATGTTTAAATTATGCTGTAATTCTTCTGTTCCCACTGGGATATGTTTTCATTTTTTAAAACTTACTAGGAATCAAAAAAAAAAAAAAGTTATTAACCGAGATCTCTTTTGATGGCTCAGGAACTCTTCAGTGCGCCCTGAGTTCTTTGAGTACAGTATTCCGTGAACTAAGATGACTGGATTCATATTAGCTGATTATTTAGGCCTTTATCTAGAAAGCACCCAGATACTTTCTTCCCCTGGTGCTGGAACAGGACCCTGGAAGAATTAACACTAGGAGGATGGTTGCTTTCTAGTCACCTCCTGAAGCATCAGGCTGAGATGCTGATTTACCAACTCAAAGACACCATTTGACAAAACCAAAATATATCACATATGTCCTTTATGAAGTAATGGCAGGGGAGCTTCCCAAACTAAATACAAATTCAAAGTAGACATTATATTCATCATTTCTGGAAAGCCAAAAGCTTATTCAAAATTCACTTGAAAGCTGAAGCCACGACCGTGTCGTATAAATACAGATGATTCAAGTCCTAGTTCTTCAAGACAGGATGTTTTTTAGAGAATCTAGATATTCAAGAGACTTAGATTCTCCAAATTATGATCGAGGAAAATTGAACACTATAGTGAGTTAAGACTTAAAAAATCAATACATAACACAACTGATGTTCATGCTAGTCCACTGTTCACTCACTAGAGGCAACGGCACAGCAATCAAAGAGAAGGGCGGAATTATCCACGGGTTACATGCTGCCATTCTCCTATTGATATGGTCAGGCAGATCTGTGTATAAGGTGTTATGATGGATTCTAGCCTTGAAATCATGATATTTGTGGTCAAGATTAATGGAGGTTTTCATCTGCTATCCACTGCTACTTTAAAAACAAGACAAAAATCTTTCTGAGTCTTAAAAGATAAATACTAAAACAGTATAGAGATCTTATTAACTGATAACTCAGGACCACTGAAGTTAAAATTGTTGTTTTGTTTTAGTTCTTACAGGTAATACATTTACCTGAGTCAAAAACCAAATAACATTAAAAGGTGTACAATTGAAGACTTATTTCCACACCATTCTCTAGTTACTTGGTTCCTACCCTCTACTTACTGATACATTTGTATTGCTGGGGTTTTTTTGCATTGTTTTTTCATTCCTTCTAAGATTCCATTTAAAAAATATGAATGTATTATTATAACTCTCTCCCCCTCTTTTTTTTTTTACACAAAAGGTAGCATACAGAGCATTAAGACCAAGATCTCTGAAGTTAGATTGCCGACGTTCTAACCCTAGTTCTTCTACTAATTAGCTGTGTGTCTTTAAGCAATTTTCGTAAACTAGTAGTGCCTCAGTTTCCTCACTTGTGTAATGAGGATAATAATAGCTTCTGTCTCATATGGTTATTTGAGGATCAGATGAGCTAATATGTGTATGAAGTACTTAGAACAGGACCTGGCACACAGGGAGCCCTCCATGTGATATGTGGTGCTGGTATTGTAGGAAGGGTGGTATCGGGCCCTGCAGCAGGACTGCCCAAGGTCAAATCTCTCTCTCTTTTTTTAACTGTAAAATGTAGAAAACAATAGTACTTACTCTTACCGGTTGTTGTGAGATAAAAATGGACAGTGTTTCGCACTTGGTAAGCACTATTGTATTTCATCGAATCCAATATGCCACGGATTGTAAAACACATCATTATTTTGTAGACTAGGAAAGAAAAACCATTCCAATTAAATTATGACATGCCTTTGACTATAACACATCCTCATTTCAAAAATATTATAAAGTGAAAAAATGTATATCTTAGAATTGAAAAAAATATGGGATTCAAGTGTTAGCTACTACATTCTTATTTTCACTTAAAAATATATCTTGAATGTTGTTCTGTATTGGTACAAAGAGAGCTTCTACTTCCCTTTTTCCTTTTTTTTTTAAATGGCTATATAGTAATTCATTGTATGAATGAACCATAAATTATTTAACAAGTCTCCTATTAGTTTCCAGTCTATTGCTGTTACAAACAATACTGCAATGAATAACCATGTAGACATGTAATTTTGCAAGTCTGCCAGTACATCTGTAGGATAAATTCCCAGAATTGGAATTGCTGGGTCAAAGAGTATACTTTTTTGAAATTTTGGCAAGTATTCTAAGCTCAAGTTTAAGTTGCCAGGTTACTTCAAACTAAGGAAATCATGGATCAGGAATGCATGAAAAGGAATGACCTAATAAAGAAGAGATGAGAATTAGAAGAATCACACTAGAAAGAGTAGCCATGTAAATTGGTCAGACTTTTTGAAAGGCATTTTGGCATATCTCTGATATTCTGCTTATAGAAAGCTATTTTACAGAAATACTATCACAAGTTACAAAGATGTATATAATTACAATGAGAAGCACTTGTGATGTGGCAGACACAGTTCAAAGTGCTTTACGGATTTGAACTCGTCTAGTCCTCACAGCTCTATGAGGTAGCAGCCCCCTATCCCAGTTTCATAGGTATGGACACTAGCAACACAGGGAGAGTAAAGCTAATAAGTTGCAGAGATAGGACTGGACCCAAGCAGCCTGGTACAAGCCTGTGCTCTTGAACATTATACAAATATGCTATTTTGAAATATTTTTTAAAAAAATGGAGAAGCCTGAATGTCCGCGAGTGAGTTAGTGAATATCATTACAGGCCCACACTGTGGGAAACGATGCAACCATGATAAAGAATGAAGTAAATCTTTATATACCAAACTCAATCTATGTCCATAATGTATTGTCTCATTGAAAAAATTAAAAGGAGGCTGCAGGGCAGCTTGCTCAGCGTGATGACATTTTGATATATGTGAGTATGTGATATATCAATCCGATAGATAGATAGGTGATAAATAGATATTAAGAGGTCTAGAAGGATAATTTAACAATTAAGGGTATTCACACCAAATAATCTGGGTGTGAGAGAGCAGGGAAGAGGGACTTCATTTTGTATACTTCCAAATTATTTGAATCTTTTAAATGATGAGCATGTTCTTCTATGAGCTTTATGTTGATTTTAAGAGGGCATTTGATTCCAGACTACTAAAATTTTACTTCTTCCTTGCACCAACGTTATCAGAAACACCAAAAGTGATTGGGTGTAAAGGGCACTATGGACCTTGTGAGTTAAGAAAAAAAAAAAAAAGAACCAACCCTGATTCAGAGATAAATAGCACTGATCTGTACTGCCTAATTACTTGGAAAATGATTCAGCATTTTCCATTACTTGGCAAATAATTGTCTTCTAAAGTCACTTTCAAATACTAATACTCTTTCAATGACTAAAAGATAGTTTAGTTTTCTTTAACACTTTTAGTTTTGTTTCTTCCATTTCTAAGTTTCTTTTTCCTCCCTAGAATCTTTCCAAGCTGACTAGAACTCTCTCTAAACATCGACCAGTTAAAGTAAAATATGAGATATTTTACATCACAATGGGAAAGGTGTCTATGAATGATCCTAGAGGGAATCCTTTTTTTGAAAGATCCAGTCTAGGCTAAGGTGGTGGACTAGGCCTGGGCACACTGGTGAGAGGAAAGTCACTGATGATTTCAGGAGAGCAAGGCACTGCTGCCTAAAAACGGGGCGGTCTGGCACCAATTTAGCCCACCCGGTGGAGGAACCCTGCCCTACCCACTCGTACCTCACTGACCGTGGTGCTCTCTGGGAAGGAGGAGAATCACTGAAAAATGATGGTTGAGAACTTTGGAGAGTCATCTGAAATCGCAGAAAGGGGATTTTTAAGGTATCAGTTTGAACTCCACCAGGCCTGCTGAGAAGAGGACTAAAGGTATCATTTTCTCATAAAGAACGTCTGTGCTGCTAAGGTTTTTAGCAGGTAGCATCTATTTCAGTACACCTGACCCTCTAAGGATGAAGTTGTTACACTCCTGCTTCAGGTTCTGGATAAAGTTTCCATCAGGGACCCTAATTTTTCAAGCCTCTTCTGCCTTTTATTACTCTTTTCATATTTCCGGAGGTAAGCAACCTGCTTTCCTCCTTCACCTTAGTAATATTTTTGGCTCCCATTCTTCTGTTGAAAGTTTTCTGGAGTGTGGGGCATTTGGAAGCCTTTTTTGGAGAAAGACTCTTGGTTCTGCCTTCTTCTTTCTTGTTTAGTCTAAAATGTAATGTTTGTTGCACGGGGATCCGTTTTACTCTCCTCTGACTCACCATTTAATATTTTTCCCTGGTATCTTGGAGGTGACTATAAGATTCTTAAACCGATATGATTCATGAACTTGAAACCCTCTTTGTGTCCAGAAGCCAGAGGAATCTGCAGTCTCTGGCCTTAGTCAGTGGAATTTCTAAGCTGGAAGTCATATCTAGGGTTTTAAAGCAAAAAGGGACAGAATTTGCCATCTTCTTTGAGATCTTTCCCATCACTGCTTATCTTCACTGGTGGATATTTACTCCTGGTGCTTTGGTGTTGTGCTTTATTTTCTTCTCCCTCTCCTTTTCTTTATTTTCCTCATTTAACTAAAACATTTTCTTAATTTCCTTCTGCTTCATGGAATTATTCAAAACATCTATACTTTTTAGCTGTTCTTCCCTCATGATGAAAAGGAGCAAATATGAAACCTGGAAGAAGCCTTCTTCCTGTTCCTGTGTCATGTCAGGAACATCTTTTTGATGGAGTGCCCCTCCTCAGGGCTCTCCACCTCCCCACGGGGTGCTCCATCCAGCCCTGTCTTTCTTCTCCTTTCTCCGCAGCCTTGTACCTCCTGCAAAGCTCTGCATGTTACCCTGAGCCCTTTGCTCAGGAAGTTCCCTGTGCAAAATCTGAGCAAAGATGTCTGCCTCTCGTGCTTTACTAGACATAAGCACCACTTCCTGTATTGCATCTTTTTTTTTTTTTATTGCATCTTAATGTGAAATTTATAGCTTCCTAGATTATGTTACTTCCTGGAATCCAGCATCTCACTGGGCCACAGGAACCAAAAACTTCCCTGTTCGATTTTGTCTTTGTCACCAACAGGTTATTTGGAAGTCACCCTCTGACTTTAGTCTCTGATTATGGTATTGCACACTTCGACATTTATTAAGAGGGTGTTAAGTGTTCTTATCACAAACAGAGAAACAAACAAAGGACATAGGAAACTTTGGGAGGTGATGGATATGTCTATTACCTTGTTTGTTATGAAGGTATAATGAGTGTGTATGTATGTCCAAACTCATAAAATTAGACACATTAAATATGTATAATTCTTTGCATTGCAATTATGCCTCAATAGGGTTGTTTCAAAAGAAATAAATCCAATTTTTATAATGTTCTGCAAGTAAATATGCTCAAACTTTGCCCCCAAAGGGACAAATATAAGTGATCCCCCTCCAGGATATTCTTTCTAGGTTTTTTGGACTTCTGGACCAACTCCTCTTTTTTGAATATCATGTGTGTACACACACACTCATAATCCCCATATTAATGTTATTTTTTTAATCACTTAGAACTTTTAAGTTTTTGTACTGTAGTTGCTCCTGGGTTGGAGGAAGGAGCCATGGTTTGTCACTGATGTGTTGGGTGACCGTGAGTGACCTTTTCCACTTGTCATTCAAGTCCTTGCCTTCCTGACTGCCTCAATCTATATTGATTTCTTTTTCCTTCTGAATTTCTACAACATCCATTCATTCATTCTGAACTCAATGCACATATTAAGTATCTCCAACACACTAGGCACTACACTAGGTGCTGGATATGATGGGAAACAAGACGGACACGATCCATTCATCATTGAGTTTGCAGAGCTACTTCTGTTCTTAGAGAAGACAATTATATAAGTAACAGTGAAGTGCGATGAGTGTCAGGATGGGGAACTCAAAGATGTTAGGAGAGTAGCAGGGCATACATAGGTTTTAACCATCCTAGTGATGGGAAGGACCTCTTTTGAGAAGTGGCATTGAAAGATAAGATGAAATTAGCCAGACCAGGAGATTGGGCAGGAGCGATGCAAGCAAAAGGCCAGGAGGCAAGAATATCTGAAAACAGTTCAGGAAAAAAAAAGCAAAACAAAAAGTACCTACCTGGAATGTTTTCTGACACCAATCAATTCTCTAACACTAGTTGAGTGTTCAACAATTCAATTCCGAAACTATGCAGAGTTAGTGCTCACCCCACAGCTTAAGGGCTCAGTCCCACAAGACTGCCCCCATTTCAGATGCCAGTTGCAAGTCTCAGCCCACTCATACTTTTGACTGGCTTTAAACTGGGGGTTTCAATTACTCCTTCACTGGGTTTGGTAATTTGTAAGATCAGCTCACAGAACTCAAGAAGGCGCTTTACTTACATTTTCAGTTTATTATAAAGGATATGAATCAATAGCGAGATGAAGAGGCACACAAGAAGTGAGGAAGCATTTGGAGCACAGGAACTTCTGTCTCCATGAAGCTGGAGTGCACCACCCACCTCAGACGTGGACCTAGTCACCAACTACAAGGCTCTCGGGATCTTGTTGTTCACGAGTGTTTATAGGCCTTAACCTCCAGCCTCCCCTCCCCAACTTCCCAGAGGTCACTGGGTGAAGCTGAAATTTCCCACCGTCTAATCGCTTGGTCTTTCTGGTGATTAGCCCCATCCTGAGGCTATTAAAGGCCCCACGTAAGTCACCTCATTAACATAAACTCAGGCGGGCTAAAAGGAACTCCTTATGAATAACAAAAGAAACTCCTGAAATCCCAAAGGTTTTAAGAGCTCTATGGCAGGAAAAGAAACAAAGACCAAATATTTATTTTATTATACAGCAGACTACAAGGAGCAGAGAGAGTTTCAGGTTAACCAATGGTAAGAGATGAGGCCTGAGAGATAAGAAACAAGAAAGACTTGTAGATGAGGTTAAAGAATTTTTACTTTAGGTTAGGGCAGTGGGAGCCACTAAGGGTTTAAGGAGAGGAATGACTGGGATGCAATTTTCATGTTATAAAGATCTCTCTGTTTGGAGAGCTGATTAGAGGAACGAGGCTGGAGTCAGAGAGACTAGTAAGAAAGCTATTACGGTGGTTTTGGTGGAGACAATGATGGCCTTGGGAGATCTTCGAGATGGAAGGAAATAGTTGGAGTCGTGAGAAGGTCGAGCCGCCCAGGCTTTGATTTTGGATGCGTTGTGATCTCTACCATTGTTCAGGCAATTACTTATGCTCTTCCTTAAAACATTTATTTTCATATTTATTCCTACTTCTTTAATGTTATTATTTGACTTTTCTATCTCTCCAACATTCCTTAAGATCTGAGATTACCTCTCATATTTAATCCAAGTTTAATTTTTTTATTCTTTGGGTCTCTTTCCTCGTTGTTAACACGGAGTTGATAATCCATGGCTTTTCTGCTTTATAGGGTTATTTTGAAGATCCATGTTCGATGAGATAAGATGATAAAACTTTGAATATCATGCATATGCAATAGATTATTATCATAAAGGAATTACCTAACTGCATTAGATTAGCACTGCCCAGAGAGTATGTTGGTCAGGATGCAGTCAGAGAAGAAAAAAGCTGGTGTACTCTCTCTTGTGTGGTTGATTCTTAAATCGTGACTTATGTTTAATGAACAATAGCCAAATAATATTAACTTCAGCCAGAGGGAAGCTGGGAAAATGTTTATTATTGATAATAGACAAGAGTTGGGTAGCTACCAGTTGCAGATTATCTACTAGGGTAATCCTAACACCTCAACTCTGATTGGTACTGTTAAAAAACAAAATTCAACCGAGTAAATTTGAAGATCTAATTGGCTTTATTGAGCAATTCATGAATCAGGCAGCAACTGGAAGGGTGCTGAGGGACTGTACAAAATGGATGCTTTTTGCAGGAAGGAGGGTGGGACAGGGAGCTATTAACAAATGAAAAGAAAGGATTATTTTGGGGCAGAGACAGTTTTCTTTGGAAAATAATTTTTATCATGCAGATTGCTTCTTCTTTCTCTGGGGGATGAAGAAGGGGGTCTACCTGACACCATATAGCAGATTACTTTACTGGCACTTGACCAGAAAATTACAGACTGGTTGATTAAGATTATGTTTCCAGGAGAAGTGGAAACTACAATTAGATCTAGTATTAAATGTAGGTTTGGTACCATGGGCTTTCAGCATGAGTGACACCATTTTGGGCCTATGGTTTTCTTCTTAACAGTTTGAACTCACAAGGTAGGGAAAAATCAGACTTTCTTCAATATTTCTGTGAATTCCCCAGACTTATATTTCTGTGACACCTCTAACTCTAAATTTCTTTCTTTGCTGTCCTGTGGCCACACCTTTATCTCTACCCCAGAATTGCCACAAAAGTTGAATATAATCCTTTCTTTTTGATGCCCACTAACACTGCTCCCACAAAATAGCTTTGCGTACTAGACATTTATTGGAAATGTGGGGGAATGGATTGCCTCGTAAAGAGGGTTGGTTTGCAGAATTATCCAGAGATCTCTGTTATTAAAAAGCTTCCTCAATTTTCTACCCACTAGGGCTTTAGTCTCCAGCCATATTTGCTTAGTTTTCCTTTTTCCTCTTCTTTGTTCTTCCTCATCTCTAAATTCTCGTTCACTTAGTAGGTGGAGCAATTCAGCTATCTTTGTTTTTTCCTCCCCCACCCAAGTCCTCAGAGCCTCACCTTCTACCCACAAGGGGCCTAACAAGGTATTTTTCTACACAATGACATTTCCTTTTCTAAAAGGAACTCTGGTGCCAGCTGATAAAATAATAACTTCTCTTATCTGCTACAACAATGACCAGGTTGCCAAATCATGTTTATTCCTTGGGAGCTCTGACATTAGTTGGGCCTTCTGGCCAAAGGGAAAAGTAACAGGTCTTGACTCCTGGTAATTTAGGTTTGCATCCATTCTGTCATTTGATTTGACGCTCTTACGTTTGGGAGAAAAGCTGGATAGTTCTGATTAGGCCATTTTATGAGAGGCAAAAGTAGGGTTTAGAAGTGTTCAGTGACTATATGAATGAGCTTCTTAGCTAGAACTCGAACCCAGATCTCAGCTCATT
>NW_006442109.1:7464859-7501330 GCF_000325575.1 Pteropus alecto
TCGAGAGTTTTCATGGAAACAGAAAATATCCCTTGTTTGTTAGTCAAATGAACTGTTTTGAGAATAAACTTGGCGCCCCTGCGGAGAAGGTCAAAAGAGACACGGGTTATTGGCAGACTGGTTTTACATAAGTGCTGGAAGAAAAGATAAGCTGTCAGCAGATGCTTTTCTGTGTTGAGACTGAAATGTTATCCCCTCCAAGATAACCATCTGGAGGCTGTTAGGAGAGACTGAGGTGAGCAAGAAATAAAAAAAAGGGATCCACCTCTCAAGGCATTCTAACAGGGACACCATTCCTTCTCCTCTTCCATACATACTCTATCCTCCAAGGCCCACATTCCACTCCCAAACGTCCTCCGGAAAGCCATCCCTGACAGTCACAGACAGATTGCTTCTCTCTGTCCTGAAAATCCCATTGACAATCACTCTTCGCTTTGAACTATTAGTGTGTTCTAGATCAGTGACTTTCAAAACTGGCGGATTATGACCCACAGTGACAAACACATATTTTACCTTGTATCTCAGCACCTCTCTCTCACACACAAAGCAATGCACCCGTATACTACTGAACAAAGTTTCATGCACAAATATTTACTCTTATTTTGTATGATGCACACTAATATCTCTTTTCTATTGTACTTAATTCTACTCTATTCTACTCAAAAATGCTGGTCGCAACCCACTAAATTGATTTCATGACCCACTATGAATAATTATTCCTTTAAACTTTTTGCAACTCAGAGTGTGGTATTTTACTGTATACTGCAGCCCACCTCCCTCATCTCCCTCCTTATTGCTCCACATTTTCCCAGTTCGGTTCCCTTTATATCTCACTGGATACTCCCAGAGACTCCTCGCCAGCCTCCTTGCCCTTAGTCTCTCTTTCTTTTTATTCCTCCCCATTGATTTTTCTCAAATGCAAATTTCATCTGATCATTCTGATGCTTAAAAATCTCCTGAGGCTTTCCATTGCTTAAAAGTGCATTCCAAATAAATAGCCTGAGTACAAGATCCTTTGCGGACTGTCTAATCGCCACCTCCTATTTGGTTCCAGAAACTCAAGGCCTTTGTGATCCCCCTCCTCGGCCCCCACACACAGACTCACACCATCACACCAGCTGTCCTTTTCAATGACTTTGCACATGCTGTTCCCTGACTAGAATGCCTCTCCCTCTCTTCTCTGGTCGAAAATTGCTTTGACTTCAAGAACTCAGATTACTAGGAAGAATACTGCCATTTGTGACAACATGGATGGAGCTTTATGCCTAGCAAGGTAAGCCAGACAGAGAAAGACAAATATTATATAATAGCATTTCTATGTGGAATCTAAAAAAGCCAAACTCATAAAAACAATGAATAGAATGGTGGTTACCAGAGACTGGAGGTAGGGGAGTTGGGGAGATGTTGGTCACAGGGTACAAACTTACAACAAACAGGTTTTGGAGACCTAATGCACAGCATAATGATTATATTCAACGCCGTATTGTGTACTTCAAAATTGCTAAGAGACTAGATCTGAAATGTTCTCACCACACACACACACACAAATAATGATAACTGTGTGCCCTCATAGAAGTGTCAGCTAGTACTATGGTGGTCATATATTGCAATATATAAATATATCAAATCAACATGTTATACACCTTAAACTTACACAGTGTTATATGTCAATTATATGTCAATAAAAAGTAGAACTGAGATTACCTATCACCATGAGGTCTTCCTCTGTCTGGTATGTTTTGGTTGTGTCTATATGTGGCTCTAATATAGTACTTATTACACTGAATTGTAATTACTCATTCACATGTCTGCATCCCTCAGTAAACCTAAGGCCAGTGACTTGTATATCTCGATCTGTTTTATATCACTGGCACCTAATGTAATGCTATTGTCCAACAGATGTTAATTGGAAATTAGCAGATGAACACTGTTCTTCAGTTCCATATCATTAATTAAATTTCTCCCATTCTATATGCTCTTAATCTTTCTGGCCATTTTAATGATAGTTACATATGTGTATGCGCATGTGCACATGCATGCATGCATGTTGAGGGAAGTGGAGAAGGGTGGTTTTATAAATAACATTTGTCTATCTGTAGTCCCAGATGTACCTTCTCCCCATGCCAGCCAGAGGTATTTATTGCCTGAGGGATGATCAGGATTCTGATAGCAGGAATTTTTAAAAAGCCATGGCTAAGACAATACTCTTGAAAACCAAGAGTTTTGATTTGAAGAGAAGAAAGGACTCAATGCCAGAGAAGCAGGCCATAGGGTTTATGCCACAGTAGACTCAAACTAGGATGCGTGAAAAACCAGTGCACCCTGCTCCTCCACAGGCAAGATTCAGAACTGGGGATACTTGGGGTGGAGAAGGAGGAGATCAGTCGGTGGGACCAGATCTAGAGGGATCAGGGAAGGCCAAGTCTGCATCAAGTGGTTTCGGGGAAGGCTGAGCTAAGGCCCGGTGAAAATCTGTCGCCAACTTTGTGCAGGGAACTATGTGAGCTGTGCATCTCAGAGGTGGGGAGCTGGGGGCCTCCTGTCAGAACCCTGCATTTCAGAAAGTTTGCAACAGAAGTGACATCTGGCCAGAGTCTACTCACCCCATCCAACTACCCACATGGGCAGAGGAACAGTGGTGATATGGGAGGAAAAGCCAAGTGCCTCGGTGGACTGTACAGAACAAACTAGAGATTCCACCCCAGGGGAAACAGTTATTGGCAAATCCTAAGCTTTTGCATGTGTTTAAAATACCTTTAAAACTAAAAATATCTTCTCTTATTGAAAAATCATTTGTTATAGCAAAATGCAGATATTAAAAAACATTGAATTAACCCGTTATCCTATCCCTCTGAGATAATCACTGTTAATCATCTCAGTCCTTGCAGACATTTTTCTCTGCACTGCATAGAATTTTAATTACAAATTAGAGTGGAAGCTCTTTGAGAGCAAGAATCACATCTTGTTCATTTCCTTAGTTCCAGCACCTGGGATAATACTTGATGCAGAAAAGGCACTTGACAAAATGGTTTTTGAATGAAAACTCTCAAATCTCCCTGTCGGCAAAGAGAGAAAGAAAAATAACCTATTTTCATTATCATTACAAGTTATTTAGTCAAAGGATAAACAAGTATGTGAATTTCAGACATCCTGAGAGGCTGGTGGGGAACAAGTTAGGGTGAGAAACCCTGGGGAGGGGCGGGGGGACTTTCACATGACAGCGCCAAGCAGCCCCAGGGGGCAGCCAGGCCTTTCGGTGATAAAAGAACCCAAGTTTTGGGGTTCTGTCAGCTAGTCCAAAGGACACTTACTTGCTAAGCAGGGTGCAGCCAGCACTGTCCGAGGTACCCTGTTGGGGATGGTGCTGGTTTAAGAAAGGTATAGAGCTCCGTGTCTACCTCTGCGGAGGACCCCATCGGTTAGCGGGGGGCGGCTTATCTCCCATCTCAGCTCTGGCTGCATTTCTGGGAGGTCGCCTCCCTCTACCCCCATACTCCCTTCTCTCCTTACTCCCGCCTGCACCACCCTCCACCCCCGACCAAAAATGTGCATTCTAAAGTCTGTCCTAACCACTGCTGCAGCCCACGCTCCCCCGCCCCCTTCCCCGAGGACTGCCCACTGCTTAGGAGCCCCGACTCAGCTTCCTGCTTCAGGGCTGCCCTCAAATCCTTCTCCCTCGCAGAAGCAAGGGAGGTGTCCATCCCTGCTTCCAAGCCTTTCCTTGGCTCCTCGTCGCAGCGCGTGGAGTCCAGCTTCCCGGGGCTAGGATTCAGGGCTTTCGCGGCCTGGCCGCGACCCCTCTTCCTCTGGCCCGGGGCTGTATCCGTGCCTGGGACACCACTCCCGTTTCTCTCATCTGGAACTTCCTGGAGACTGAACGGGCTGGAGCTGCTGAGCCCCAGAGCTGGCCTGAACCCCTGCTCCTCCCTCCCCGCCTTTTCTTCCCTCCCCTTCAAGTTCCCTGTTCTTCCTTCTGCCACCTCCTCGGCCCCAAGCCTCATCGAATTGCAGACTCTCCAGGCTCCTCCCTATCATTGTCCCATGCCGGGGGCGGGGTAGAAGGGCGGGGAAGCTGCTCAAGGTCACAGAGCAGGTCAGGGGCTGGGCTGGGATAGAAACTCAGATCCAGCCTATTTTCCAACTATTCAGGGCAGGCGGCCTCCGAGGAAGACGATGAGGTGAGCGCCCTCCTCTGGCCACTCCTTGGAGACAGATGAGGTGGGGGTAGTGGGAAAGTTGGCTGGCCTCTTTTGAGCCTCCCTTCTCCTATGCTTGGGGTGTTTCAGATCCTGGCTATCCCGTGTGCCTGCTTTGCCACGAGGCCCTGGTGCCTCTTGTTGGGTCATTAACTCTGGGGTGGGGTGGCAGGTGGCAGAGTGAACCCAGTTTAGGAAAAATGGACTTGATAGGAAGGCAATAATCTGCCACCTGCTGGCTGGATCCAAGCTCCTAGAAAACTTCCTGGTCTTTGAATCTTGCCTTAATCACTGTGACCTTGAAATCCAAGATCTGTCTTCAGTGTCCCTACTTCCCTTCTCCCATTTAGGCCCACCCCTTTTCATTGTCCCTGTGTTTCCTTCGCTCCATCTGTTAACCCTATTCACATTAGCATCTCTACCTGGGGGGATCTGAGTGTGAATAGGGCAATGCAAGGGCAATGCTTAACCCAAAGGGACTGTGCATTAATGGGAGGATTCCAGGCAGTATGACAGGCATGTGTAAGGGAGAGGCTGTGGGACAAGAGCTTCCTAAAACTCTTCAGACAGACCCCTGTAGATGTTCACCTTGTCTCTCTAAGAAAGACTGACCCATTTGTGTTTGTTACTGAATTAAAATTCCAAGGAAAGTCAAGGCGTAGGTTGTTACCAAATAGAAACATGCACAGAATACAAGGAGCTTCTGCTAAAGTCCCAGACAGGGCCCTCTTCCCCGTCCTGCATCACAGGCCTGCAGTCTTCAGGCTGGCCAACCCAGGGGATGTGGTAATGCTTCCTGTGGTCGAGGTAAGTGCCTGCTCCAATTCCATGCAGCAAGGCTGAAGGGTGGAAGCCTTGTGTGTAGGGGGGGTAGGGTGGAGGGGAGGTGTTTTCAATATGAAGTCATTCCCCACAGTGAAGAAGCAGCCACGTCCTGCACGGTCCACTGGCAGTCTGGGATGTTTGCCCAGCACCAGGAGACAGTCTATAAATGCCCAAGTCCATCTTGGGCTCTCAGGAGGCTGGCTGGAAGAGAACCTGGGAGTCAGCAAATTCCACAACGGCTGCCTACTCCATGCTGAACCCAGCAGAGGGTGAAGTTCATTCCAGCCTCCAAGGGTTCTATATCCTGCTGGGAGGCATGATGCCCATGGATTGACCACTGGCTGGAGACCGTTGAGGGCAAGCCTGATTCTTTCCTGTCTCTGGATTCCCAGCACCCGGTACTGAATAGATCCAGCTACTCATAGATTTCATGGGCAGGACAAGGAGTTCTAAGCGTGCCCAGGAGGGACCTCTCCAAACAAGAGAATGATCTGGAGTTTAGCCTAAGATGTCCTTATTGAAGAAAAGATAAGAACAAATACCTGGTGGAGAATATGACAGTGGGAATGGGTTCAAAGAGCTGGGGGGTGGGGGTGGGGGTGGGGCTTGCTCTCTTCCATTGTTACAATAATTGAAGCATTGTGGTGGGCTAGGCCAAAACTGGAACAGGATCAGCGTAACAGACTAGGCATGGAACATATTCTAGTATATGAAGAACCAAAGGACACACAGACAACCAATGAGGAATTGAGGGGATACTCAACAAATGCAGTGGGGAAAACAGGCTACTTGGCAGGGAAATCACACTTGACCTTGATCTTGGACAATTTGACACAGTGAGTAGTGAATAAAGAGCCACGCAGGTAAGCTCAGAATTGGTGGGATAGAAGCATACATGGGACAGATCACTTAGTCCATTCACCTGCTTCCTGGGCCCAGGGGGCGGGGGGGAGCTTCAGTCAAGGAACCAGCTCCATCTTCCTCAGTATCCCAAGAGAAAGACCTTATGAAGGCCAGGCTCTCAATGACTGTAGCAGTTCTTTCAAGCCCAGGACTTTGTGAACTGATCTAGAGTAGAAACTCCAGGGGTGTCTTTGTTCAAATTCATGTTTAGCAAAAATCCTTTTTTGCACCCACCACTGTAGGAAGCCATCCTGCTGCTTCCCTTCCCCTGATAGATTTCTCCTTTGCACCACTCGTGCTAGAAAGTGGGTGGTCTTGGGGACTTATTCCGTTCTCCCAACTGCTGTATAATAGAAACTTTAGTGGCAGATCAAGAAGGGACCCTGAAATTGTCTAATCCCCTCATTTTAGAGATGGAGAAAGTGAGGCTCAGAGAGGAGAAGTGGATCACTCAGTGTCACACACTCTGTCAGCGGCAGAGCTGGGGCAACCCGTCACTGCTCCTCTGCAGCCCTTTATTCATTTTCTCTCCAGCCCTCTTTCCTAAGACTTTGTTTTCCTCTGGCTCTTCTGAGTTTCCCGTGGGGTCCGCACGGCTACATGCTTGTCCACCCAGCCTGACAACTCTACTCCATCACAATGCTGGCTTGGTGAGCGACGAGGGTGATTCAGTGGCTGGCAGTCCCTGCCCACCATCCATTGTTCACGACAGGCCCCAGCCCTCTTCCCAGAACAGACTTGGCCCAGCACGGAGACTGGCTAGGGAATTGGAGCATGTGCCTTCTCTGGCTCTGGGCTCATGATATCCATATCCCTTTGCGTCTTCCCTACCATACCAGCTGAGTGACCTCAAGCATGTCTGGACCTGACTGCTCTTCTTGAAAATGGGAATAATATTAGCACATACCACCTAGAGCTGCTGCGAATGAAGATCAAGAGCCACATATATGGAACAGTGTTTTTGTAAACTGAGAAGTATCATTCCAGTGTAAAATGTTGGTGTCCCCCAGATCCCAATACAGGGATAGATACAGAGCAGATGCCTGCTGAATTACTGCAGAACAGTGGTTCTCGACTGGGGGCTATTTTTGACATCCCAAGAAATATTGGGTGATATCTGAAGACATTTTCGTTTATCACACCTGGATGGGAGTTGCTATGGCATCTGGTCAGTAGAGGCCAGGGATGCCGCTAAACACCTTAGAGCGCATAGGACAGCCTTCGTAGCAAAGAATTATCAGGCCCCAAACGTCAATAGTGCTGAGGTTCAGAAGCCTTGCTGAAGTGAATGAAAGTGTGAAATTATATCTGTAGATACAGATGTGGTTTGTCGTACCAGAAAGGCAAAGGAGCTGTGCCTGGGGAGTCGAACATCAAGATACCATGGTAACCAAGAGCAGTAACCACCTGGGGTGAAATGAGATGGCCATGCCCAGGTTTGATAAGTTGAAAACGTTTTATTTCAATTCTATCGTTGGGAGGCAGCATAAATAATCACAGAAGACCACAAAGGTCAATGGGGAAGAAAAAAAAGCTCAAGAAGTGTGGGGAGGGGGAGATGAGAGCTGACACTGTCTAGCTTCAGGGGATGGGGAGAGTGAGGAGACCCTGCTTCAGCTGGCCAAGGGGTGAAACTTTCTTGGAGAAAAAGCCCAAGAAGTTGGGGGGCTTTCCCTGTGCTGATCACCTGCAGGGGCTTAGGGAGCCCCGGCCTGTGTGGATGGGTGTTCTGCAGGGTGGCCATGGGAAAGGCAGGTGTGGAGCATAATGTGTCTAGTAGATCCTAGTGAATGAGAGAAAGGTGGGCATCCATTTCTTGATTCCCAGGCCTGATCTCACCCCCAAACGGTGACTTTTCTAGATGAACAGTGTTTATGAACCCTGTGGGTAGTGGGAAATGAAGGGAGAAAAGAAGGAGGAAAAAAAAGAAAATGTGTAGAAGACCAAATGAGATGTGGTATCTCAGAGTCTTGTGACCTCGGGCCACTGCTCAATTTCCTTATCTGCCAAGTGGAGAGAGTGCTCCCTACATCCTGGAGCGAATGTGAGACTCAAATGAGATCCCATGTGCCAAAGAACTATGTAAACTTTAAAGTGCTATACCAATGTGAGGGGCTGTGGTCATTCTACAAGTGTAAGGCTGAAAGTGGCTGAGATAATAGTGGCGAGAGACACACACAGAGCATCACCCACCTCTCGAAGCAATCTGACCCTAGCTCTGCCTTCCCCAGGGCTGGACTCCACACTCCTCAGCCTCGGCTTCTAGGAAGAAGAGGCCTCATCTCAGAAGGAGTCCCCTGGTGGGGAGCAGAGGGTGGAGGCCAGGGGGATGGAGGGGCACTGAGTGTGAGGGGCCTCAACTGGGCAGTGTGACACATTGGCACTACTGGTGTTGGGCAGACGGTAGAAGTGGCTTCCAGTTCTCATTCTGCAGATACCTGGGCACTGGTGAAGCCCCCAGGGGATTGGCATCTTGATGCAGTGGGCAGGGCTCTGGCCTGGGGTTGGATACCCTAGGTCCTGGTCTTAGGTCCACTGTTGACCTGCTGAGTGACTTAGTAAGTGCAACTCTCAGTTTTGTCATTTGTAAAATGGGGACACTATTCTCTACCCTGCCTGCCTCACAAATTAAATGGGAAAAGGGTATTGCAAGAGCTTTGAAGAGAATCATGGGAAGGCAAAGGGTCATTATGGCCTTGGCAAACAATCCTCTTAATTCCCTGAAGTCAAGAGAGAGGGGGCAAGAGACAGAAAGGAGCGGGGCTGCTTGCAACCCTTGTCAGGTGAATCTGGCTTCCAGGGCTGCTGAGGAAGGTGGGGGAAGGGAAGGGAGAACAGGTGATGCCTGCCATACAGCCCTGACAGTGTGGTCCATCAGGGATGCTATCTATGAGCCCCAGCAGAGGGTGCTGAGATGTCCTAGCAGCAGCCCTTTCGCAGGGGAAAAGTTCTAATTCTAATCTACCGGGGTCCTGGTTTCTTCCTCTGCTCCTTGGTCCACTGAGGGCACCCCTCGGGGAGTCCGTAGTCTTTGCCCAGCCAGGGGAAGCCGAGGCTCCTGGGGTGGCAGGGAAAGGGGCTGCCAGCGGTGGGTCTCCAGGAGAGGCTGGGGACTTTTATTAGCATGAGGTCAAGAGGTCAAAGATCAGCTTCCAGTTCTTGAGGTGGCAGGTGGGGTCCTCAGGCTCTCCCCCAGCTTCCGTCATCCTGGCTCTGTCTCTGGGGTCACAGGATAAGAAGAAGTTAAGGGACAGGTAGAAACAACGGAGAGATTGGCTTAGAAAGCAGCCCCCACCGGGGAGCTAACAGTTCTTCGGGCTGTTGCGCAAGTTCTTCAGTTCCAGCTGTAGCTGCCGAATTCGGATGTCCTTCTGGGCCAGCTCCTCTTTCAATCGCCGAATCTCATCCTGCTGCCGGAAGAACATTCGGAGGAGCTGAATGGAGGAAGAGAGGGGGCCACGGAGGGCCAGGCCAGGAGAGAGCAAGTGAGAAGGTGATTTCTCGAGTGGGTACCCAGAGCCCCACACTCCCCATAGAAGCCTCTGGTCTTCCTCCCTCAGGTCTTCCACTGCTCCCTCTACTTTAATGTCCCAGGTGACTAATGTCACCACAGCTCTCCCTTCTCCAGACACAGCTCATGGCTCCTACTTTCTGCTGCGACGTAGGAAAAACAGACCTGATTTTTGTTCTGGGCCCGATTCAGGGTCACTGAGGAAGGGGTGAGTCCATACAGGCTAGTTTTCCAAACATCCCAAGCTTATCCTTTTAGAGGTCCAAACTTAATACTTTTAGTTACCATTCTGGATGGAAATCTTTCTCAAATGTTTTGCATCCTTCTCTTCTTGAGGAGGCTTAGGATACAGAATGGAATCCAGCTTTTTTCCTGATGTTTTGGGACAAACACAGGCACACCAAAGTTTGTACCGGGCAGTGATTCATTTGCTGGTATGGGCAAAGCACAGGTATCTGACAAACCCTCACTTAGATGGCCTACTGGGTTAACCAGTCTCTCCACTTCTTCTGTAAAACAGACTGACAGATACCCACAGAATACTGGGCTCTGGAAGGCAGAGGCTAATGAGGAGCCCAGACACTTGAGTTGAATGTTACCAACAAGCAGTTGGATTTGTCCTCAGCCTTCCTGGTGTGAGGCTCATTTGTTCCTGTAATTACACCATTTAATTAAATATGATATAAACTGATGAGATATGAGTACAAAGGAGAGTTGCTGTTTCTATAAAAACTACGTTGAATATTTTAGAAAAATCTTGGTAAAGGTGATGCTAAAAATGTTGCTGCGAATGAGGTGTGGATGATATAATCACAAAAGATTGGGGAATATTCTGTATCTTGATCGTGGGATAGTGGTTACATGACTATTAAAACTTTTACACATTTGTCAAAACTTATAGAACTGTACACTACAAAGGATGAATTTTAACATAAGTAAATTAAATCTCAATAAATCTGTCTTAAAAAATAACTGAGGAAAACTTTGAAAAAAAAGTAGGGTTTTTTTTCTTTTGTTTTCAGATTGACTTTAAGATCTTGTTGCAGGTTAAAAAAAAACAAAAACAAAAACAAAACCAAAAAAACAAAAACAAAAAAACAACCCTGGAAGTTGGAGTTAAAGTGCGATTTATTTGGGAAAGACGTACCAGATCCCAACCAGGGATCTCCTCAAGGAGATGGTCTTGGTCCTGCATCAAAATATATTGAATGAATCGATATGTTTTAAATGAAAATAAATGGTTTAAAGAATGTAGATATCGTTTTTATGATTCTCCTCCTTTAACTGACATTTTCTTGCAACCCTGGAAGTTGGAGTTAAAGTGTGATTTATTTGGGAAAGACATACCAGATCCCAACCAGGGATCTCCTCAAAGAGATGGTCTTGGTCCTGCATCAAAATATATTGAATGAATCGATATGTTTTAAATGAAAATAAATGGTTTAAAGAATGTAGATATCATTTTTATGATTCTCCTCCTTTAACTGACATTTTCTTTCTTTATTAACCAACAAACCAGTCCTGGTTTTGTGTGAGGGAAGATATGCTATTTGCTCCTACACATTCCTGTGCCTTCCAAATTATCAATTTTTTTGCATAATTTTTGTCAGCTTTTGTTTAAAAAAGGCTTTATTGAGGTATAATTCACATTCCATAAATTTCACTCATTTTAAGTGTACAATTTAGTGATTTTTTAGTAGTTACAGAGTTGTGCAACCCTAAGTCTCTTTTCCTGTGTCAAACTACTGGTCATCTCTTCACACTTAGACCAATGTGTCTACTATTTACAGCTCCATTTGCTAATGGGATAAACCAGAATTAGCAGGCTCTGAGTGAATTTATTTTCAATGAGGATAGTGCACAAGCTTTATTATAGGGAGAGTCTGCTCAGAGACCCTTTAAAATTTTCCTCCAGGTCCTCAGTTCTGATTCATATAGACAAGTCTATAGCTGAATGTTATTAGATTTAACTACTATTCAACTTTGCCTTCTCTACGGCTGGTATTAGAACCGAGCTCAGGCTCTTGTTATGACCCACCTGGGTTAGCACAGCAACTCAGGTACCTCTACCTTCTTAAGGTACTCAGAAAAAAAATATTTTAATGGAAAATGCCAAATATCTGCAAAACTATAAAGACTAGCATCATGAACCTCTAAGTACTCATCAGCCAGCTTCAACAAATGACATGTGTTACTGCATCTCCTCCTTGATATCTATCTATTCCTAGGATCTACTCCTGCCCACTTCTCCTGCACCACATTCCTCAGGGATTATTTTGGGGGAAAAAAAAAATCCCATTTATCACATGATTTCATCCAACCCTCTATAATGGCACATAAACATATTTTATAAGGATTATCAGTTTACCTGTCAGTTTCCCCTTTAAGATTGTGAGATCCCGGAGTTCAGGAATAGTCTTATTTTTATAAATAATAGTGATAGTTGTAAGCTGGTATAACAAGAAGACTCTAAGATGGCCCTTATATTATCCCCTCCCCTCAAGGGTGGGCTAGACCTAGTAATTTGCTTCGAATGCATAGAATATGGCAGAGGTGATGGGATGTGGTTTCCAAAGTTAGGTCACAAGAAGACTGTGGGTCCATCCTGGACACCCTCTCTTCCTCACTCACTCCGAGGGAAGCCAGTTGCCATGTTGTGAGTTGCCCTACGGAGAGGGCCATGTGGCAAGGACCTGGGGGCCCTCTGGCTGACAGCCCATGAAGAACTGAGACTCTTACTCCACCAACCTATGAGAAAATGAGTTCTGCCAGCCATCATGTGAGTGAACTTGGAAGTAGATAAGCCCTCAGATGTGACTGCACACCTGGCTGACAGTTTACACCCTCCTGAGAGAACCTGAGTCACAAGCACCCACAGAAACTATGAGATAATAAACATTTGTGGGTTTAAGTCATTGTAAGTTGCTACATAGCAATAGATAGCTAATACAGTTAGTCTCCTGGAACACTTCATGTGAGCCAGGGAGAGTGCTAGATAGACACTTAGGGATTATCTCTTTAATGCTCATAGCATTTCATATCCCCATTTTTCCATGAGGCAATGGACTTAGGTCAGGAAACTTGTTCAGGCAAAGCCAGGAAATGGGAGAGCCAGGATTCAAATGCAGGTGGATCCACATAGCCATCTATACTTCAGCTGTGTCAAGCCAAGTGCCTGGCATACAGTAGGCATTCTGTGAATTCTGGCTGAGCTGAACTGTGCTGGCACCAGAGACTGAAGGTGTGGTTGGAAAGAGAAAGTTTTGGGGGTATGGCCAAGGCCCATCTATGGTTGCCCCTAAATGAGTTGCGCCCATTCCAAATGGTACAAAGAGCATTTCCATAAGCACCTGACCTCTTCCACAGAAACAGGAAATTGTCAGACCCCATCATTACTACAATGCCAGGGAGGAAGGCAGTGCTGGAATGCATGAGCCTGGCTTTCCTGTGCGAGTCAGGAATTTATATCTTTTATAACACCAAATGACAGCAGCATTCCAGAATGGATTCATGAGGAGACATGTAGCTGTGTGGGTTAGTCGATTTGAGGATTGGGGGAGGGGAATCAATATCCTTGTGATATCTCAGTCTCTATTTATTGGGGTCAGAGGCAATGGAAGCCAATAGCAGGCTACTTAAGGTATTTGTCACAGAAAGAAAAAGGCCTCAGAATGAAGCTGGCTTAAAGGCCTGAAGCCCGTAATTGAAATGTAAAGGTTTTGCTCTTCCCAGGGCCTGTGGAGGTAATAACTTATATTCCTTACCTCATTCTCTGTCCTGGGTGGGACATTTTCTAATAAATCTATTCCATTGACCACAACACTCTTCTTTTCTTTGATGGGAGCCTTAAATACCATTTTCGAGGACTTCTTATAGCCTTCTTTCAAAGACATCAGCACGGGATCTAAAAAAGGCAAGGGACATATTTTCGCTGACAATCGAAGGAACATCAAGTGATGCACTTTCATTTCCACCATGCTTGACAGTTGCCCGAGTGCGAGCGGAAGTTCCAATGGGAGAATATGCAAGAGAAATGGGGTGAGCCAGACTGAAGGCAAAGCTCGCAGACTCTTAGCCTCTTCTGTGAAGCCCACTCCTTCCTGTACCTACCTCGGTTGATACCTCCCAGCCATTCGTCAGGAGTCAGAGCTGGCTCCGTGCCTGGTGTCATGGGGTAAATATCTTCCTGATAGGAATCTGACTGCAGTGGGGGGAACAAAAGAGAGGACAGATGGGGGGCTGCTGAGAAAAACCCCTGCTTTCTAGTCAGACTTTTCTCCCTGCTGATCTCCAACCACAGGCTTTCCTGCCTCTAAGCCTTTGCATTCACAGTGTCTCCCACTTGGAATTCCCACCCTGAGTTCATTAGTAAGCCGAACTGTCTCATCTTAGAATGTCCTCCACCCCCCACCCCAAACTGAGCCTGAAGACCCCAGTCCACAGGAAGAGGGCTCCTCCAGGCTTACAGTCAGTGGCCAATAAGCTAGAATTCAAAGTAGGGGCCCTTGGGAGCCCCACTCACCCTCCGGGGCACGATCATGGAGATGGGCTCGATCAGGCCCTTGAGAGTCACCAGCTTGTAGAAGCGGAACACCTCGCAGGCCGACACATCCAGCCCGTGTTTGGGCATGACCCCTGTAGACAGGCACATGTGGCTGGCTCTGTGGGGTCCCGGATATCCCCAGTGTCCCTCCTCCCTGATGTCCTTAGCCAGGGGAAAGACCCAGGTGGTGGGCACTAGGTTTGAAGGCAATGACTCATGCAGAGTGGGCTGAGGGCTTCTTGAGTCAGCTCTGTCTCTGGTGTTAATGTCTCAAATAAGCCAGATCTGCCTCACCAAAGTGCATGCTTTAGAACTGGGGCCTTTGAGAACTGGAAGGGGATGCAGATATATTGGAATCTAATCCATTCTTTTTATAAATGAGACTCCTGAGATTCAGAAGGGAAGGGTCTTGCCCAAGGTCACAAAGCGTTGTCACAGTATAAGCCATAGAACCCATCATCTTTTGAAATGAACTGCCTTCCTGAAGCCTCTGTGTCCCCAGTCTTCATAGAGATCGAAGGGAGAGACCTTTCCCTATGTACCCCTGAGGTTTAAATGCAGCCTGAATGCTGTTCTGTCATCAGTCTTCAAGAGCCAAGAGTGTCTGCATGTATGATTGTCTCTGTGTGTGCACTAGCTACTGTGTCCTTAAAAGTTGAATCTATTGAACACCAACTGAGGGAGCAGTGCAGTGTGGCGTTAGGAAAACAAGCTTTGGGGTTGGACAGACCTGGATTTCAATCCTGGCTCTGCCTCTGTTTCTGGCTGGGAGTCCTTGAGCAAATCACTATCTTTCTGAGCTTCAGATTCCTTGGCTGGTTAAAGGAGGACAGTAGTGGCCCTTCGTGAGATGGTTGGGGATTGAATGCAAACGTACTCATTAATTGCTTGGCACGGTGATGAGCACAGATAACGTTAGCTTCTTTCTCCATGACGTGAATAACTGGAATGGCAGGTTGCTCTTCCAGATAAGGGAATTCCAGGAGCTGGAGGGAAGTGGCGTAATGGTACCCAAGTGGGATTTGGAGCCAGCAGACTTGGGTATGAGTTCCAGCTCTGCCACCTAGCAGCTATGTGACCTGCCTGGGGTGAGTTTCTTAGCCACTCTGAATCTTTGAAAGTGCCAGGCTTATGGTAAATGCTCAGTAGTGGCCGCAGGTGAGAAGAACAAGGAGAAACGGTTTCCCTTGGTTCCTTCCTCAGCCTTCCCTGCTCCCCAAGTTCTGCTGACCCTACTTACTACACATCTTCTGGATTCACACTCTTCACCCCATTGTCATGCCATTCCCTTAGTTACCAACCTCTCTTGTCCAGAAGTCCACAATTGCCTCCTAACTGGTCTCTCTGCCTCCCTCCTGCCCTTTCAAAAACCCATTTTCCCAAACCCACTCTCCCTACAGAAGCCAGAGGAATCTTCAGCTAAACTTTCAGATCACATCACATTGTCTCATCTCCTAACCACCCACCCACCCAAGAAAAAGAAAATCCTCTAATCAGTTTCTGATAAAATCCAAACTCTTTTCCTGTGTTGGTGGACTCAGTAAAATAGATTGCCCTCCCCAGTGTGGGAGAGCATCATCCAATTCATTGAGGGCCTGAATGGAACAAAAGGCAGAGGAAGGAGGAGTTCGCCCCTTTTATCTTGCCTCACTGCTTGAGCTGGGACATCTCATCTCATCTTCTCCTGCCATCAAACTGGGATGTTCACTCTCAGCTTCTCTGGTCCTCAGGCTTTCAGACTTGGACTGAATTATAGCTCTGGCTTTCCTGGGTCTCCAGCTTATAGACATTAGGTTGCGGGACTTCTCAGCCTCCATAATCACATGAGCCAATTCCTCATAAATATCTATATATCTATATCATCTATATCTATATTTATATCATCTATATCTATCTACATAAATGTCTATCTATCTATCTATCTATCTATCGATAAATATATCTCTATATATACACACATATATATTTGGTTGTTTCTCTGGAGAATCTTGACAAATAGCCCTGTCTTACATATCCCATGGGATCCAGCCCCTGCTCACTTCTGTAACTTCATCTCTTAACACTCTCCCCATCTTCCACTATGTTATAGAGTCTACACTGACCTCCCTTCTGTTCCTAGAACATTCCAGGCTTACGATGTCACCTCCACAGCGAGGACTCCTCTGACTACTTGGTCTAAAATTGCCCCCAGTCACTACCTGTTCTAGCACCCCATTTGATTCTCTGCTTAGAACTTACTATTATCCAATATATTCTTATTTATTTATTGTCTGTCTGCTCCTCAGTGGAATGTAAGGCCATGTTCTGTTTTATTTATCACTGTACTCCTGGATCTAATACAGGGTCTGGCATGCAGCTGGTGCCCAGTAAATGTTTGTAGAACAACCATGTGAAGGAGAGGGAGGATCCAGATGTTCTGCCAGCTGCCTTGTATACATGGTCTCTAAGCTTTACAACAGCCCTGCAAGGTAGGTTTTATTATCCCCATTTTACAGATGAGGAAACAGATCAGAGGGGTTAAGTACACAGTTGAATCATAATATAACCTAGTTTGGACTCCAAAGTCCAGGCTGCCTTTTATATCATCTGATGAAGTGGTGACAGTGAGTGGGGTGGGGATGGCAGAGAGTTGGGGAAGGGTGAAGTTGGTGGAATGGTCACTAGGACCTTAGGCACATCTCTAGGCCTCCACTGTGCTGTTGGTCACTAAGGTGGGCTCCTAGGCCCTTCCAGCCCTGATGCCTCTGAAGCTGGCCCTCAGAACCTGTCCATTATATCTGATCCCCAGAGGGAATAAGCCAGACTCAAGTTCTCTCCAAGGAGAGGTAGAGATAGAGCCCCTGAAGGAATTTCCTACGCTGGGTGATTCAGACCCTAATGGGGGAATTGTTGAATTGTATGCATTGGCAAGTATTAGTTAACAGGAATGAAGATTTTATTATAAAACCTTAGTGGCTGGGGAGTGTGGGGTGTGAAAAACTTCTCACCCTGATCCTGACTCACTAGACTCCATCAATCCTGACGCCCTCTCTTAAATTTGCCTGAAAATCTGGGAGCCTAGGGATGCATTGATAAGGATACCCTGGAACTTCCTCTTCTCAGGCAAAGACAGAGCTGTTCCTGGGGACTGGGAGTCCTGGATTCCCAGAGGCTTCGGGAAGGGGCCTGGTCTAGACCCCGCTTTGACCTTTAGTTACTGAACCACCTCCCACCAATGTCAAAATGTTAAGCTTCAGCCTCCCCATTTGTAAACAGGAATGAAAACACCGTGCATGCCTCCATGGGCTGCTGATGACCATAGATTGTAGAAAATGCCAAACATCATGGAAGGATGAGCTGGTCAAGTAGGAGGTGACAGGCGGCCGAAGATTGGCAGGCTGACCTTCACAAGGCAGCATCTGTAGGTTCTATTCTGACTTGGTATGGCCTTCTGAGTCTGATTTTTCATTTGGGGGGAGGGTGGGGCGGTGGTGGGGTGTAACCCACATGCCAAAAGTCCAATCTCTCATTCTACAACTTAATAGCCATGGCAGCCTCTGGACCCCTCACCTAGACCTTTCTGTGGAGCTGGGGAACGGAACTCCATGAGGTAACTCAGGTAGGGCTTCTCAGTGCTGATCTCATAGTACCGGATGTTTCCATCTCCCTGGGGGCAAGGAGAAAGAGAAGTGAGGAAGGGAGAGGGGAGGGCTGAGCCCTGGTCCATGGGTCTGCTGAAGAGAGCCTCTACTGCGCCTCAGCGTGGTCAAAACCAAGGAGACCTTGCCTCTAGGATCTTGGTGGGTCTGCCACAGGGGACTTCCTGGGGGTGGTAGTGTGTGTGTGTGTGTGTGTGTGTGTGTGTGTGAGAGAGAGAGAGAGAGAGAGCTTTTCTGGCAAACAAAGCCATATTTGTCAGAGATCTCTTAACAGCTGCCTCAAATTCCATCTTGAGTCAGTGTTCTACACTTTAGGCTCTGATTTTTATTCCAATGTAAAACCCTCTCCAATCCACCTCTGAAGGACTTCTCAACCATGGACACTTTAGTAAGAATAAATGTCAGGTTGAGGGTAGGTTTCGATGGAAGAGGATAAGACCCAGATTGGGTCAGGAGAAGGCACAAGAGGTTAGGCTGGCTCTTCTTAGCGGGTTAGGGCAGGAGCAGGGGCCCAACAGGGGCAGGGGTGTCCCACAGGCTTTCCCAGTCCCTCCACCACCCTCTGCTACCTTTCCAGCCAAGTAGAGCATGTGGGTGTCCGCATCGTAGAAGGGGAATAGGAGGCCAGAGAGCCCATCAATTTCCTCCTCGATCAGAGGCATGGATAGGTCCTCCTGTGGGTGGGGGCTGGTATCAGCTTATGTCCTGGCAAGATGGCACCTCACTTTCCCAAACCCCAGCAAAGCCCCAGAGCTACAGTCCTTTTATGTCACCTCCCGGCCTCCTTGCAGCTGACCTGGTCCCAGAGGGCAATCTGTCTTGTGTTCCACCTGGACACCCCTGTCGTGAGAAGCCTCTTCATGTTCCCCAGAAACACCACCCGGTTCACTCTGTGGTTTTTGCAGTTCGCCTCCTGGCGGGGAAGAGAAAGCTGGTGAGTCAGGGCCCCAGACACCAGGGTCCTGTAGTGGGCTGCATTGGTGGCCCCCAGAAGATACTTCACGTCTTAATCCCTGGAACCTGCGAATGTTTCCTTATTTGGAAAAAAGGACTTAGCAGATGTAATTTTAAGTTCAGGGCCTTGAGATATGAGGGGAGTCCCCCCTGGATTATACAAGCGGGCCCTAGATGCCATCATATAAGAAACAGGCAGAGGGAGATTCCACAGACACAGAGGAGAAGGTGATGTGACTGTAGAGGCAGAGCTGGGAGTGATGCAGCCATAAGCCAAGGAAGCCAGCAGCCACCAGAAGCTGGAGAAGGCAAGGAAGGATTCTCCCCAGAGCCTCCGGAGGGAGTGTGGCCCTGCTGACACTTTGATGTCAGATTTCTGGCCTCCAGAACTGGGAGAGAATCGTTTCTGTTACTGTAAGTCACCCCATGTGTGGTAATTTGTTATAGCAGCCCCAGGAAACAAATATAGGTGCTGAGGAAGAGTGGAGCACTGGGACTGGGAAACCAGGCCTCCCTGTCACGCCCCAGAGCCGGGAGTGGACAGGGAAGGGGGAGCTAAACAAGACCCAGCCCAAGCAGGGTCTGCACTGGGCCAGGTGCTCTCAGCAGGGTGTCTCTTTTAACCCACACAACATCTACCGGCAGGAATCTGAGGATGAGAAAACTGAGGCTCAGGAGGATAGGGGACTCATGCTGGGTCATTGTTCGATGACTCACTTCACCAGGGGCTCCTACTAACAGAGCTGTCCTCTACCTCCTCTCCTGAGACCCAGCCATGACACTTCCTTTTCTTCCTGACACAGAATGGTTCTCTGCCAGGATGAGTCAGCATCAGGTAGAAACGAGAGGCTGGCAGAGCAGTGCTAAGACCCAGGTTGGTGTCACTTGCCCTGGATTTTAGTTCCATGTTCTGCCAAAAAAAAATGTAACCTGGGAGGAGCCTCTCACCTTCTCTGGGCCCGTGTCCCCAGACGTGAGGCGGAGGTTGGGTTCTCTGCTCTCTCACACATTTTCTGCCCAGCCTGGGCTCTGGGGGTCCATCTGGCTAGGTGTGAATTATAGCTCCTTCATGACTGTGGGATTCTAGTCTCTGACTCTCCAAGGCTCAGCGTTCCCATGCGTGAAATGGGAAGAGAAACAGTGCCTACCTCAGAGGACTGTCATGAGGATTAAATGAGGTGACAAAGCGGAGCCCTTAGTCCAGTGCATGCCACACAGTGAGCTCTGAGTAAATGTTGGTTAATACTAATGATGCTGATAACTAGGATAATTATTATTATTTGTAGTAGTAGTAAGTGACTTTTTGTTCTTACAATACTGGAGTCTTCCTAGGTGAACACAGCCAGGTCACCATTAATTCTTTCTTGTGTAGGAGATACATCTCAAATTTTATCCAAATTTTCCATCCCCCCTAGTGACTGGTACGAAGTAGGTGTCCAAGAAATGTTAATTTCTTAGTCCTAAATGGCATCTAATCCCTTCCTCACAGTCAAGACCCAGAAGACTCAAAGATCAAAACTGGAACTAAGTTCACCATCAACCTCCCTGCTTAGAGCCATCCGTGAGGCTGGCACCCCGAGCCATTTCCACCAGGCTTGTCCCATGCAGATGGCTGAGCAGTGAGTCCAAATCCCCTCCTAGTGGGGTCAACACTCAGAGACTCACACATTGAAGGGCATCACCAGCTTGGCCCCCAGAGCAGGACAGATGAATCTCACCTGCGGGCGGGGGGTGTGGTGCAGTGGGTGAGAAATGGTACTAGAGCCCCTCCCCACCAAGAACAAGGCAGGGCTCCTGTGAGCCGAGGAAGGTCCAGCATAGACAGGCTGGTCAACAGAGGTACAGGCCAGGTGCATGGGAGAGGGGAGCTGGCACTGCCTTTCCCCAGACCTGGTTGAAAGCCAAGCCCCAGACCCCAGTATCTTCCCATCCCCTCAAAAACATGTGGGCTTCACCTGCAGAATGCGGCCAGAACGGGGCTCAATCACGCGCAGCTTCTTGTCCTTGCACGTGGTGGTGAGGAGGCTGCCGTCGGTGTTGAAGGACATGCAGAGGATCACGTCCGAGTGGCAGTCGATCATCTTCACGGGCTCACCCACATCCAGGTTCCAGATGAGGACCTGGGAGAGTGGACACGCAGGAGGCGGGGTCAGCCTGCTTCTGCTGTCATGGGGCATCTGTCTCCAGTCCCCACCTGATGGTCCTGGGAGAGATGCCTTGTGCAGGGTGGAGGTGTGCTGGGATGCAGGATGGTGTTGTTGAGTTCTGTAACAAAGGCTAATGTGTCCCTGTCACACAAATCCACTATATCCTTAGGCAGACCCCAGCCCAGCCTGGGCTCAGTTTCTGCTACTAGCAAGAACATGTTCCTCGTGCCAGGTTCCAGTGGCTGGAACACCTCTTTCGAGGGCATGCCGGGGGCTGGGGCCCGGGCTCTCCCCTCCAGCAGGTTTGGTTCTCCTTTTCCCTACCAGGAGAGTGTGGACACAAAGTGGGCTGTCACCTCCAGTCCGTCAGTGTCACAGTAGGCAGTACAGACACCTCCAGCCTCTGTGGACTCAAGGAATGATGGAGCGCACAGAAGATACTTAGTTGTGTGTAGTGAGTGAATGAATGAATGAATGAATGAATGAATGAATGAATGAATGAATGAATGAATGAATGAATGAATGAATGAATGAATGAATGAATAATGAGATGATATTGGTTAACATGCTCAGGAAAGTAATAATGTTCCCCCAAAGATGCCCTCCTCTCTCCCTCCCCATCTCCACTGCTCACTAGGCTGCCCACCTTGTAGTCATAGCCAGCACTGAACAGGATGTTGTTGGTGGTGGGGTGCCATTCGACCAGCCCCACACGCCGGCTGTGCCCGTGCATCTCCAGGAGAGCCTCTGTCATGTTCCGCTTCAGCCCGCCCTCGGGGATCTCCCAGATCCGCACCTGCAGGAGGGACAGAGGGCCTCGGCTAGGTTGGCAGGGCCAAGAGAAGCCCTTGATGGCGTCTCCTTCGGTCACCAGGCTTTCAGAGACTTGCTTGGTGAGGAGCCTCCTGGCCAGGGTGGTGGGCAGAGCCTGACTGAGCCCTGTGGGAAGGTTCCACGGTGTGGTTAGAGAGGAAAGAGGCTATCTCCTCTCTGCCTTTGGGAGGGTATTCTCTGAGAAGTCTCTGCAGATCTTGGCAACTATTATTACTGGCATGTTCATATTTTTATGGTCTAGCCAGACCCAAAGGACCACACACTGAGCAGCTTTTAGCTAGTGTAGTAAAAAGCCCATCTCTGCTTCCCTTCCCACATCCCGCTAAGAGATTCACCTTCAGACCCAGCTTTTCTCTTTGTATCACACAGCCTTGTTCCCCACTCTGTTCCCCACCCAGGATGGACACCTGAGCAAAGGGAAACCCATCTGGGAGCCTGGGAGGCTCAGAGTCTCCCCTGAGAGATGATGAACTAAGGGGCAGAGACTGATTAGATGTTAAAGCCTGAGACGAAAGGATGGGCAGAGCCTGGGTGCAACTGCCATTTCCAGTCTTATGGATGCTAATAGAGAAGCAGAAAAAGATGATCTGCAGAGAGGAGGATGGGACTTGCAGAGAAGCAGAGAGAAGAGACCATATGGTCCCAGAGAGAGAGAAACTGGGCAGTTTCTCTGCAATCTTTGAATAACCCCCCAGATTATTTACACCAGCCCTAGTGGGCTTGTTTCTCAGGCCAACAGACTCTGCAGAGTTTTAACTGTTTCACCTACAGATAGGGAAAATCTTTGCCTCGCTTTGCCTACTGGCAGAACAAAATGAGATACTGCTTGTAAAAACTGGTAAACTATAAAGTGCTCCAAAGACCTAAGGAATTATAATTCTTGTTCTGATTGTTGTTATTATCATCACTAATGCTGTTTATGATGATCTAACTGGTGGGGAGGAAAGAGCACATGTGACAACAACTTGGGACACCTTTAAACAAACCTTTTGAAAATCTGAACTCCACCCTTGCCAGTAAGGAGAAAAACAGGAAAAACAGCTTTGAGATACCATTTATAATCTTCTAAAATAGCCAACTAAAAAAATAAAAAGAGCCACTGCTGGCAAGATTATACTGGAATTTGTAGGTTCAATTGGTGTTGGAAGTGTTATAAATCAGAATCATTCTTTTGGAAGAAATTTGGCCATCTTTAGTAGAAACCATAAAGACATTTATGTTATATTCTTTGACGTAGTAATTTTACTCTTAAAATCCAATATAAGAAAAATCTTTATGTGCAAAGATGATCACTGTAATATATATATATATAAAATTTAGAAACACTAAATGACCAACATGAAGGGAAGAATTTAATGTCATATCAGTATAGAATATTAGCCATTTGATTACAATTCTGAAGGTTATGAATAACAGAGAGAGCATGTTAAAGAAAGCCAGTTACGGGCAGTCTCAAGGATAGGGGAGCAAGGCTGGGAACTGGGGGTGCCCCAAAGGAAATCTCCTTGGCCAGTTTCCCTTCTTACTGCTTCCTCTTCAGACTGTAAAAATGAGTATTTCCCACACATGTGTTTTCCTGAAGACCCAGCTCTGCACGTGCAGACACAGGGGGCTTCCGGGTGAGAAAGGCAGGTCCAATCAAGGACTGGGGTCACCTTTAGGTGCACCATTCTTGGCTTCAAAAACATATTCAAGAAAAAGATTATGATTAAGGGGCAGTTGAATGTTTTCCCATCCTCATTTTTATCTCCCTTGGTTGTTCCTGCTCTCCACACAACCCTTCAGAGTGGTGGGCCTGGGGGAGGGAGGTGACGTAAAGGACCCCGTGGTCCTTTCTCCACAGGCCCTGTGCAAGGGCCTTCTGGGATGAGGTCTGATCTGGAAATGGCGGGATGGTGGAGTGGGGATGCAGGCAGATAACTCAGTAGTCACTGATAAGACACATATTTCTCTTGTCCCCAAATGTACTAGAGGAATGTGATCCTTGAAGAGAGGAGACTGATGCTTGGGTTAGACACACACACCACAAGCACACATACCACACACATCACCATACCACACACACACGCCATATTCCCCTACACCACACTCCGCATATGCCACACCCCTACACCCCTCTCTCTCACACACATTTCTTTCTTTTTTACCCACAGGAAAAAGGAATGCCATTATATATGTACTTCTACAACTTGCTTTTCTCATGTAACAACAGTGGGCATCTTTCCACACTACTACATATGGGTCTACCTCATCTTTTTAAGTAGCCAGAGAGACATCTGCTGTATGACTGTGCCATGATGAATTTAATCAACCTCTATTAATGGACACCTGTGTTCTGTCCACCTTTTTCCCTATTACAATTCCTTCCCTGATGAGCAGCCCTGTAATACAAGTTCATGCATGGGTGCAAGTATTCCTGTAGGACACATACCTAGATATGTTTCATTATAGTTACTGCAAAATTGTCCCCAAAATCTGTTCCAGTTTTCATCAATAGAGTCTGCCTCTTCACTTATGTCTCTAAAACTATACCTTCAAAAATGGATTTTTGCCCATCAGATCAAAAATGCCATCTCAACCATTGTTTGGATTTGCATTTCTTTGATTCTTAGAAATATGGGGAGTCTTCTTCTGTGACTACTGGCCACCCTTGTCTGCACTTGGGTAGGAAACTCAAGAAGCTTTCGGACTCAAGGGGATGAGATCTAAAGGGGCAGAATGATGGGCCAGCGTGGAGGCGTTTGGGAGCAGAGGATCCTGTCTGTGGACACCTCATACCATCTCTTGAGAATAGTGGACAAATGTGTACACACACACAAATGACAAGTCATTCAATGCCTAAGTGTCAACAGAGGCAGGAGAGTGGCCTCTGACCTTTGAGAAAGACTTCTGAAACAGAGTTGAGCCTCATTCCTTTCACACACACCTCTTATGAGCTCAGCCCTTGCTGGCCAATGGGATGGGCGCTGAGCTTGCCTTGTGCCTGCCCTTGAGCAGCACACACTGGGGCCCACATGGCAGAACACCCTGGGAGCACAGGACTGGAGGAGCCTCGAATCCAGTCTTGGGGGTGACAGGGTGGGAGGGTCTGGGAGAAGCAGGATTAAAAGAGGGGATGTTGGCCCACATTTGAAAAGACAGGTTGGAGATGTGGGGAAGAGTGGGGAGACAGAAAAACAACCAGCGTGTGTGGGTTGGGCACAGTGGGTGGGGAAATTGCAGACAGATCAGCCTGGCTGGTGTGGAGCAGGCTGGCAGATGGCAGAGGAGGCCAGAGACCGTGTGTATCACACCTAGTCACTGAGGCCCAAAGGAGCACTGCTTGGGTGGAGTCTGAGAAAAAACCCTTTCCCAGAACAGCCTAATACTGAGCAGCCAGCTAACTGAGGCATCCCTGGGTTGAATCACATGCCCAGTTAAGGTAGAGACAAAGGGGAAGCTGTGAAGTGAGGGTCCACTCAGGCTCTAATACCACGGACAAGCTGGAAGAACTTCGACAAGCCCGTTAACCTCTCTGAGGCTCAGGCTCATCGTCCAAATGATGAATTAAGATGTATGCACCTTTTAGAGGCATGTGGGTTAAATTAAACTGGGCTTCAGAGTCCTTGTGAGGCTTTCTAGCCACATGGGTGGATTCGTTGGGGGCAACAGTTCTGCTTAAGAACCTAGGTGTTAAGCCAAGAGGATGGGAGGGTAGGTTGTGTCTGTGTTCAGGCTCAGCCCTTGGACTAGATTCATACCTCGTGGGGTGAAGGGCTGCGAGGGGGAAGCCGAGAGCTGTTTTCACCAATAACTGCTGGAGTAGGGTTCCACAGAGGGCTTGGGGAACCCGGATGAAAAATGTCCCACAGAGAGGGAGAGAGGCTCCCTGCCTTATCCCCCCACTTCCCTCCTAGGGCCTTGGTCTTCTCATACACACATTGAGACAGTGTAAGTTAATCTTTCAAACTTCTCTGCTGTTGGCATCATTAATTGTATCCTTGCGGGGAAGAGACTAACTCCTTGATCCACCGCTACAGCTAACAGTTGGCACCACATGCTATAGGAGCTCAGAGGAGGAGCTGGAGTTCACAGTGGGCCTAAGTAGCTGGAAAAGGAATTCCAGTCTCTCAGTACTCAAGGGATTTGTTGGAGGCAAAAAGTGGATGGGTGTGGGAGAAGTGCTGTGGATCTGTGCAGAGGTTATTCTGGGAGGTTACTTCAATTCAACAGGAAACCCAAAAGGGTCTGCCAAACCGGATTTCTGGAAGGAAGGGGAGGGGAAAAGCAGCAAAAGCACTCTCTCCGGCAAGCCAGCTGTGCCTATGTCCCCTTCATAGGTCCCTGGGTCAGGGCCTTGTTTATTTCAGTTATATTCATCCAACAAAATATGCTCAGCCCCTCCCTGTATCACGCACTTTAGACATGGGGGGATGGTCCTTGGTGTCAAATATTTCAGTCTTGTAGGGGAGACGGCAGACACCTGCAGACAAGGCAAGATGGCTGACAAGGATGGTTAATAAAGTTATAAAACCAGTGTCTCTGTGCATGGGGGAGGGAGCAGCTGGTCAAAAAAGAGAGAGCTTTGTGGTCTGACAAACTCCATTCAAATTCAGGCTCTGAATTTAACTGGCTATGAGACTTTAGCCAAGTTGCTTAGCCTCTCTGAGCCTCGGTCTTCTCATCTGTAAGAATAATTTTACCTATAATTATAGTTGCTATGAAGACTAAAGATAGAATATATGCCATGCCCTACCAAGCAGATTACTAAGCACTTATTAATGTGTAACAATGCTTGCTTATTATTGATTGAGGATTATACACAAGTTTTATATAGGTCAAATTTTAGATGTGATTCATACTTTTCACGTGCACTTTGTTACCCTTGTGTAGTTAATGCATGTGATATAAAGTTTGTCTCCATTGTATAGAATGCAGCATAAATTTCCTCCCTGAAATTATGACATGATTACGAAGGTATCTGGTTGGGTCTCTCTCTGCTTTTGACACACTGAGAGTCATGGCTGCTGGTGACTTAGGGTCAGGGCCTAGTGAGGCCCTGTCACAACACTGTTCCTAAGAGAAAGAATGCTCTGTTTAGGGGATCTGCTTGTTACACAGCTACAGCAAAGTGACAGTACTTACTGTCTGTATCTGTGGAATGGGAACACAGAGGAGGAGCTGGAGTTCCCAGTGGTCCTTTGTAGCGGGGGGAAGATAACAGGCTCTAAAGCACTTGGTATTTACTTAAAAAAACAACTCTGTTTGGAGTAGTGTAGGGAGGAATGGGAAAGTACAAGATACGGTTTCTGCCCTCTGGAAGCATCCAGTTTAGCTGTACGACACGACACGGTCTTTGGCCCTAGGCTTTCCATCTGACCGATCACTCCACAGATACAATGCCTGGAACTGAGCTCACAGCAACTCTCATGTCTTCTGCTGTGAGAAGAGAGAGATGGTGAGGGTCTTGCCCAGAGCCAGGAGGCTCCTGGAACCCGTCAGCCCCCAGCCCCGTTTCTTGCCAATTATTCTGTTTACTACTAGAAACTGAGTTTATTGTCACTCACCTGAACAAAGGTAGAATCTCAAAGTCTACCTCGGTGTTGATATCTTCTGACCACCTAGCTATTTCCCAATGTGAGAAACAAATCACTTCAAACCCAGGGAGGCGAGGGAGGCCACCTGAGGGCCCAGAAGGAAGCATGACTGAGCATCCACTTCTGAGAGTCCTGTGAGGTGCTTTGCTAGAGGATTAAGTGAAATGGTAAATGTGAAGCTGGACACATGGAAGGATATGTGCTACCTATTATTATTATTATTATTATTATTATTATTATTATTATTATTATTATTGATGTTATCCTTAACACGGGTAAGGAAATGAGGCACAGAGAAGTTGGGAAATTTGCCTAGGTCGCACAGCTAGGAAGGGAGGAGATGGGATTCAAACTGAGGCCTAGAATAAGGCAAACTACCCTGTTCTTCACATCTGTGAAGTGGCAGAGCCAAGATCTGAACCGAGGCCTATGGCCTCTTCAGCCCGGCTGTTTAACAAATGAGCCACACTGCCAAAGCTGCTAGGTGTGTTAGGGAGGCCTCTTGGGGCCTCCTTCCGTCTCTAAAAGGAGTGTGTTGCTTCCTTCCAACTCCAAGAGGTACTGGTTTTCAAGTATGTAGGAAGGCAGGGTGGTAGGTGGTTTCTGGCTGCTTCCAGCAGGCCTGACATCCTGCCCCATCCCACCCCAAGCTCTTCTGGGAGGGGCATCATCTCTGGGGAAGGTGGGGTCAGGTGGGGTGGGTGAGGGCAGCCACTGGATGGAGGAGCAAAGGAATATAAGAAGGCAAAAGAAAGGTGCTGCGTTTGGCTCACCGGGGAGAGGGGCCTGCCTTCCTCGCCCCCTCACTCTCCTGGGACCACTCTCTTCTCTCCTTGAGATGTCAAAAACCTCTCTGTGGCTGCTGGAGAAGGACTGAGAGCAGGAGGCTTGGAAACCCATAGAACCCTTTCCTGCTGCCTGCCAGCCACCCTCCCTAGCTGCCGCAGAAGCTATAAAAAGCTCAGCCCTTCAACAATAGGTGACATCACCCAGCGGCAGAAAGAACCGGATTCTGCCAGATGCCAGGAGAGTTACGGCCCCCACCCCTCCCTCAGGACAGGAGCCCTTGGGAAAGGGCTTTGGGTATGTTCCCCTATCCCTGGAGGGATGGGTTAGGCTCCTGGGGACCTCCTTGGACTCTGGGGGAGGGGCAGCTGAGCCTGAGGGACATGGGGGATGGATTTCACTGGAGATTTTTCAAGGGATGAGGGATATGGGAAAGGAGCTGGGAGGGAGATGAAGTCTCTCTAGATCCCTTCAGTGTCCTCTGAATGTTCTGAGAAGAGGGGTGGGCCATGGAGAGGTGAGAGTGAGTACACAGGCACTTTCAGGAGATGGGCCAAACCCTCCGGAAGCAGCTTCTCTCTGGGCCTTTTGGGGTGGTTCCCTCCCCAGCCCTGGAGTGTAGCACAGTGCCTGGCACACAGTAGGTTTGCTGACTGACCTTTTAACCCTGGTTCTAGATGTTATGTCTGGTGCACAGTACGTTGACCATTTGGGCCTGAGTGGGTCAAGGGTGGTGTCTCAGTGGCCTACCCTCATGGTGTTTGATGGAGGCACAAGGGTCAGTCAGAACAGCCTGGGCAGGTTGACAAGCCTCCTCACCTGCCCTGCAGCTGCAGGTTCCACTTCCTGTACATTCCACCCTCCCAGGACTTGGTTGAGGTGCCATGTGGGCTTTGCACAGCGAGGACACCGAGATGTAAACGTTGAGTATTTGATGGAGCTGAGCCCTTCATGGCCCTGAGCCTCAGTTTCCTCACCTGTAAAGCTACAGGTGTTGGTGACTAGCTCAGAGACCTGGCTGAGTTCCCACTTGCCTGAGACTCGGACTCCGTGTGACCTGGGGCAAGGCGCTGCCCCTGGGCCTCAGTGTGCCCTTCTCCAGGAGGGACTGGGCCCCAGCCTCAAGGGCTTGTTGGCTCCACAGCACAACCCTCGGCCCTGAGGCTGGGGAGGGGTGGAGACCAGCGGGGCTCTGAGCCGCTGCTTCTGAGGCAGCTGGACTAGCAACCAGAGCAAGAGCTTAGTTCCTCTCTGCTCTGGAAACTTAATCTCCTTCTCTGTGGATCAGCAGCCTGGGCCACCCCCACCCCACCTTGTCTCTGTGTCTCCAAGCCCCATGTCCTTTCTCTTCACATCCCTTCCCTGGGTGCTCCCCTTCTCTGTGGAGCCCCATTCCAGCACTTGTCCAGCTGGCTTGGGCCCCACCTCTGCCACAAAGCTGGCCCTGACCCTTCAGCCCCACTAATTCCCCTCCCTTAACCCCCCCAGAGCATGTGGCATCTCCCACACGCTGTATGCCTGGTGTCCCAGCTTATGCTCAGATGGCTTGAGAAGCACAGGCCTCACTTCAAAGTGCAGCTGCTCACCCTGGCATCTCAAGCCTTCTCTCTGCTCCCTTCCTCCCTTCACAGTCCCTCTCCTGCCCACTCCTCTCCTCTGCCACCTTCCAGGGCTCCAGCCATACCAGATACCTCCACCTTCCAGGCATACATACCATATGAACTTTACTAGAGTGTGAATGTCCATGTTGCCCCCAAATTCATATATTGAAATCTTAACCCCCAAAGGTGATGGTACTAGGAGGCGAAGCCTTTGGGAGGTGATTAGGTCTTGAGGGTGGAGCCTTTATGAACGCGACTCTAGAGAGACCCCTAGCCCCTTCTGTTGTGTGAGGACACAATGAGACACCCGACCGTGCTGGTAGCCTGATCTCAGATTTTCCAGCCTCCAGAACTGTGAGCAATAAATTTCTGCTGTTTATAAGCCACCTGGCCTGTGGTATGTTGTTACAGTGGCCCGAGCTATGACACACTCCCTCCAGGCCTGTGCCTTTGCCTTCTCCCTGGACCTCCTTAAACCCTTTCCCTGCCATCAAAGTCCCGCTTCTCCAGAGTCTAGCTCTCGCTAACCGCCCCCGCCCCACCCCCCGCTCTGCCTAAACCTTGGTTGAAATTAATCCCTCTCTCCTCCCTGGGCACACAGCCCTGTTGGACCCTCTGTGGCTGCAGTGAGGTCATTCTGCACTGCATCTCAGTGAGGGGGTGTGATGCTGCCCCGCCACTGGCAGTGTTTCCAGGGCAGGGCGGAGACTAGCAGGCATAGTGGTAGACATGGACCTCCTTTCATTCTCTTGGCAACTGTCAGAAGGATGTATCATCATTATTACTGTTAAAAGATGAGCAAAACTGAGGCTCAGAGAGGGTAAGTAACACAGTTTTGGTCACTTAGCAAATGGTGAAGCCGAGATTCAATCCCAGGTCAACCAGATTCCATAGTCCAACTCTCTTTGAAGCCCCGCATCCAGGAGAGTGGTGGGCACACTGTGGTCCTTCAGTCGATGTATGTGAAACTGAAGGCAGCCCTTGGCTTGTGTGGCCAGGGCTGGGGCCTTGCACAGCACGGATGTCTGGTTTATTAGCTGAGGTCCCACAAGATGCGGCACCTGACTCTTAGATCAGATAAGGTGCTGGGCTACAACTGAGCAGGGCTATCAGGGCCAGTGACCCTCCCACCCTCGCTCTGTTTCAGGCAGAAGTTTCGACCTGAGGTAGAGCCAGGATGGCCACTGGTTCCGAGAGCCCTGGCCTAACCTGTCCCTCTCCACAGCAAGTTGAACACTGCCCTTCTCTTTCCCAGCTGGCTCCCCTGGCACAAGACACCAGGAGGGGCCTGAGGCTGCCCACAGGACTCTGTGAATTCATCTTATGATGAGACTTAGGAGAGCAGGAAGAGAGTGAGCTTGGGACCACAAACCCTTCTCGACTTCCTAGTTGTGTGACCTGCCTCCAACCCTCAATCTGGGGATGGCAGTGCCTGGGTCACAGGGTGGCTGTGAGGGTTAACCGTGTGTTAAGTGTCCAGCCCGACTGGGTAGAGGAGCTTGGTATAAGGCACCCCCAAGTTTCAGGGGTGTTTGCTCCCTGATGGCTGGCGACAGTCACTCAATATCTTAGCAGGCAGCGGTGGAGCAGGCTGTGGTTGCTGGCACTCCTTCTCGGGTTCCCTAAACCCAGCAGAGAAGGAGGGGCAGCACCTCCACCTGCCTGTCTCCCACTGAGCCCAGGCCTTACCTGCACTGACCACTGACCTCTCCAGTCCCCATCAGCTCCAGCTGCCTCCTTCCCAGCCCAGGAAGCAACCAGTGACCTTGTTTTCCTCAGGCTTCTGGACCAGTGCTTGGCTCCATCACCTTGTGCCCACCCTCTGCCCCGCCTGTGCTCTGACCTCTGGTCACTTTCCCCATTTTGCTAAAGAAAGTAATCATAGGGGGCAGGGGGAGAGTAAAGTGGGTAAAGAGGATCAAATAAAAGGTAGCTAAAGGAAACTGGACTTTGGGTGGTAATCACACAATAGAATATATAGATGCCAAATTATAATGTACATCTGCAAATTATATAATTGTATTAACCACTGTTACCCCAATAAACTTAATTAAAAAAAAAAAGTAAGTATCTGGGGATCTAAATGTGAAATAACAGAAATCCAATAAAGCCCGATTAAAAAAAAAAGAAGGAAAAAAAGAAAGTAATCAAACCTGATGGCTCGTGTCACCGCCAATTTTTGATCTCTGTGCTCACATGGGCCTTGCCCTTGCTGCTGCTGCTCTCAGGAATCTTCTTGGGTTGACTTAGGACTTTGACCTTCGGGGGCTGGGCAGTTCCATTCCATTCTTTTAGCTCCCTCCCCACTACTCCCACTTCCTAGATACTGTGCCAGGTGACTTCCCCCTACCAAATTTATTGACCAATAGAGACTACTCACTGTGACTCTCTTTCTTTGAATAATCAATTAGTTTGGCTATATTTATTCATGTATTTATCTTTCCATCCATCCATCTATCCATTTACCTTCATCCAGTAACCTTTGCATCATTCCATCCTTCCTTCCTTCCTTCCTTCCTTCCTTCCTTCCTTCCTTCCTTTTCCTTCCTTCCTTCCCTCCTTCCTTCCTTCCTGTCATCTATCTTTCCATTATCTATTTAGTCATCTCTCTAACCATCAATGTAGTCATCTATCCAACAGTCTATTCTTCTAACCATCCATCTATCCATCCATCCATCTGTCCATCCACCTGTCCATCCCATCTAATACCTACTAAACATTTACTAGGTAGTAGGCTCTGTGTTGGATATGTGGGATTCAGAAGCAAATAGGCCATGGCCTATGCTCTCAGGAGCTCACAATTGAGTCTGGAAAGCCAAGTAACCTGAGCTGCAAGTGCCTTTTAGTTCCAATACCCTGAGAGCCTATGACTTATACCAAGGCTTTGCCAGTGAGTACTGGGTAGATGCTTATGACCTGACTAAAAGGCTGATCTTCCTTCACTTGGGAACACCAGGGACTCAGGCAGCTCTTCCTCACAGCTCAGCTGAGCTCTGACATCCCCTGTTGATCCCAAGCTGAGGCACTGATGTTATTCAAGGGCAGTGTGAAGAAAGGCATGGGGCCCCTCTCCAGAAACACAAAGGCCACTGCCAACACCAGGCTCTACCTCTGTGTGTGAAAATCAGCAGAACTCAGGGAAAGGGTGGCCTGACAGCAGCTTCAAATTTTACTCTCCCTGGATTCTTTATCTCCCCCCCGCCCGCTTTCTTCCATCCATCTCCATCTCCCCGTCTGTTCTCTCTTCTTCTTCCCTCTATCTCCTCCCTGCTCCCTCCTCCTCATTTCCCTTCTCCTATTTCTTCTCTCTTCCCACTAAGTGGTGGGACACATGGAATTCAAATTCTGGGCCATATTTGTGGGTCTTTGGACAAGTCATGACAATGCTCAGCCCGGTGTCCTTCCCTAAAACCATGGCTCACAGGGGACGAAACCAGATGGTGCATTTGCCATGCCCAGCCTGCAGGAACAGGGGCTCTTTTCTTCATGGCTCATTCATTCTCTTCCCTTTCCCTCCCTCCTTGTCCATATTCCTCCTTTTGCCCTTCTCCTCCTGAGACTGCAGATGAGTGCTGATCATATACTTAATCTTTTTGTTCTAACTCTCAACTATAAAATCAATACCTCCAAATGAAATCACACGAAAGGCACAAGACCTGTCAAACAGTCCATAGATTTTCTCCTTCAGTCATCTTCCTAACTCCCCATCTTGGGCAAAGAAGGGAGAGGGAAGGGAGTTTAAGGAGGAAGCAAGGAGGAGTCCCACGGGCCCGCCCTCCTTGGGGACACCCCTCCTGCTCACCGACGTGTCCTCTGAGCACGAGGCAATGATGTTGTCAATGAAGGGGTTCCACTTGATGTCCAGGACATTCCCCTGGTGACCACAGACCTTGGGGTAGTTAGGTTCAATCCTTCCCGTCTGCCGAGGAGAGAGAGAGAAAGAGAGAGAGAGAGAGAGAAAGAGAGAGAGAAAGAGAGAGAAAAGGGGATTAGTTTGATGGCTCTGGGGTGGCCCTGAAAGGACAGCATTTGTTTTTAACCTGGTGGGTCATGGAGGACCAACCAGTGTCTTATTTGTCTTTGGGTCCCTGCATCAGGCTGGGCCAGATGGCTCTGTAGCTGCATCCTCTCCAACACTGAATGGTGATGGGGCAGTGGGGCACTGTAGTCCATGTGACAACTTTGTCAACTTTGTGCAAATTAAGAAAAGGTGTTTCTTCCTCAAGTAAAAATGTTTAAAGTTAAGATGTTACCATCCACCTGTATGGCCAAAGGCTGCTGCCCTGGCAGCACAGACACCCTGACATTGGGATGTATGCACTCTCCTCGGTGCCCACATTCCCCACTGTCCCCTAGGAGACATGCCACAGCCAAGTTCGGATCAGGAAGAGGCTCTTTCCTGCTGCTCAAGGAATCAGCAGAGAGGTCCAAGTCTCTGTGTCCACCTAAACACCGTCATGCACATAAGTTACTCTGCCTACAACGTAAACAATGCTGCCCCCAGATGTGGCAGGCTTGTTCAATGTGCATCTTAAATACCTGTACACAGTGCCCTGTGGTTAAAAGCATAGTCTTTGGAGTTGCACAGGCCTGTGTTTGAATCACAGCTTTGCCACCTTTTAGCTATGTGGCTGTGAGAAAATCAAATCAATGAATTTCTCTGAGCCTTAGTTTCCTCATTTCTGAAACGAGGATAGCAACACTTACCACTTAACACTGCTGTAAACATTAAATGAGCTAATGTACTTAGCAAAGTGTTTAGCGTGGCGATTATCATCATAAAGACTGCTTAATATATGAGAGTAGTTATTTTCATCATACAGGTTAGATGACACCTCCTCCAAGAAGTCTTCCCTGATCTCTCAATGGGTTAAGAACTTCCCCGTGCTCTCACAGCATTCTGGCTTCCCTTCACTACAGTGTTATCACATAGAATTACAGTCTCTTTTTATTTGTGAGCAACTGAGGACAGGGTCTATGTCTTCCTTGTCTCTGAATCTCCAGCTCCTAACAAGCTTGGCACATAGTAGGTACCCACTATATGACTCAAAAGACATCCTATGAAGGGAATAGAGTCCACAAAAGATAGAACGAGAGTTGTGGGGGTAGGAAGTAAGGAAGGGTAAGTCCATGCTTACGCTTAAAGGTAGCAGGGCAGGAAAGGAAAATTTAGGCAGAAGCTGTGTCCCATCTTAATATTAGTTTTGGGGGGGATTTGGAGGAAATAGGGGGGTTAATACTAACTTTGAGGGGGTTGGAGGAAATAGGGCGGGTTTTTCCAGTCACTGCCCATCTGCTACTAGCGGTTAGGTGTTCAGAGGTACCTTACGCAGGTCATCCCACACCCTCCGTGAAGTTCCTTGACTGAAAAATGAAGAAGACAACCAGTTTCTGCTGAGCCTCTGCTACCTGTGCTTTATACTTCACCAGTGTGATGAGGCAAGATTAATTTCAGGATATCCTCCGGCCAGAACCCCTCCCCACCCATTTCCTGTCTGCATCTCTGTCAGCTCATTTCCAGGTCGTGTGTGTGTGTGTGTGTGCGTGTGTGTGTCTGTGTGTGTGACACAGCAATGGCAGGATTAGTAGAGGAAAACAGACCTAAGAGAAAATGGCAGTGGGATGGAGGGTGAGGAATGAGGCAGAGAAAGAGGAAAAAAGCCTCAGACGTTGTTCTCAGGAGAACTTCACTGACACTGTACATCGTGGGGAAATTAGAGAACGGAGGGAAAGGATTTGGGGAGCAGCTATCAGCCAGGAATGGGATCCCCTCTGAATTCCATGAGGGATGTAATTTGAATTGCAACATCTTTTTCAATTACTTTCAGGCTGTTGGACTATGTTTCCTTAAATGAGATTTTGAGCAAATACTGAGCCACATGTGGCCCTGGGAGTTATTAGGGTTACACATTATCTTCTTGAACTCTCATGACAACCTTGTTAATTAGGCGTGAAGAAATGAAGGCCCAGAAAGGTTAAGCAACAAGCCCAAGGTTACCCATCTGAAAGTGAAACTAGGATTTCCACACGGGGGTGATCCTCAAAGCTGAGGTTTTTGAACCCCACTGCTCATTGTTGGCCTGCTTCCCTCTTCCAGTTCTGACTTCCATGGGCACACGGGTCCTGCACTGTCTGCTTCTACGGCTCACTTACTCTCTCTGGCAGATCCATTCCTTGCATTGGATCCCAGTGGCTGCACTGGAACGATCCCTGAGCAAAGCTGTTTGCATTCAGCTTTTGGCACCCAGCCCAGCCCAACCCGGGCAAATCCGAGGGACACTGAATCAGTCAATAGGTGGCCATCAGCTAACAGCAGCTCTGGCCAGCAGCCTGTGGGCGATGTACTGAAGGGACTGATGAAGCAAAATCACTGGAACCTATTCAGAATGAGGAGAGGTCAGAACCTTGCATTGGGAAAGGAATAAGTCTTTTTAAAGCAGAGACTCCTGATGAAATGTATACATCTAGGTGGACCTCTCTTTACATAATGTCTGCATTCCACCAGTGGGGTATGTAATTATAATTATCATGACTGAATCACACTGTTATTTATGTGAATGGTAACCCCAGAGTTGTGTAATACACAACCTGCTTGGCTCTCCGTGGCAGCCCTGAAGGGAAGGCTTTCAACCTGGAAGCTCAAATTTTCCTGGATGATGTAGTAGGGTTCCACATAAAATTTTGTTTGAAAAATATTGTTTTAATATTTAGTACCTCTGTTTTTAAAGACGAGTTCCACTGCTAAGAAGGAAAGTTTGAAAACCACTGTTCTATAGAGAATTCAAACCAATTAAAAATACAATTATTAATTCCAGGGGAAAATATTGTTTAAGAAAGCTAATGAAATCATAATGCATAATGACATATACAATATTTACAGAGTTGTAATAATGTAAATCTTGAATATTTATGTAAACAAGAGTTGTGCTATAATATGCTGGGAGGGCAGAGGTAGGG
>NW_006442109.1:7501364-7506067 GCF_000325575.1 Pteropus alecto
GTGTGTGTGGTAAGAGGGGAGACAGCTGGAAGAGAGCCAGATCCCCATCATCCATAACAGGAAGTCAATAGGCAATGTCTAAGATTTTAGAAATCAAGTCATGGCAGTAAAAGCATGAAATTAAAAAATAAGGGGGAAAAAAGACATAAGGGGATAAGTGCAAAAGGCAACAACTAAAAGCAATGAAAGTAGCTACCTTCAGGGCGTGGGAAATGAGGGACGGAGCAAAGTGGGACAAGGATGGAGGGTGGAGGCTGTGATGTGCTGGTAAATATTTAACAGCTGGTTCTCTGGGGGGGAAAAAAAAGGTTCTGGTTTGTAACATTTGCCCATTTGAGTGGTGTAAGTATTCCCACCATGGCTAAGTTCAAGTTACAGGGAGATATCAAAAGCAGAGTCAGAAGAGACTCACAGTAGTGCATATTACATAATATTTCTACCACATAGATACAGTCGTCCTTTGGTATATGCAGGGAATTGAGTCCAGGACCCCTGAGGATACCACATGTGTGAATGCCCAAGTCCCTTACATAAAACGACATAGTATTTGCATACAACCCATGCACATCCTCCCGCATACTTTAAATCATCTCAAGATTGCTTGTAATACCATATACAATGTAAATGCTAGTAAATGGTTGTTATACATATTGTTTAGGGAATTGTGACAAGAAAAAAGTCTGTACATGTTCAGTACAGATGCAACTATTGTAGGCCTAACTGCGTAGTACATGTCAGCGGCAACATAACTTTGTTTTCAAATGTTTTTGATCCGTGGTTGGTTGAATCCATGGATGTGGAACTTGTAAATATAGGAGGCCAACTGTATAGTAGATGTAAATAACCTCAAGAACATAGATTCTAATAAAATAATTAGGAAGCAATGAATTTTTAATATTTAGTACCTCTGTTGTTAAAATAAATAAATTGAAAGTTTGCATGATTTAATTTTTAATAATGGCCATATTTAACAACCAGCTTACAAAATTAAATATTTAACAGACTGTCACAACGAGCTAGTACAAGCCGACTCCAGCACATCACACATGGCGCTCTATGCCTTGTATTGTTAGACTTCATGAATTCTGTAAAGTTACTGCGTGCTAGACAGAAAAATTTAAGGGCAAACAAACAAAATGTATGTACCAGGTGTTCTAAAGGAAGGAAGCTGTTCTGAATTTTTAAAAAAATATGAATAATCCTTTTCCCAGACCCCCCAAATGCCTTGTTTTCTGTTCCAATTTCTGTATGGGGCTGTGACTAGGGACCAAATCTGGATCTGGTTCTTAACAGCTACACGATGCTACCTTCTCGTACTCATACGCATATTAATACTCACACTAACACTAATAGCTATTATTTATATATTGTATTAATATAATCTAATTTAATCCTCATGACCCCATATTATGGCTAGGAAAACAGAGGTTTAACAAGCTTCTAAGAAGTGGAGACAGGTTTTTTAATGTTTCGTAACTTAGAATCACTGTTTAGATGGCCAGCTCACAGAATTGTCCCAGTTAGGAAGGGTTGTCAGGGGTCCTGGGTCTCACTTACCACCTGGTCCTTGAACCTCAAAGAGAGCTTCATCCCCAACAGACCTGGGGCAGAGTCCTTGCTGCATGGGGAGGGGTGAGGAAGCCTGTTACTTGGTGTCTATAATCACTAGAGAGATTGTCACACTATTCGGAGGCCATATCCTGGAGGCCTCAAAGGACAAATCCAGGCCCCATTCGCTAGGAGAGACCTTTGATGTTAAAGGTTGGATGGCAGCTGTTGCATGCCCTGAGTCTTCTCGAGGAGGCTCCAAGTGCTGGGGATCAGGGTGTATCTCAAATACACCCTATTTGCCAAACAACAGAGTTGAAAGGGGCTGGCACAGGCCTCTCTACAGGGTGAGAGGGAGTGTGGAGTAGAGCAACTTTCGGGCAGGTCCACATTTGATAGGGTCTCAAAGACTTTTAAAAGGTTCACAGACTTTGACTAATAATTCCACTTTGGGATTTTATCCCAGGAAAATCAAGAAAGAAGCACACTAAGACATTTACTGCTGTGCTATTTATGATGAAGAACAATATAATAAATGTCCAATGATGGAGCATTGCCACAGTGAATTACAGTACACCAATATAATGGAATATTATGAGCTCATTTAAAATATTATTTTCAAAGAATATTTAATGACATGGAAATTGCTCAAGGTCTAATGTTTAGTGACACAGTCAGAATCAAGTTATATACATAAAATGATCCCTACCTATTAAAAAAAATACACAGTCTGTAAGAAAATACATTAAAATGTTAATAGTGGAAGAAATCTCTGGCTAGTTGGATATTAGTGGTTTCTAATTTTTTCCCAATGAACATTTAAAACTTTTAATAAAAAGTTAGTTGTTATTTAAAACACTCACACACATGTGCGCACACACACCCTATAACTTTGGTTGAAAAATATTCTTCTCTGGTTTTAGTCAAATAAGAGATGCAGGCTGGAGTCTACCGGATTTACATGTTTCAGAAGCTTTTGTGGAACATAAATGTGTTTACTCATACAGGCTTCTTTACTTCCTTGTTACCACAAGAATGGTTTGGGGGAAACTGAACAAAATTATATAACTAATTGAAAGTGGGTTTCAGTGTGTGTGTCTGTGTGTGTGTGTGTGCACACGCAAGAGAGTTTGTGTGTGGCGTGCATGTGGGCAGCTGAGGCCAGGCCCTCCCTTAGAAAGGCTGGCAGGTGCGGCTCACCCAGCAGGCTGCCCAGGGGAGTAGCGGGTGCTCTGGGCCTCAGTCCAGGCTTTATCTGATCCCAGAGAACTGACCAAAGATGAGATATTTTCAAAACAACCTGCATTGCAGCTTCAGCTTCCTAGAATCTTGCATTGCTGCAAAGCTGAATTTTGTACACAGAAGCAAAATGTTTTGTTACCTGGGGAATCAGCTTAGCGAGGCAGAAAGAAAAGATTGAGCAGGAGGTAGAGTTTCTAGCACCCACCTCACCGGCTGAGTGACCTTGAACATAGCCCTGGCCTCTCAGGGTTTCCGATTCCTAGACCCTGGGCTACTGCCCTTTCTGCTTCTTTGTGGCTACCCTTCCTTCTGTGTGAAGCAAGGCACACCTGCCATAGGGCCTCGCTTCTGGTGTACCAGGACAGAATCCAGAGATCCACATCAAGTCTGCTGTCAGAAAGACGCAGCATGGCAATGTCCACAATAACAATGAAAAAGAGAATGATGGTAATGAGACCATTTGACAAGTGCTTATAAAGTGCTAGGCCTTGAGCAACTTGTAGACATTATTTTATTTAGTTCTTGTAGCAACCCTATATAATTTTATGAAATTCTTATAACCCTCCTGTAACAGTCCATTTTATGGATGAGAAAACTGAGCTCTGGGACGTGACTTGTCATAGGTGAAACAGCCGGGAATCGAGAAGCTGCAATTTGCACTTGGTGGTGTCTGGCTCTGAGGCACCTCAGCTGTGCTGCCTCCTTTTTTGGAATGTAGGTGAGACACTTGATAAATTAGAAGGGAAAGTGGTCATAAATCAGAAGTAGGACCCCTCCAGTGGAGTTCTAAGGAAGGGCTGGCTGGCAGCTCCTTGTGCCTCTTAAACTTGCTCTTGGGTGACTCTTCCGTCCCTCCTGCTTTCTCACTCGGTCCTGCCCCTCCCCCTAGTGGTTCCCAGACTTTGCTACACTTTAGAATCACCTGGGAAGTTTTAAAAATCCCAGTGCCCAGGTTGTACCTACCTATCAATTTAATCACAATCAGAATGGGGAGCCGGGCATTGGTATTTTTTAAAGATGCCCCCGTGATTCCAATGGGAAGCAAAATTTGGGAACCACCACTTGAGAAGCTCCCTATTCTGCTGGAGCCTCAGGGAAGCCCCTGCAATACTTGTGCATTTTAAGACAGGCTCAGAGACCACTTGACTGTCGGTGTTACCCAAAGTGGTGTGGAGAGTGGGGCGAGAAATCAAAAAACATTTTTGCACATTTAATAGAGGCTCATTTGCGAAAACCACAGATAAAGCAAATAACAAGATAACAGTCACATCAGAAGGACCCAGGGTAATAGATAATGCTGAACCCAGGAGCTGGGTGATCTAATGGTGAAACCCCAAGCTTCCACATGGGAGACCGTGGTCATCACATTCCCTCCTCCATCTGCTGCCCCACGCATCCCAGACAGTCTGATTAGGCCGTTTGCAGTCCTCTCTGCTCGCTCTCCACTAGATGGAAGTTAATATTAAAGGAAAGAGAGCCATAATAAAATGGGCTCCATAGTCCTTCTTCCTAAAGCCCTGGGCAAAGGTCAGGCCCCTGTGTCCCAGCCTCCTGGGTCTGAAGGAGTCTTTGCTCACAACTCATAGCCCTTGACACTTCAAAAAGCACATGATCTTGATTTATATTGCCCTAGGAAGGTACGACTTGATGAATGAGGAAACTTGCCCCTGGTCACCCCACCTGGCTGGCAGTGACAGCCAGAATTTGTGCAGATTCAGAGTTCTGGGTACCACTGTGGTCTTCTCAGCAGAGGTGAGAGGGGTGTCTCCTATTCCTAAATATCATGTGCCCTTCATCCAAAGTGTGGGTGCGCTCCCACTCCAGGGTGTGCCCAATTTGCCAGTCACTGTCCCCAACACACACACACACACACACACACACACACACATACTCTCACATATTTATACGAACGC
>NW_006442109.1:7506100-7524564 GCF_000325575.1 Pteropus alecto
TTTCCCTCCCGTTGTCCCCATCAGAGCTTGCTGGTCTCATGTCTCATACTTCAGGGCCCTGTTCTCTTCAGCCAACTGATCTAATAAACAAAAGCCTTCTAAGGGGACATCCGGGGATAATGGGTCAGTCCACTTCCCCTTGCAGGTTGTCTATGTGCACACTGACAAGAACCTTTTAGAGAAAGCCATTTGGTCCAGAGGCAGACTCTCCTGGATTCTCTGCTTGTCAGGCAGTCTGCTAGATCTATTTTGGGTGAAGAGCTATATTGATGCTAGAGCTCGAAAAAATTGTCCTGGGGATTTCTGAAGTGGGTCCACTGCTTCGTCTCCCTGCCTCTGGTGTCTGCCCTTTTCGGTTCTCTCTCCGATCCATCTCACATATGTTGCCTAATTTGCCTAGAGCACAGCTCTGCTGCAATAACTCTCCCACTCCAAAATTTCCAGTGGCTCCCTATGACTAGACTTTAAAAGCCAAACTCCTTACCCAGACATCAGAACTGTTGTAACCCCAGCCTGATGCTGCTTTGACACACTCTGTCACCCTGTGCCATACACATGACTATACACAACCTCTACACCCGCCCCCACCAGTCTCACCACTTGGCTGATGCCACCTTTGGTTCTTAGTTGAAGACAGTGACCTTGTCAAAGGCATCCCCAGGTTCTCATTCAGTGACCAGCTCAATGCAAGAACTCAAGCTGGGTGAATGAATGTCGCCCTGTTTTCCACCTCTGGTTTTTGCTCATGCCATTCCTTCAGCGCAGGCCCGTCTTTGTGCATGCCCATCTTTGGCACCCAAAAAATAACCACTCAGGGAACAGACAAATGCTCTCCCTCCCCCCTGCTGGGAGATCATTCCGGATCCTGCTCTTCTGGCCTTGAGAAATTCTCGATCTGGGGCTGAGCTTGGGGGTAGATTCAGAGTCAAAGGTAGAGTGTGTGATAAAGGTTGCGAATGCTCTAAGGTTAGTCACCCGTTACAAGTTCACAGTGACACCTCAGAGAGCCTCCTGACTTCATGATTTCCTGTTTGATTTTTTCCCTCATTCTTTTATCTTTGTGTTTTCCATGATGGACAGGGTTTGCTGGGGTTTTTTTCAGTTAAAATCCCTGGTGTGTACATACGTATATGTATGTGAGCTGGCAGAAGGGGCCGGGGAGGGCCCTTTGGGGGAAAGGGTGGATTTGTTTGGGAAAGACTACTAAGAAATTGTGTTTTTCCTAGTACTGGCTCTTGCAGACCTAGTTCTCCCAGGCTCCAAGAAGAGGTGATGGGGCCATTTTTGTCCTGGTTCTAGGCAGTGTCCTTTTGCAGACTCCAGGAGAAGAGATAAAAGGCTCCCTGAGCTTGGGATAGGAAGATATTGAGTGACTGTCAACGAGTGAGTGAGTGAGTGTGTGTGTTAGGGAGGGGGCTGCTTGGGACCTCAGATTCCATGCTTGTCCCTGTGGTTTCCTGATTACAAGCCTCTTTTATAAAACCCTGTGCTAAAACACATAGAAAAGATGAGAAAGTTCCAAACCTACTGTGCCTGACAAATCTGTTTGGGGTAGGGTTTCTGTCCCTGGTTGCTCAGTCTACTGAGAAGACAGAGAGCTGGACAATTGCTGGTTGGGCTGGGCTTTGGTGGGGGATGGTGGGCCTGTGGGAGCACAGACAACGGGCAAGTACTGGAGACTTTGAAATCAGGACAGTTTTCCTAGAAGAGTTGCTACAGACCCGAAGAATTGGTAGCACATAGCTAGGGATGGCTTGGGGGAATGCTAAAGAGACAGAAGGACCAGCACCTGCAGAGGCCTGGGTATATGTGGGAAAGGCAAATAAGTGGAGAGAGACAAGCCACAGAGGAAGGCCCAGATCAGATGGTTGAAGAACTCACTGGCCTCATGAAGGAGTCTGAACTTCACTCCATGGGCAAGGGGGAGCCGTTGATGATGTAATGCAGGAGAATGGACTGCAGCAGAGCTCAGATGTACAATTAAGGCAGAGCGAGAACTATGCAATGATTGGGGAGCCCAGGTACTGAAGGGAGGGCATGGAGCCCAGGGAGCAGGTTTCCTGACATTGGAGGCCTTAAGTGTGATAGGGCAGGAAAGGAAAGTCTCCCAATATCTCAGTCCCCCCATCATGCCCAGTGTCCCAAAGTGGGGAAGGTGAGGAACGGGCAAAAATCTGTAACTGCTGGAAATGTAAAATAGTTGGCAAAAACTACACGACAGAAACTCTGCAGATTGTGGGGGAAAGCCTTAGTTTTGTTTTATAATGAGAATACCAAATTTCTGGTTCAGGCAGAAAATCCAAAGGAAAAGAGAGCACTTGCTCCATCTCAAGGCTGCCGACACTGGCACTGGCCTTCTCTTTTCCCTGCCGCAGAGCCCAATTCTCCCAGAAGGTAGGGAGCGCTGGGAACATAGTGCCTGGACTACTGTGGGGTTCAGCTACAGGCTCTTCACTGTCTCCCCATTTTTGGCCTCAAGCAGATCTCATCCTTTCTGCTCCTCCCAGTGGCCCTGCCATGGAGATTGCCCTAGTGGAAACACACCCCAAATGGGGAGGGATCGAGGCATGGATGACCCTGAGATGGAAGTCAGTCAAGGTCAAGAGCAGTTCCCAGGCCAGCCTTCTACTTTTTAGCCCCAAGGCCTGGATATCTGCTGTACCAGGGGCCATCTCAGTAGAGGCCCTGCCAGAACTTTTTGTGTTCTTCAGGGGCTTCTTGCCAAGAGATAAAATTCCTCCTTCTTTTTGCCATCTGGCCTAGGGAAGGAGGAGAGAAAGGGGACCCTCTGCCTGAGGCTCCTCCTGCAACTTCCCTGCATACGTCTCCTGCAGTGTGAATGAAACTCATCCTGGGTTATTATTTTTGCCCAGCATCACTAAACCTCTGTTTCAGTGGGAAGGGCAAGAGCCCAGGAGTTAAGGCACCTGGGCTCATCTCAGCTCTCCTGCTCACTGGCCGTGTGGCCTGGTCTGCCTCTCTGAGTCTCAGTCTTTCCCTCTGATAAGTGGAGACATTCTGGAGGGACAGAGATAACAAACACCTGGTCCATGTGTCACCCTCGGGCTTCCGTCTCTACGGCAGGCATTGCTAATGGCTCAGTGGGTCTTGCCTGAGCCCTGCAATCCTTCTTGATGACCAGACTGGGTAAATGACATGAAGTTTGCATGTCTGCCTAGGGCCACGTGACCTCCTAGAGCTCTGACAGCTGTTCACATGTGAGTGCCTTGCTAAGCCTCTGTGGCTCAGGGACCTCTGCATTCAGAACGGATTCCCAGAAGCCTCTGAGAAGCTAATCCCCATAAATACCTTCACATCTGCCCCTTCCTCTCCAGCCCACCGTGCCCATAGTCTCCCTGAGGTGCCTCAGCAGTCTTCCGACTGGCCTGCTTGGTGCTTGTCTCTTCTCAAACCCCAGTGTGAGACTGACATTCTGTAACTGTCACTTTCATCATGCAACTCCTCCAGAATCTTCTGTGATTGTAACCATTTGTAGGCACTTCGGCAGTTGGGCATCCAAGTCCCCTTCCTGATTTGGGGGACTCTCCCACTATGTGATATACTGATGGGATGCAGTGCCTCACCCCCCATCATGAGAGCTGAAGTGGGGCTCCTCCTACTCAGGGTCCTGTGCTGACCACTGAGGGGCACATGACCGGGTTTGGGCAATCACATCCTCCCACCCAGGAAGGTCAGGACTGATTTAACTTCCTGCTCTGGGCCCTCAGGAGCTGCTTGGTGCTCACTTGTGTTTCAAGTCTGATTCTCCACTTCCCCCAGACCTTTAGATTTGTGAAGGCCCCAAATCCCTGCCTGCTTACGAGGGCCTAGGTGACTTCTGTCGCTAGCAACCTGGAATCTTGACTGATTTAGCCCCCCTTGTCCCTACCTCATCAGATCCAGATTATCTGCTTGGACTTTGAAGGATCCACATACTCCGTTCCCACCTCCACCCTCCCCCAACCTTACCTGTCAGTTTGCTCAACCCTATTAGGGTCACACTTCTTAGATTGTCAAGAGACAGATCCAATGTTAAATGTTAGGTCTCAGGTCCCATAAAATACTGAAATCTCCTTAAATCCCAATATTTTGATGACTCCACCTTTTTTCAGACTGCTTCCCACATGTGGAAGAGACACAGAACTTCTTTGCCAGATCACGTGTGTCCTAAGCCTTGGTTTCGGAAAATATGGTCCCCAAATCATCTGCTCCTCGCTGGCCCACGACAACCTCACTCTCCCCTTCCCCGCCTTTCTCATGACACCCATTCTCAGAAGGACTTGCTCCTCTGGGCCTCTGCAACTCCATCCATCCTTCAGGAGCCACCCCGCTCCTGCTAGGATGCCTCCTCTGACTTCCCCACATCCATGATCGCCCTTTCCCCCCAACTTTCCCAAGCCTCTCCCATGCGTCAGACCTGAAACCAAATGGTATTTCAATCATTCACCACAATCACCTTGTGAAGTACATGCCATTGCGCCAGTTTTACTGATGAAGAAATGAAGCTCAGCGAGATTAATTAATACAGTGGCAAAGCTGGGACTCAAGCCTCAGTCTGTCTGACTTCTGACCTAGAATGTCGGCTACACGAGGGGTGGTGCTTGGTCTTATTCTCTGGAATGGTACCTGACAGATGGTAGGCTCTCAATAAGTTTTTGTTGAATTAATGATGCCATAAACTGTGGGTCTGATCAGAGTCCCCTGTACAGTTACAAGGGTTGTGCACTGTATAATTCAAGATGGGTACCAGTCACTTGTTATACAGCCTTCTTTGGTGCTCTGGGCCTAACCGTGATGCTGCCCTGCTTCTCAGTTTAGCACTGCCATAGGTGTTGGTTGCCTTCTCCAAGAGATTATTAGCACTTTCATCTTAAATAAAATAATCATGGAGGGTTCCCAGTAGGGTGTGGGACACAAATGAAACCTAAGAAGCATAAGACATGCTTCTTCTGCCTTCTGGCCCCAAACACAATGTTAGTCTATATTCAGGATCACATGATCCCCCAGCCGCGTGCTGCCAGTTGCACAGATGCTGCTTTTGTTGGCAGTGGGAGTGGATCACCATCCTCACTCCTCTGCCTTCCCTCTTTGGGATTGTTCACTGAGAGAACCCACCATCCGTTAACAACATGCAGACCCAGCATGGGCCCAAGGCCTGCCGTCTTGCCAAGACGCCATCAAGACTGAGCCCTGGGCCGTCACAGCCCCAATGGAAGCTGTGGAATCTGTGGGCAGAGCGGGGGACCCCTGGCTCGGACCCTCAGCCTTGTTCCATCAGAAGCCAAAGAAAGGGCTGCACTGCCTCCGAGGCAATGGCCCTGGGACCTCAATGGCCTTGAAAATGCCCTTTAAATGGAAAGGGAGCAGCCCTAACCTCAGGTACCTCATCCCATCCCAAGCCTTCTCCCTGCTGTGTCTGCTGAGGTTGGGTGATCCTCAGGGGCCAGGTGGTGGGAGAAGGGACAGACTATATTCCAAGGTCCTAGGAACTGGGTCTGGCGGGCTCTGCTCACACCAATGAGGGATGAATGAGTTTCTTCTTTCTCAGGCTGCAGCTTCCTCATGAGACAATAAACATAAGCTCATCCAGCATAGTGCCTGGCACCAAATAATCATTCAATAAATACTAGTTATCATTATCATATGCAAAATGAGGGTTTGCGTTGCCCCTCTACCCCTGTGTTCTGCACGTCTCCCAGAACCATCTGTACTGGCTCTGTCTCTGTCTCCCCACCCAACACTGAGGTCTTTGAGGGTGGGTGTGTGTCTCACCCATCCTTGTAGCCCCCAGACCTAGCACAGCCCTTGCCACACATGCTCAGAAGTATCTGCTGAACAGAACAGAACAGTTAGGGCCCTTCCAGCACTGACAGTCTATGTTTAGAAACTGAGCCTCCATTTATGTGCTCATTAAAGACCGACAAGGACTCTCCCTGGGTTTGGCACTAGCTACCTAGAGATGAAATCCCTTCTTTGATGTCACTCCATGATCATCTCTTTGTTTTGGTCACTGCTGTATCCCCAACATCTAGCACAGTGTCAGGCACCTAGTAGAATCTCAATAAATATGTATTGAATGAGTACAGAGTGGGAAGCAGGTGACATTTCCAGGAAGGCCCGCACCCAGCCTCACTGGCCCAGAGGGCCAGGGCAGGGACTGGCTCTTATTGTCAAGCGAGCTGGGTTGCCAGAGGGGCTGCTGGGAGAACACATCCCTCTCACGCTTGCCATGTGGCGTCTAGCCAGATCCTTTATCTTTCCAGTCACCTGGGGCTACTCTAATTCTCAAAAATAAAGGGGACACAAGGCCTGGCCTGTGTGTCCGGATGCCCCCACGGGAGATAGTGCGGGCATCTCCTCCGAGCTTGGCTCTGGCTGTCCCACTGGCTGATCCCTGGGACACTTTCAGCCACTGCTGCCTTTTCCATTATTGTCCAATGGCCTTGTGGCCACCTTCCGGGGGCTCTGTGTGAGCATGGCAGAGAGGACTCCTATCTGCACAGAAACTGGGGTTTCCTGGTCCCCTAGAGCCCACACTCTGCCGTGGAGCTCTGGGGCTGTGCCTGGATCGGTGGTCTCCCCAGACTGGGTGGGGAAGGCTCTAACCCACTCCGGGCTGCAGGGCAAGCTAGCAGCCAGCTGTATGGGTGTTGAGCGACAATCCTGGGGATGCCAGGTGCACATTAGGCCTTAGTCAGGAAGAGACAGTGGCACTTGGGGTGCAAAGAGGGCTCTTGTCAATTATAGAAGGGCAGAGTCAGCCTCCCGGGCCAAGGCGACAGGCCTCACTAGGCCCCAGGACGGAGGGGATTTCCAGTGAGGCCTGATCTCTGCTTGGGAAGGGGAGAAAGCACCCAGCCCCAACCAGCCTCATGTCTTTCAGTTGCAGAGAATCTGTGACCAGTCGAGCTAGAGAATTGGATCTGTTCTTGACATGACAGAGAAGACCTGGCCACTCAGCCACGGGTGCAGGAGTGGGCAGCAGGGAGCGACAGGCGAGGTATCAGAAGAAGGAAGGAGGAACAAATACACAGAAGGGGGCTAGACAATGGGAGAGTAGACCCTGTGACCTCGCAGGGTTGTTTCTTTAGCAAGGGGGACAGGCTGGCCCTGGGGGGCCAATCTCCCAACACACGGTCCCAACACCAAGGCCTGCGGCAAGAACTGTTATTTCCTTTCTGTCCATAGAGATCTTGCATTGATTTCCCAAATAACCTTTGCCTTTCCAAGCAAATCCTTGAACCCGCCCTTGGTCACAGCCATGTCATCCCTCTCTGTCTGGCCTTTCCCAGAAAAATACCTCCGGGCTGCTCAGGGAAATTCGTTAGAAAGGGGCGCTCGCTCCTCAGCTAGGCCTGATAAAGGGAGGGTCTCGGGGTCACCACCTGCTGTGTGGCCTTGAGTTGCTCTATGCCTGTCTGGGCCCCACTTGTACCATCTGTACAATGGAGCTTTATGCGAGGTGACCTCTGAGGTTCTGGAATTTTCTGATTTATGGACTCTTTTCAGGCACAAAGGAGTAATCCTTGAGAAGCATTCAACTGGAAAGGAGGGGAGATGGGCAGGAAGGGCTGAGGAGCATGCAGGTGTGGAACACCAACAGATGGCTCAGAAGAGCAGGAGGGTGTATACACAGGGCTCCAGGCCTGGCGGGGGTCACAGTCCCCGAGGTTCCATTAAAAACATAGGTCTTGGGCCATCTCCAGGTCTACTGAATCAGAGTCTCTGGAGAACAAGCATTTTAAACATACCCCCTGCGTGGTTCCAATGTGCCCAGACCTGAAGGGAGGCAGTAGCAGGCCCAGCACCACCTTGGGAATTTCATGGGCTTGGGTTCGAGTCCTCTGTGGCTTTCTGGGAATCACAGCCAAATCTCAGAGGGGAACTGAGGCAGTGTGTGGATGTGCTGGCACTTGGTGGGCTTCGTCAGTGGCGGTTATCCTTGTTATTAAAGTAGCCCCCTCATCCTCTGTCATCTCGGTCCTGACAGTTGAGGAAAATGACCTTCAGTAGAGTGGTCCTAGGAAGTCAAAGGCCAGAGTAGGCCAGAGGGAGGTTCTGTTTGAATTCGGGATCCTCCCTTGGAGTGTCTGCACAGCTCACGATGACTCCCTAACTATGGCCCTCACCCACACAGATGCGAGGCTTGCAGTCATGTTAGCCACTCCAGCACCACACAGACACACCAAGCTGATTGGATCAGAATGAACATCTAATTCCATTGTGAGCCAGTCAGATTCCCTGACCACCTTATTTAAAGTTGTAACTACCTCCAACCCTCCCACCCCGTTCCCTTCCCTAATTTATTTCACTTCCTGGCATTAATTACTTTTTATTATAGTCTATAATTTACTTAATTGTCTGTCTCCCCCACTAGAATGTAGGTCTTACAAAGGCTAGGATTTTTGTCTGTTTTGTTCTCTGTGGGGTCCCCAGTGCTTCCAACAGTGCCTGGCACATAGTAGGTGCTCAGTAATAATCAGTTAAGTGAATGAATTCTTTTCCAGGTGATGTAATAATTGCTAACATTTACCAAGCACCTACTATGTGTTAGTGTTTTCAAAGCACTTTCGATACATATTATCTTGTTATTATCTCCATTTCATAGCTAAGATCACATAGGGGGACAGGCAGAATTCAAAGGTGCCTTGCAGGGGATGGGTGTGTTATGTCTGTGTATTATTCTATTAATGACTTTGGCTTATGGTTTACAAACGTGTTTATAAACATCTTACTTGAGTCTCGCCACTCCTGTGGGGGAGGTATTATTTCCTTAATTTTAGAAATGAGAGAACTGAGTCTCGAAGGGTTTAGTTGACTTGATCAAGGTCATGCAGAAAACTGGCAAAGTTGAAACTAGAACCTAGGACTTCATATCCTCCCCTCAAGTCTCCAGTTCTTTCTAGACACCAAGGCACCCCTCCTGTGTATAGAGGATGCTGTTCCTGCCCTCAGCAGCTGACATTTTTCCTGGGAAGATGAGCTAGAGGAAGGGACAGATTTGCAGCCTCAAGCAGAGGCTAGTGTGACTGACGAAGGGAAATGAATACAAGCTTGCTTCCCCTCAGTTACTGTGAAACCCTCACGAAGGACTGATGGCGAAGCAGAAGGCAGACGCTAAAACAGGCACTCTGGAGCACGATGAAGTGGGTACAAACACTTCGATTCATGCTGGATTAGAAGTATTTTCACCATCATGGCTGCCTTCTTCGGATTACCTTCTGCTCTATTTCCCAATTAAAGTATGGCTCATGGAACCGAGAACAATACTATACTTCCAGCTTGTGGTCTGCCCAGAACAAAAGGAGGGGGAAGATTTATTTCTTCTTTTTTGACTATAAGATCTTGCTGCCTTATAAAAGAATCCCTGACTCCCCAGTTGACTCATATCTGAGATTTCACCATTAGGGATTCATTTCTTTGATACTATATCTTGCTTCTCTTAATGTATAGATGCTACTAAGGAGGGCATAATGGTGGGAGATGTTGGTCATTCTGAATGGGAACTTTCCCAGAGGCAGATCTGAAGGAAAGGAGCATGAAGGCACTGGTGGAGAGGGGGAGATAAGAAAGAAAGAATAAGGTGCCAGGGGTTATTTCTTAACCTCAGACATTACCTATGAGCCATTGGGCGGCACTGAGTTTGGTTTTATTCATGCTGCATCTCACAGAGGAGCTCCTACGCATGAGCCTCTCTGGTGGTCAGAGCCCCTGCCCCTTACCCCACCATTAGTTTGAGGCCCAGAGACAAGAGGGCACTTGTTCTAGGTCATCCAGTGATTAAGGAGGTGATGGATATGCCCAGGGCCACACTCAGGTCAGTGTTCAGTCCCAATATTGTCAGATCAGGAGGCCTTGCTCAGAGGAAGGGGTCAGGGAGGTCACCCTGAGAAGATATACATGTCAGTTACCTGAGCACGGTTCATAGGCTTCATGCCCATGTTACAGACACTGGTGGGGCATTCCGCTGGCATCGCCTGCCTTCTTGGCACATCTGTGCAGGGCATATCCCTACCGCCTCTCCTGAAGCCCCCAGTGGTGAGCCCTCAGACCCCAAAGGGTCGCTTCCTATCTGGAAATCCTTGCCTGGCCACAAAGCAGCATAGTGGCCAAGCAGGGAAAGCTGTGCTACTGCCATTCCACCAGCAGAGGGCGGTGGCTGCACTGCTCTCAGCCTATTTCAGAAATGTAGACTGGAGGAAAAGTGGCCAACCAGTTCTTCCAAAGACGGAGGTCCTGAGACATACTTCATTCAGCCTTGGCACGAATGCTCCCAGTCTACTGTAGCTAACTACTGTGCTCAGTTCACTAGAAAATTCTTCTTTATATTAAGATAAAAGTCCACCTCCTTGTAATTCTTGCCGTAAGTGCCTAGCTCTGCTTCTGGGGCCACACAGAAAAAGTCAAACATTTTTTTCTTTGCCAACTCTTGGGAGTTGGAGTCCCTTTCCTAGGTGGCCACCCACAGTGCTGTGTGACTGTAAGCAAGACACTTTTCTTCTCTGGGTCTTCATTTCTTACCTTTAAAAGAATGGGATGGACCATGATAAATTGTAAGGTTCCTTTCAATTCTGACATTCCAGATGACAGAATTTTATATTTATATTTATCTCTAAAGAGCCGAAGAGGTGACACTCTACGCCCCCCACTCTTGGCTTGGGTTTCCAGCACTAACTGTGGTTCCCAGGCACTGCTTTCCTACCCTCCAAGCTACAGCCTGTTCTTAGATCCTTTCCTCGGGTTTTCGGTTCTCCTGGCTGCTACATACTCACACCCACCTCCACCTAAGCTCATCTTCAGCCCAGGCCACCCCTGACACCTTCTACCAAGTGCATGTGACCCAACTGCCATGCAGGGGTTGCTCGTAGGTTACTGAGCACACATCTTGGCTTTCACAGTTCCACCCGTGGTCCTATGATGCCTGGCTACTTGGTGGAGAGGGAGGAGGACAGGTTCATGGGTGGCAGGTCCCCACCTCATAAACTGGAGGTGCTTTGATTTATCTCATTTCCTTTCCACCTCTCCCTAGAACTCTCCATCTTGGGCCAGAGTTCTTCCTGGTTTTTGTGGCACCTTTTCTTTTCACTTCTAAAGTGGGGCCACTGCATCATTTTGGTTTCTTTTGAAAGTCAGATGAACATGCTGCCCTTAGACATTTTTCTTTTAGTTTCAAAAGTTATACTCAAAGAAGACAACTTGAACCGCCCCCCCCATAAAGCACGAGCGTACACACACACACACACACACTCCACATTACCAAGTTGTTCTACTATTCCCTGGAATAATCACTATTATTTTTGGTGTACGTCTGTCCCAAGCTGCACTCAGTGAACAAGCAGAGTAGTGTCCTTCCATCACTGTTCATTATTCCGATGGGCCCCCATCACACTCTCTAGGGATTCCAGAAAATGTTGGGCATGGTCATAATTTTGGGAGCTGACACATAACCCCCAATGCCCTTCAGAATGCTACCTCTTCCTGTAAAGCCCTTTAACCCTGGGATGTGGTGGGAAGCAACCTCCAAGATGACCCCTGAAATCTCTACCTTCTGGTGTACACACTGTTGAGCAGTCCCCTTCTACAATGCACCAGAGTTGGTCTATGATGCCAACAGAATGTGGCCAGAGCTATAAAAGCTCCTGGCTTCCTCTCTTGGATCACCACTGAGGGAGGCCAGCTGCCATGAGAGAGAACACAACCCATGGAGAGGCCCAGGGGATGAGGAACTAAGGCACTGCCAACAGCCACATAAGTTCCCACATTCGAGCCTTCAGATGACTGCAGCTCTAGGTGACAGCTCAACTGCAATCTCATGAGAGATTCTGAGCCAGAACTAATCAGCTAAGTTTTAGAGTAATTTGTTATGCAACAGTAGAAAACTAATACAGACATATTTTCCATTTGTTGTGAAGGAAGCAGAACAGGCATTATAAGCTTAGATTTTGATATGGGAAACTGAGGCACAGAGCAGGTAAGTCATGTGGGTGAGCCTTTCACTTACATGTAGGTCCACGGCCAATGAGGAGTGGACCTCATGTGTTACTCTCCTTGGGTTCCCAATGTGGGTTCCAATCCCAGACATTTCAGAGACTCCCACCTTACCTTTTAAAAAAGTAGTTAAAAAAAAAAAAAGGTAGGAAAGTCGGGAAATATGGATGAGGAATAAACGTTATTATGTCCTAGTGACTGTCGGCTCCATTTTATGCCCAGCTGGAGAGAGTTTTATTATTTTCTTGTGCCATTATATATTCTTGACATCATTTTTTAAAGGCAGTATTGTATTTCATAGTATGACTGTACCAGAGTATATCAAGCAATCTCCTACTTTTGGGTCTTTAAGTGATTTATAATTTCCAATACTTTAAAAAGGCTGTAGTAAACATAGCTGAATCTTTGCACATATGTATGAATGTTTTAAAGGATAAATTTCTATCAATGAAAATGCTGGTTTAACAGTTCTGCACTTTAAAATATACATTTGTTATATATTTTTAAATGCTTTTCAAACGGTTGTAGTAATTTGTATTCCCATCAGCAACTCAAGAGAATAACCATTTCCCCACACCCCTCACAGCACAGGATATTATAATATCTTTAACTTGCTTATTTTTAGATGAAAAATAAGATCTGTGTTCATTTGCAAATCTTGGATGTCTAGTAAGGTTGATTATGTCTGCATTTGCTTATTGGACATTTGCATTTCTTTGCCTGTGAATTACCTCATTTTACGAGGTACTCATTTTTTTCTCTAATAGGATGTTTACCTTTTTCTTAATGATTGATAAGAGCTCTTTGTATATTGGAGATATTAACTTTGTATTAATCTTTCATTACATTTATTGTCCCTTTTCACTTTTGATCTATCTACAAAAACTAATAATTCTAAATATTTCTACTTTGACTCTTGGTCCTTATCTAGTTCCCCATCTATGTGGTCATTTATAAACAACCCTTTTGTTAGCAGGAAACTGTCAGAGATTTTTTTTGTTGAGTCTAAAAGCCACCCTTGGAATCATCACTCCACTAAATTCAGAATTAGTTCTGGAGCCCAGGGGCATAAAATCATAGCTAGCTCAGAGAGAGCCTCACTCATTGCTCTCGGAGAAAGTGGGACCACCCAGTAATACACCAAAAGTCAGGGCCCTCAGTTTTCTCATTCGTAAAACGGGACAGCCCCTGTTTATAGGGTTGCTGTGAACATTCAGTAAGATAAGGAACAGTCCCAGGCCCATTGTACATGCTCGACAGGAATAAGAGATTCTTGTTCTCATAACAACCCTACCAGGTAGGATTTATTACCTCCAGTTCATAAATACGAAAGCCAAGGCTTTAGAGTCTAAGAGCTCAGCTAGGAAGTAGCTGAGTCAGGATTCGAAGCCCTGAAGCCCATGACTTCATGGCCACATATCCTAATTCTCCTTAGGAGATGGAGCCAACTGGTATGAAGTCTCTCCCCGTTCCAGCAACCCCCTCCCCACACAACAGAACTAGCTCTTTCTGCAGTCCTGCAAAGTGAGGCAAAGCCCACATTACTCCAGTCTTCAGTGCACTTTTCCATCTCACAGATGGGGCAAACCGAGGCTGAGAAGGGTCATGTGGGTGAGCAGAGAAGCCCAGTGCTAGCCTGGTTCATTGGATACTCTCCCAGACACCCAAGCAGGCGCTTCTCCACATGGGGGAATGACTGCAGGCTGCTGGGCTGGGATCTGCCAGAAGCCTCTGTTTTGTCCATTGGACCTCACTCATTATATCCCTTGCCTAGGGTCTCAAATTCAAAGCCCTTTAGTCTAGAAGAATTGGGGCTTTGGCCAAGACTTGTCACCATCCTGAGCCTCAAAAGATTCCCCCACCCAAAAAGATCCCAGTCCAGCATCCTGGCGGAACCATAGCTGTTGGGAATAGACGGATGAGTGGGCATCGTCCCCAGCCTCAAGAAGCCCAGTGGGTAGTAGCAGGAACAGGTGTGAAAACAAACTGTTCCCCCCCTCCCCCATGGCAGGAACCAGTATGAGCAGAACCTGGTGGCAGACCAGAGGAAGAAGCATGGTGGTTCCAGGGGAGGGGGGGCTTCCCTGAGGTGGTGGCCTGAAGCTGTGTGGGGAGGATAGGCAGGAATCATCCACATGAATAAGAGGAAGAAGGGCATGGAGTTGGGAAGGACCAGAACAGGTTCAGGGTTGGAGTGGAAAGTGGGGTGAGTCTGAAGCTGGGATGAGAGATTCACTGGAGTCAGGGTAGGGACAGGCTTAATCTGGAAAGGGAAGGGAGGCTTTGGGAGCTTTCAGAGTAGGGGAGGGCCCCATGAGAGTGAGGGGAGACTGAGAGAGGGGAGGCTCAAAGCCCATTCTCCTAGGACCTTCCTTCAACAGGTGCAGACTGGCATTTCTATTGCAATTGCAGATCCTCTCACCACCCAGAAGAGATGTTGAGCACCAAAACTAAGGTCAAGCAGCCAGTTCTGACAGTGCCGAGATTTGAACCCAACTCTACCTGACTACAAAACTGTGCACTTTCTTTTATATCTTTTTTTTTTTTTTTTAAAGCTCAGTAGGTGATTACAACAGAATAAATAAAAAATGACAAATGCGGAGGCCCCCTGGCCAGCACGGGGTTGAAAGAGGCACAGAGCTCCCTTGGCCCCTTCCTTCTTCATCTCCCAAGCATTGCTGCCCAACCCAGCTGTCCAGGAAGAGCTCATTCATGGAAGGAGGAAAGCACCTTCTCAGGCCACTTCCTTTTCTTTGTCTGGTGCTCTGCCAGGAGGGATCAGCTGGGCAGAAGCAGGAGACAGAGAAAGAAAGGAAGAGAGGTAACTTCCACCAGCTGTCTCTTGGAAATGCTATCCCCCATCCCTGGGTCCTGTACAAGTTCGGAACTCTGGGGGGTGGGGGAGGCTGTCATCCTTTGCCTCCTTTCACCTGAGCATTACCTCACCTATGTCATGTCTTAAATTCACAGCTCCCCTCTACTTCTGACACCCATGTGACACTTTAGGCAGGGCACTCAGCTAGCTGGGGCTTCACTTTCAGTATCTGAGCAACATCTGATGACTTAGCATGTTGTTGTGAGGTATTATGGCAGCTACACAGAATGTCCCCCCAAAATTCTCTGTCCAGAACCCTTCCCCGCCTCAAACAAAAGAGGCATCCAGCATTGGATATTATTGTCAGCCATTACGGTTGAATCTAGGCGGTGTTCACTGCAAAACTATTTAAGTTTTGAGGTATGTTTGAAAAGTTTCATAACATGTTGGGGGAAAAGCTATCTCCCTCAACTCAAAATATTCAATGGGTAATACTTTGTTGCCCTCAAAGTTAGGAATAAGACGCCACTATTATTTAATACTTTTCTGGAGGTATAATGCAATTAGAAAAGAAAAAGATACTAGAGGTATAAAAATTATACAGAGCTAAAATGATCACTACTTGCATATGATAAGTTAGTATCCCTAGAAAACCTAAGAGAAAACACTGAAAAACTGCTATAAACAATTAGTGATATGGCGGCATAAAACATTATCATACAGAAACCAATGGCTTTTCAAATACATTATCACCGAGTAAGAGATATAATGGAAAACGGGTCCTATAAACAATATCAACACCAAAAAAAGCTAAATATGTGTAGCAAGAAATGTTTAAGATCTATGTGAAGAAAGGTTTTAACACACTGCAATGGGCACAAAAGACTAGAAGAAGTAACTTAAGTTCATGGATAGGTTCAACATCATAAAGTTGCCCACTCCTTTTAATTCATTTTATGAATTTAACATAATCCCAATGAAAACAGCAGAGGTTTTTTCTAAAATTAAATATTAAGATAAACAAGCAAGAAGAGGCAGCTATCTTTTGAGAAAAGACAATGATGAGTAATGACTTGCCTTATTGATATTAAAACATATTTTAAAGCCTCAGCAACACAGCGTTGTGATACTAATACATGAAAAGAGAGACGGATCAGTAGAAAAGAATGGACAGTCCATAAATGAACCCGAATACATACAGAAATGTAGAATGTAGCAAACACTTCACCTCAAATCAGTGGAGGAAAGAAGGATTGCTCACTAAGTGGTATTATGACAACTGGGTAAGCCATCTGGAAAAAAACTAAGTTGAATCTACACTCCATATTTTATACCAGGATACATTTCAACGGTATCAACATTTTAAATATAAAAATGGAATTATAAAAGTGCTGGAAGGCTAATCGGAAAACTATTCTTTAACCATGGGGAAGAGAAGGCTTTCTAACCATGGCCCAAGATCTAGAAGCCATCAAAGGAAAAACTATAAGTTAGACTTCTTGAAATTTAAAAGAAGAAACTTGCATTGTAAAAAGCATCCTTTGAAAGGTATATTTGCAACTTATATCCCAAAGGGCTAATTTTCCTAATAGACAAAGAACTTATTAAATCAATATGAAAAGAATTAATAATTCCAAAGAAAAATGGATAAAGGATATGAAGACATTTTACAAAAGGAAATGCAGAGATTTTAAGTATATAAAGGAATTTTAACCTCATTAAAAAAATGCTACTTGAACTTCCTCTGAGAAAGTTTCCCACACATGATCTTAGCAAAAATGTAAAAAGTATGGTAACAAAGAGGAGGTAAGGAAACAGGCACAATTCTACTTTGCTGGTGAGAATGTAAATTGTTACAACCTCAATGGAAGACAATTTTGTCAGTATCTATCAAAATTTCAAAAGCACATACTAACCCCCTCAGTTTGAAATTAACGAAGGTATATTTATCTCCAATAAAATATAGTGATCTTATCTGTATGACTCATCAAACTTTTACATATGTATACACTCATGTAAATACTACCACAATCAAGATACAGAGCATTTCCATCACTCTAAAAGTGTTCTCACGCCAACACAAATGCAACAATTATTTTGAGTTCCATCATCACAGGTCAATTTTGCCTGTTCTTGAACTTCAAATAAGTGCAATCATACAGTACATACTATTTTGTGTCTGTCTTCTGCTCAACATGTTTTAAAGATTCGTTATGCTACTATGGGTATCAACTGTTATTTTTCACTGTCGTGTACTGTTCTATTTCGTGAATCTCCCACTGTTTAGATTGGTTCTAGTTAGGGACTATTATGAATAAAGCTGCTATGAACATTCTTATGCAAGTCTTTTTTGTGGATATATGTACTTATTTTTCCTGGGTATTAACCTATGTGTGAGATTGCTTAGTCCTAGAGTATATATTTGTTTAACTTTATTAGACATTGCAGAACAGTTTTCCAAAACGGCTGTAACATTGTACACCCCATCAGGAAAGTATGAGCATTCCAGTTGCTCCTCATTTTCATCAACACTTGGTATTGTCAGTCTTTCAAATTTTGGCCATTCTGGTGGGTGTATAGTAGTGACTCATGGTTTTAATTTACAGTTTCCTAGTGAGTAATGTTGGGGACAGCATGTAGAGAAACAATTCACACAAAAAGGAAGTTGAAATAGATCTTAAACATATAAAGAGATTTTTAGCCTCAATAAATATGCTAACTAGAACTACCTTGATGAAGTGGCATCTCTTCACAGACTTCTTGGCCATTTGCACATCCCCTTTTATGCAGTCTACTTAAGATTTACCTTAAAAAATTTTTTTTTTTTGCTTATTTTAAAACTCGGTTATGTATTACGGATACTAGTCCTTTTTCAGATATATGCATGGCAAATATCAATCTCATGTTTGTGGTTTTGCCTTTTTACTTTCTTAATGGTATCTTTTGATGAGCAAAAGTTTTTAATTTGGTAGTCTAATTTGTCAGCTGTTTTTATAATTATTGCTTTCTGTATTCTGTTAAACAATTTTGCCTACTATAATGTCAGGAAGAAATTCTCTTCTGTTTGTGTGTGTTGCTTCCCGGGAGAAAGCGCATACCTCTTGAACCATCAATTCAATGTCTAGGAATTTATTCTACAGATACATGAAACAAGGCCTGTCCACAACCACTCTGTGCAGCACTGTGACAGTGTAAGTTTAGAAACAATCTAGATGCCTGTCAGTCGGCAATATGTGGCTCAACAAAAGATGGTACATCCAAACAGTGAGATACTGTGTACCAAAAACGGACGAGGAAGCTCTCTGTATTTAATGTGGAAAGATCTCTAAGATATTTAATTACACAGAAAAAGGTAAGATATAGAGAGAACAATATAAGTAGTATTCTTTGTGTAAAAAGAGACATTTATCTATCTATATAGATCTACATGTATGTGTTTGTGTGTGTGTGTGTGTGTGTGTGTGTGTGTGTGTGTGTGTGAAATTTCAGGAAAGACACTTGAAAAACTTTTAACACTGGCTGCCCCGTTAGAGAAACTGAGTAATTGGAAGCTGAGTATGAGAGGCATACTTTTCACTGTGTCCTTTGTTTTGGAGGTTTAAACTATCTGAAGGTTTTACTCTCTGAAAATAAATACTTATTTATAAATAGATGTTATTCT
>NW_006442109.1:7524624-7525124 GCF_000325575.1 Pteropus alecto
AATGTGGAGGAGGGAAAGTGCGCTGCAAAGTCCCCTGAGAGCACTTTACAGACCTTTGTCTAGGATGATGTTAAGGCCTCAACGTCACATTCCAGGGGCTTTCACTGTCTCAGGCTAAGCCCTCTTGGATGGCCTATAGCACTGAGCCCACAAGGAAGTGCCTACCACTGCCAGCACTGTGTGGGGGGCACTTCATCTACCCCCACTTGGGTCCCAAGGGGCAGCCTTAGGAATGATGTCTATGGGACAGAGGAGGCTAGTGAAGCTCAGAGAGGTTAAGTAACTTGCCTGAAGTCACAGTAGCCTAACTGGTTCCAGGGCTGTGCATCCTTCCTTCTCCAGAACTCTACTAAGACCAAGGTGGGAAAAGAGAGGGTGGAAAGAGTTAAGCGCCCAAGAGTAAGAAACCAGGCTTTTCCCTGGCTTTTTCTGGGGCAGCCCCTCCCCCTCCCACCTAGGTTGCTATCTGGCCTTGGGCCCCATCCTCACCCTCCCTGCCC
>NW_006442109.1:7525166-7540944 GCF_000325575.1 Pteropus alecto
TCACTGGCCGACTGCAGGAAGGAGGCACAGATGGCAGGCGAGGATAAGGCCCCCAGCCAGGCTCACCCAGCTGTCGTGTTGGAGAGCACCATGCATCTCCTCCTCCTCCTCCTGCCTCGAACAATTGGGAATCAGCCAGCCTGGCCCCAGCTGTTCCCTCTCCCAGGTCCAGGGCTTCTGCAGACCCCCGTTTCTGAGGCCCTTCTCTCTAGTGGAGGAGAAACACAAACGCCCAGCCTCTCAGAGGTGGACAAGACCTCAGAGGACCCTGGGTCTAACAACTCCTTTTACCGATGAAAAAAACTGAGCCCAGGAAGGCCAAAGGACCTGCCTAAGGTCACAAAGAACCAGGCAGAGAAGTCAGGCTTCTTCACTGACAGCAAAACTTAGGATTTTAGGGCATCCCACAAGGTCGAGGGAGCACTCAGGCAGGTTACATCGCCCCCTCCCCACTAAGCTTCAGCCAGGCAGTTCTGTTTGTCTTGATGTTATACTGTGATATTCCTTCTGTGATTTTATTTCAGAGATGTGTTTTTAACCTGGGCCTACAGACCTTCCGGAGGACTGTGAGCTGGGATAACAGAAAAACTGGATTTATATTTTTACTAGCTTCTAACTGAAATGTAATATTTCTTTCGTTTATAAATGTAGGCAACAAACCCCAGCAAGAATAATTGAAGCTATAACTTTTTCATCAATAGACAACACAGATATTATCAGGTCACTTGACCCTGCTACCTCTAACTCAAAAATTATGTTCATTAGTGCTTTGAAAATATAGTACTTATTAGGTCCACCACCTTATCATGATATTTAATGTATTAATATAAAAGCATATATACCACTATTTCACAATTCTGGCATATATTTTGATAACTATATTTCAGTACAATGGGGTTCCTTTGTAATCCTATTTATTTTATTTTATGTACTTGAAATCCTTTTTTCTGGGAAGGAATCCATGGGCTTTTCCAGACAGCCAAAGGAGCCTATGCACCTCCCCCCTCCAAAGTTAAGAACCTATTTTATTTGGACAAAATGTTCCAGTGTTAAAAACTAAAGTTTGAAAAATTTTGTACTACATTTGTAACCTCATAAGCCTGATGAGATTGAGGCTGAACTCCTTTGACATTAAAGGAGTAATAGGGTGGAAGAGGAGGGCTATGGGGTGGGTTGGCACTGGTGCCCTAGGTGGGGAGCCCAGGTGCATGCCCCGGGCTTCATTTAACACCTTGCTGAATCCCAGAATGGCCTTGGAATGGGGACTAGCATTTCTCCCATCTTGTAGCTAGGGAAACTGAGGCCCAGAAAAGGTGGGTAACTTGCTTGAAGCACATGAGATCTGAATCCAGGCCGACCGATGCCAGAGCTTGTGTGCCTCATCACTGGGCATCCTGCCTTTCTGTCTCGGTAGATGGAAGCCCCTCATGGAAAGTCCCTAAGGTGTCGCTGCTGGGCGAGTGCTTCTCTTGGTGGAGGCGGGGTGGGGGGAAGGGGATTCTGAAGGGTTTGCTGTCCCAAGTGATTATCTGACACATAGGACATGAACTAACTTGACCACGTCCCTTGCCCCCTCTGGGTCTCAGCGTCTCCATCTATAAAAATGCAGCATTCTAAGAGCATCCACCCCTACCTTCCTACTCCGGTGTTCACCTGAGGGACAACTCACCTGGAGATTTAGGCATCGGTTGCTTAGTAACTGAAATCAAGTTCTTGGCTGAGTGGAATGGAAACGGGGGAGGACAGGCAGCACTATGCCATGCCGATGCCACAGAGCCCACTCTTGTTTTCTCTTGTTTTAAGAATCTGTGAGTGCTGTCACCACTCCCCCACTCCACCTACACCCATCAAGGTGACCTAGCGCTTTAAGAGCCTTGGGATGGGGATAAGCTCAGGGACATGAGGAAGGCCATCTTGAAAAGAAAACTGCCCTTAGGACTAAATCAGGCCTGGAGTTTCTCAGACAAGAAGAACACACACTCATTGTTCTGGAGGTTGCCACGGGAAGGGCCAATTAGTAGAGGTCTTGGCCAAGGCCTCAGGGCCCCATCCGCTCCCAGGGAGATGCTGTGTTTCAAGCCAGTCTTCTTAGTTCCACTCTCCACACCCCCATGCACCCTATATCGCTTTTGCTCCCTGAAGTGTTGGGAGTCCATGAACACAGGAGGAGGGAGCGCCTAAAGCTGTGGCCTCGGACCTGGCAGAGTAGGCAAGTCTCTCTTGAGGGCATGGGGATGGCTGTCCTGTGTGAGAAGGTCTCCTTGCCGTCTAGAATTCCATTATTAGCAACACATTCCTTTGGGTCTCAAGAGTTTGGTCTCCTTAAATTTCACCCTAACCTTAACCAAATGCAAATCCCATGGTAGAGGGAAGCCATTGTCATCACCAACACCTTAGTACAGGAGTCCCCAACCCCTGGGCCAGGGATTGGTACCAGTGGTGGCCTGTTAGGAACTGGGCTGCACAGCAGGAGGTGAGAGGGGGTGGGGCGAGTGAGCAAAGCTTCATCTGTATTTGCAGCTGCTCCCCAGCGCTAGCATCACTGCCTCAGCTCCATCTCAGACCATCAGGCATTAGATTCTCCTAGGAGCATTAGTCTCTGGTACCAAAAAGGTTGGGGACCGCTGCACTTAGCAGGTCTGGTTTTTGACTCTGAAAAGTGGTCGATTGCAAGGATTCTTGGGAAAGGGCATAGAGGGCGTCCAGGCACGCTGTGCAACCTTGTTATGATAAACACTCCTCTTCGGGGCCAGGATTTCTCATGGGTACGACATGGGAATATATGATTGCTGGGGTCTCCTGACTCTGGCTTTGTGTCATTGTGAGACTGAACTTGGGCACTGGGAGTGGGCATGGACTGTGGAGATTGTGTGATTTCAGGCCGGCTCAGAGCACAGAATCTCAAATTCATGCCAACCCAATGGGCCTGTGCCTCGGATCTGGGCCAAGTAGATTCCAGAGAGCCCTTGCCCCCAATTTTCAGCACTCTCTTCCCCACACTAATCTGAAGCTTGTTCTAGTAGTTATAATAGAAGCGGTATAGCGCGGGTTTATTGAGCACTTGCTGTATACCAGACACTACGGTAAATCTTTACACGCCTTACCTCATTTAAACCTGGCTGACAGGTGGACTCTGGAAAAGCAGGCGGGCTGACTTCAGAGGTGCATGATCCAGCACCAAAACGGGTCCAGCCCCCATCCCCTCTAAGTTCCTCCTTCTCCAGGCACTCAGCCTGGAACAGTCCCATCAGTCATGCCCCTGTGGAGACGCTGACCACTATTCCCACTCTCCTTTGGGCATAAATGACTAGGCTGTGGGTGCCTTCTCCTCTGGGCAGGGGTGGGGCTCCCTGCTGGGAAGCTTGGGGACTGTACCAGACAATGGAGACAGGAGCAAGAAGGCCAAAGATAAGCCTCCACCTTAGTGGCTGGGGAGCCCACAGGCTATTTCTGGGCCTAGGTAGATGAGAAAGGGGAAAGGGTGGGGGCAGCCCCTGGCATCGTGGAGCTCCTGCTGACTGAGCACACACCATGTGAGCACACAGTAAAGCTAAGTGCTTTACCCAGCACCTTATTTAACCACGATGGCACCATGAGGAACAAGTACCACTGATATTTTACAAACAGAGAAAGTGAGGCACAGAGATGTTACCTGCCCAGAGGTTCACAGCTAACACATGGAACCATGATTTTTAAAGGCGTGGGAGGCTCCTGGCCTTGAAGGAAATGGGGAGCAGATAGAGCTAAGTGCCAGCTTGGTTTGGGTCCAGGCCGGTGCCCCTGGGAAGAAGTAGAGCCCAGCCCAAGTTCACAGAGTCCTAGGGAACCAGCCCTTTTATGTTCAGCCTCCCAGCTCTGCTAGAAATCAGAGCAATGAAGCTAAGGCACAGGCAGTAGAGACCCTGGCCTGAGGCAGAGGAATGGATTCTCTGACCTCCTAGCACACCCACCAGCCAGGCTGCATCCCTGGCTCCCTCTCTGTACCTCAAATCCAGAGAATACTCCATCCCATAACCTCGAAGTAAAGGAGTCACATTTCCACTTCTGCTGAAGAGCTTGCCTTCACTATTCTCAAAAATAAGCAGTCATTTTTCCAAAAAAGGGAAAAACACAAAGCAAGGCTGTCAATCTCGGGCCTCAGACAAATGGAATAAAGTTGTGACTTCTCTCTTGTTCAGAGCGCCTTCTCCCCCTTCCCAAAGTCACTTACTGTACATTCAGGCTGTCACAGGCTTTGAGATGCAAATTGCAGCAAGCAGAAGGCAGCATGAAGAACAAAGAACTATTGAGGAAAGATCCAAAAAATGGATTTGGAAAAGGCTCTCTGAATTCCCCAGGGAGAGGGGGAGACCCCTTGGAAGCGGGGAGCAGCGATGAAGATTTGGGGCTTTTTTATGGGAGAGAGAAGGACTGAGGCGTTCAATGCTCATTGTGGGGAGTGATAGGGAGGGACAGTTAGAGAAATCTGGAATGGAAGCACAGGCTCTGGGTGAGCAAAAAAGTCCAATTAGATTACAGTCTTCAGCACTGAGCTGGGCACTCTTGCCTCTTCTTTTAATATTAGGCCTCAAACATACTGTGAGTCATGGAGCTAACTGGTCTTCCAACTCCTGGGTTTGATTCCAGAGTGAGAGCAGTTGGGTCAGGTTACACTGTTGCAAGGGCTTGAAGAGGAAGATGCAAGCCCCCTTCAGTCTGGGAAGACCTGGCAGGGTACCACATTGTCCCTGGGGCCTGAGGGGAGGGGATCCCAGCACCCTACCAGGGAAAACCACAGCTGGAGAAATGGGGTACAGTGCCTCTGGGACATGACTTCTGGTCAGCACAAGGCCTCCTTGCTAAACACCTACTGTGTGCAGGCCTTGTACAAATCAGACATGTTTCCCACCCTCTGGGGCTCTCGGTCCAATCAGGTGGCTAAGTGGACTGCAAACTCCACGCCGACAGGGACTTGGTCTTGTTTATTGCTGCATCCCTGGTCCTGTGACCAGGACATAGTAGGTACTCAATAAACATTTGTTGGATGGATGGGTGGATAGGTGGGTGGATGAATGGATGGATGGATGGATGGATGGATGGATGGATGGATGGACAGACTAAACACCTAAGAATAAGGAAGCATGTAAGAAGTACTCTAATGATAGACACAAAATGCCTCTGGCTAAGTACTGGGATGGGGAAAGCTTCATGGAGCCGGCCTCATTTGAGTTAGGCCTTGAGGCATGAGAAGCCATTCTTGTATTCTTCACAGTACCTACCAGCACATTGGTGAGGACATATCTAACTAAAATGATGTTGGAGGAAAACAGAATGTGAGAGCCACATCGAACTCTAGAGATCACGTGGTCCAACCCCATCATTTTGCAGAAGAGAAAACCAGGGCACAGGAAGGTTAAATGACTCACCTAAGGTCACACAGTAACTATGTGGCAAGGCGGAGATTCAAGCAAGGTTTGTCTGCTTCTAGATCCTGATCGCTTAGCCCCTGTGCTGCCTTGCTCTCCTGCTCCAGGGCTCTGCTTTCCCCACTGAGATGCCTGTGAATTTTTGCTGCCATTCATCCGCCACTCACCCCAGCAGGGCCAGTGAGACTGGGAGCAACTCCCTAGTCCTGGTTAGGCCTCCCCACCATTGAATATCAGAGACAGAAGATGCAAAAAGAGGCCAAGCTGATTGCGTTGGGGGAGGAGAATGCAACACCCCATCCCCCAAACCGCAGGGGATGTTCTGCACCAGGTTGTTGAGACTGAGCAGGCGTTGAGGGGCTTGTACAAGGAGATAGGAGCGACCTCCAACTGGAGACCAAGCTTAAAACCCCAAACCCAGAATCGGATTATTTTCATTACATGCAGCTAAATCTGAATATAAATTAACCGGGGACTCACGTTTCTGGAGAATGCAATGGTGCCCTGCCATTCTGAACTACTGGAAGGAGCAGTTAAGATGGACATGTTCAATAGTTCGTTCCATGGACCATAGAATTGGTTCCTCGAGCAAGACATGGGCAGGATCCTCTCCGAGAACTCCCACCTGCCTGGCTAACAAATGGGATGCTCTCTGAGCCTCTCAGAGACTAGGCCTGATGTAACTTGGGTCCCCAGTGCCTGGCACAGGGCTGGGTGCTCAGTCCATGTTACAAGACTGCAGGAATGTTATCTTGTCCGGTCCCCTGTTCCGGAACACCTCTCTCCACCTCTCTGACATGCGGTGTCAGTACATCAGATGAGCTCATGTAGTACTGGTTGAATTAACATTCAATGAGATATCTGGAGACATTAGAATGACAGCAATGATAACACGAAGCACATCAACAGACATGCCTCTCCCTAACCCTCTGTGAAGTGGGCAGGCATGCGACTGGGAGAGCCCTGGGTTTAAATTCTGCCACTTGAGTTCTCCGAACCTCTGTTTCTTCATCCGCTGGGGAGACTGGTAGTACTGGTTGAATTAACATTCAATGAGATATTTGGAGACATTAGAATGACAGCAATGATAACACGAAGCACATCAACAGACATGCCTCTCCCTAACCCTCTGTGAAGTGGGCAGGCATGCGACTGGGAGAGCCCTGGGTTTAAATTCTGCCACTTGAGTTCTCCGAACCTCTGTTTCTTCATCCGCTGGGGAGAATAACTGTACTTTCACCTTGGAACTTGAGGTGAGACTCCAAAAGAGCAGGTACGTTAGACCGTCAAAATCACCTAAGTGATTCTAGCGTGGAGCCAGGGCTGAGACCCACTGGGTTATGAGACCTGGTGGGGTACTAGGTAGCTGGCTAAAGCTTAGGCATGCAAGACTCGGCTTCTAGCTTTGGCTTTCTTGGGCCTGGATCTGGAGGTGACAGGCAGCCCTCCCAGAGTGCAGCAGGAAAGGGGCGGTTCAAGTGGTTCATCAGGCCTGGGCACAGTACCTGGTCTCCAGAATATTCATAAGGCTCCTCCAGCTGCGCCAGGCAATCAGGGTGCTGATTGCTCCCCCATCTGCAGCTTAACATTCCACTCGAGAGAGGAGAGAGCTGGCAGTTGAATGTTAACTAGGGAAAAAACAGGTTCTGGCCTTTACAACAGCAGCCCGAGCAAAAGGCCGGGGAAGACAAATCCACTCCTTTGAGAACTGCCAGCCAGCCAGAACTCAGCCATTCACCAGTATCGTGGGCTGTGGAAGGAGTCATGGATTCAGAAATAAGTGAGCTGGTTTCAGGTCCAGCTCCTGCACTGCCCAGCTCCACACCTGCCTCTGCAGCCTCACTTACCCCAGCTGTAAAATGGGGATAGCTCTACCTACCACCCAAGGGGATAGATTAAGGCAGAGTTCATTGGATCGGAGTGCTGGACAAAGGCAAGGCAACAACATTACTGTTTGGAATTGCTGTGGACAGGGCTTCCTACCCTGGAGAAAAGATTTTACTCACAAATATTGAAATCTCAGGCAAACTGGCTTTGAGAGAAATGGAATAAAGAGAGAGACTTTCCCTGGAAGAGTGGGAGTCTCTCTCAGAAGGCTCAAGAATTTAGGGGTCCTGGGCTACTGCTGGTCTCTTCTGGCCCAAACTTCTCAGAGAAGCAAGAAAGGAATGGGAAGGACACCTAACAGTAGATGAAAAACAATTCAGAAAAGAACAACAAAAGCAGACAGGGTTCTGGGCCTTCTTGTTGCTCAGGAAAACAGTCTGGAGCCATTGTAGGGACAATGTAGCAGAGAGACAAAAGTGTGCCACACGAGTTCACGGATCATAATTAACGCTCAAAGCAATCATTAGGATTCACCAAGAAACAACCCGAATCTTTTCTGTATTTGAATGGAATACACAGGAAACTGTTTTTAGGGAGATTTCTATCAAACTGAGGGAGAAAATCTGGAGCTGAAATAATATAATCTTCTTCCCAGCAAATCGGCCAGTGTGGAACAGCTCATCTCTGCTGAGATAATGAGGGGGTTTTGGATTCGGCACTATTGTTATTGTTTCTTAGCCCTGCCTCCCCGCCCCCACCAGCCTGGCTGCCTGCCGTTGACTGCAAGCCCAGCCTCAGCACAGTGGGCAGGAGACCTACAGCCCTGGCCCAGGCAGCAGGAGAAGTGTGTGTGTGTGGGTGTGTGTGTGTGTGGGTGTGGTGGTGGTGGTGGTGGTGGGGGTTGGGGGGGTTGGCACTGATGCCAAAGCAGACCCTCTTTGGGGGCAGGACCCTGCTCCACAGAATCTGGGGTCTTGTCTCAAACTAAATGAACCGTTCAGAACCAGGAGCCACCTCATCCTCCCAGCCATCCAGAACCACCGCCCGCTCCTGACCACGGCCACCCCTTGCCCTCACTATGTATACCTCCATTAAGTTAGCATTTCTCCAGCGAGTTCGTAAGCATGTGTTAATCCGGGAGAAAACATCTGCGACATACATACGGGAGTGCCAGACCCAGCTGGCTGCTCGGCTGCCTGGCTTCTGAGACCTCGGGGGCTGCCACGTAATGTCGACAAACCGCTTTTATTAGATTTCCCCCCCTGAAGTACAAAGTATTAAGTGTTCATCTAAAAAATATTTAGAAAATATTGCTAAGGAAAAAGAAGAAAATGAAAGCGCACCCACGATCTTAATACTGGAAGATAACCACTTTTAACATTAGGTGTATGCTTTCTGTCTTGTCTCAACAGGTAGATGGATACGTAATTTTTCAATGGGACTTTAAATATTTTACCTTTCCCCCCCTTAACTATAATGTCATAAATGGTTTTCTCTGATTAAATATTCTCAAAGTATGGTCTGAAACCTCCAGGGAATCCCCAAGACTTTTTCTGGGAGTCTGTTGGGTTAAAACTATGTTCATAATAATACAAAGACATTATTTGCCATTTCCTCTCATTCTCTCCAGGGTGCACAGTGGAGTCTTCCAGAGGCTGCACGATGTGTGATGTCTCAACAGGACCAGTGCAGAAGCAGACATGCAAACCCTGCTGTCTTCCATAACCAAACTAATTTAAAGAGATTTGCCAAAGTGTAAAACAATGCCATTCATCTAATTTTACTTTTTTTGTTTTGGACAAAAAAGTTATTTTTTGTAAAAATATGGAGGTTTTTGTGGTGGGGGGGAGAACATGAAATGGGTTTATTATTATTATTTTAAGTAAATTAACAAATACATGTTTTTGAAATCTCTTCGTTTTTATTTCGAATATGCTAAATACTGGTAAGAGTATCAAGTGATTCCGAGGCCGAACACTTCAGAGCGACTGCCCTGCATCATCAGTTTTGATGACTGCATGGTATCCCGTTGTGTGGCTGCCCCCTAATTTGTTCACTCAGTTCCTTACGTATGGACCTGCAGGTCGTTTTCAGTTTTCACAATTATAAAAGTGCTGCACAAACCATCGCGTATGTAAAGTGAAAATCTCACAAAATGAGAGAAAACAAAAGAACCTAACTGGCGATGTGAGCCATCACTATCAGTCCATTATTCATCAAACTAAATGAAATATTTCAGAGAATGTGAACAAATAAAGTTGAAAAGCTATGTGTACATTGACTTTATATGTATATATACAGATACATTGTATATTTCTATAGAAACTTATACTCTATAAAGAGTACTTTCTTTTCTGCTGTCCATAAAGTGTTTACAAAATCTGATCATATTTTATATCAGTGCTACTGACAGCGTAAAACTCTTTTTTTGGTACCATTACAGAAATCGAGAGGAAGAGTTTAGAAACATTTATTGTGATTTGAGAGAGACATTTGATTTTTATTGGAAAAGATTAAAAAAAAATTGATGTTTGTGAAAAAATCAAGTACTAAAATTGCAGAATACGTTACTCGAGAATGTTTCTGTAGGATGGATTCCTAGAAGTAGAATGGCTGGACCAGTGAGCATGCATCTTTAAATGTTAATACATATTGCCAAGTTGCCTCCATGTACATCTCACAGATGTAATACACCAAATACGCCAAGAGTGCATTTGAGTGCCTGTTCTCTCACAACTTTGGCAACAAGAAAGATCATTGCTCTTCTAAATCTTTTCCTCTTTAACAGGTTAAATGATATATTTTGTCTTCCGAGAATTGCTTATTCATATCCTTAGCTCATTTTCTATTAGGTTCTATTTCCTATTGATTTCTCTGGGACCCTCATATATCCTGGACACGTATCTTGTTATATATTTTAACTATTGTACTCAATTATGTGGTTTCCTTTAATTTTGCTTACATGTCTCATTGTAGTACAGGAACTTTACTTTGAAAAAAATTATTCTAATCTATTAATCATTTCGGTTATGGCTTGGGGATTCTCGTCTTGCTTAGAAAGTCTTTTCTCATGGCATAATTTTAAAAATGCTTTCCATTTCCCTCTAACATACTTGCAGCTTTTCCCTTCCCTTCCCTTCCTTTCTCTTCCTATCTCTTTGCAGTCTTTAATCCATCTTCAATGAACTTTTGTTATTATGTGAGGCATTGACTATTGACCTTTGCAAGCCGTGTAGTGGAGTATGGCAGGGGGCCAGCAATGCCCTTGAGCCCTAGTAAGAACTTTGCCGAGGACGTGCAGACCTGCTGCTGCTGGAGCTGAGCTAGTGCCTGAGGCAGACAGGTATCTGAACCCATCTGGTTCTGGAGGGGAGGCAAGCTACATTTTGGAATCCTTCCAAATGTGTTAGAGCCACTGAGGGCATCTGCAAAGTTGAGGAGCTGAGCTGACGATTCCCCCTAGGGAGTAGCAAAACATCTTAAACGTGTCATGTAGTTCACAAGAAGTTTTCATGTCCATTATCCCACTCAAAGCCAACATCTTGGGTACAGGTGGAGGAGGATTTAGGATCCTCACTGTGCCATTACAGGAAAATAATGTCAAAGGGCTGGCAAGCGGCAGAGTCCAACTAGAACCCAGACCTCCTGCCACCAAGTCCACTGCTTCTCAGACCTCTCTGTGCCTCACTCAGGCTTTGTCTTCAGTGTCATTACAGCTGCCTCCTTTGGTGGAAGGGAGGACCTGGCCCAAATCTTTCTCAAATCTGTGCTCCCCCGCTGTGGGTAGGAGACTGGAAAAATCCATCCTCCACCACCAGCTGATGGTGGATTTCAAGAACCAAGGCTTCCTTCCCCATGCACCTCCTCCTCCCCCGAGCAGTTTGGTGGAGGGTGGGCGAGGAGATGAGTCAGGACAGGAAGGGAGAGCTCAGCCATAAACAAGTAGGACTGACAGCGAGCACTTTTTCTGAGGCGCGTGACCTCCCACGGGCCTCTAGGGACTGCCTGAATGACAGAGCTTCAAAATTTCATGATCTGGGCTTTGCAGATTTAATTTGCTATATTCACAAAGGCAGCCACAGGAGGGGAGAACTTTTAGATGGAAAGTGGGGGTGAGGGAGAAAGTAAATGATTACCAGTCTCTCAGTGAAGTGCTTGCAATGTTTTTGTTTTAGCGAGTGGACCATTTTTGAAGATGTCCAGTGTGCCTTTGGCTGGGTCTTCACCCCTTCCAGCTCCAAACCAAAAGGACATCCAGGACACAGCATGGTAGAGCTGGACCTGGCCTTGGAGATCAGATGTTCCAGTCCCTCAGATTAATGGGAACTCCAAATACCCTGAGGGAAGTGACTCGTCCAAGTGCACACCTTTGGGGAAATTCTGGGAACAGACCTCAGGTCTCTTGGATCCCAGTCTGCATTTGTTCTGGTGAATCTCAGGAAAACCTTGGGAAGGCACAGCCACTGGACACGTGATGAGGAAGTAATGGGTGGTGGGGGGCTGAGAGAAATAAGGGCAACAGGCCCAGTGGTGACCAAGGAGGCTTTTCTCTGCCCTGGGGCTGCAGCCAGGGTTAGGGAGGTGCCAGGCACCTACCTGCTCCAGAGGGATGACTAGGAAGGACCCTCCTCCCGCACTCTCAGTGACGATGGCCAGGAAGCGGGTGTTGACGGCACAAAAGTGGTTATCGTGCACATTCTTGGTGATGGGGATCCCGTCGAAGCAGTGCTCCCGATTGGCCACCTTCCCATACACGTTCCGGAACTTGGAGCTGCGGTATTGCGGACGCCAGGACATCTGTGAGGGGCCAGGAGAGACTAGAGTCAGGCTGGTCGCTGTTTCCAAAAGGGCCTGGGTGGGACTTGGGGAGGGATGCTGCTCCCCAGGGATGCAGGAAGTGGGCCAGCCCTAGTGCCGCCCTCAGGATCCCGGGAGAGGAAAGGAGTCTCTAAGAATTGTGCGCCCGGCCCTGTGCTAGAGGATGCACTCTTTTAATAAAGCCCTACAGGAGCAAAGACCAGCATGAGGGCAGTCACACGTGTCTTGCTGTTGGTACACATGCCCATTCCACCTTCCAGAAAGGATGTAGGGTCCTTTCACTTCCAAGGGACGTGCCATGTGACAGAGCAGACCATCCACCCCCAAACCCGTATGAGCTGCCTCCTGTGTACCAGAAACTGCTCAATTCGGTCCAGGAGGGGCAGACAGAGAAGGCTGTGTGTTCAGAAAGAACATTGCTGACGGTGAGAGGTGGGACGACGATGTCTCCCTCTATGCGTAAGGAGGCAAACGACTACCCATTGTCATCCTCTCCTCTGATTCTCTCTAGGGCTTCTAATCCATAAGTGCACCCAGAAATTGCTTAGTCCTATATGTCATCACCAGGCACAGAGAGGTGAAGTGACTTGTCCAAGGTCACACAGCTAATGAATAAGGCTATGAACACAGGTCTTCTGACTGGAAATCTGAGACTTTTTCCTATGCCAGACTACCCTTTAGAGCACGACTTCTCGATGTGTGGCCGACAGATCAACCGTATCAAAATCGTCTGGTGTAGGGGAGGTTTCTGAGCCTCCCCCACATCATTCGTTAGAAATGCTGACTCCTGGGTCCCAGTCCAGACCTACTGAATTCATTATTTGGAGCATGGAGCCCAGAAATGAGCATTTAAATCTAGCTCCTATCCCCTGCAGCGAGACAGAAGCACACTCAAGTTTGAGAGCCCTTGTTTTAGAGAATGGAGTGACGCCCCTCCCCAGCCCTTCCTGCCCACCAACCATGACACAGGCTCCAACCAACCAGCAAAACCAACGGTTCCTACTACATGCCTGTCCTGTGCTACACACAGCGGAGAACACAGATGCACACAAGTGGGTGGGCGAGGACGGGGCAGGCAGCCTGCACTGGCATCCGGCTTCGCTGTAGGATGGTGCCTCCTATGGGGAACCCTATGAATGGACACCATCACACGTGGAGCCCAAGTAGGTGCTCTCCTGGCTGACATGCATCCAATGAGCCACAAGCCAGCACCCAGCCAGGGGCCTGACTACAGCAGGAACTCTATAAATGCTCTGTAAAATGAACATGCCTCTGGCCCGACTTTGCCATTATTTTTCCCTCTCCTTCCTGCCAAATCTCCTGATGTACCCTGAGGATCCCATCTCAGGACAGAAGTAGGCAGGCTCATTTCTTCACATGGAGTTTCCAAGGGAAGGAAAACAAAAGGAAACACGGCCACAGAATCAGGAAACCAACTCTGAGAATGTTCCACCTGGAAGAGACAGAGTGATTTCCAACACTTTCATAACAGATTGAATTTTTGCCAGGTCCATGTACCTCCCATACCATATTTTTCTTTGAATTGATTCATTATTTTTTAACTTAACTTTATTAGCAATAATATCTGGTCGGTCACTCCTGGCTGTGTGACCTCAGGCAAGCCCCACTGGCTCTCTGGGCATCTGACTCTTCCTCAGGATTACATCAGCGATTCTCAGGGTGGAGTCCCAGGTGGTCACTCATGGTTCCTTCACGTGGTACAGAGATAAAGCTTTTAATTTGAGTGATTATGTGTTTATTTTAATTTGCACTAGAAAAAATATCACTTGCATGACAAATTCATGCTTTCATAGATATTATTGCTAATAAAGTTAAGTTAAAAAATAATGAATCAATTCAAAGAAAAATACGGTATGGGTGGTACATGGACCTGGCAAAAATTCAATCTGTTATGAAAGTGTTGGAAATCACTCTGTCTCTTCCAGGTGGAACATTCTAGATGACAGAGTTCCCATGCAAGAGGAAGGAGGTGGTGCTGAGCTTGCTCATTTCAACCTCCCGCTCCTTGCTCGTGCATTTCTGGCCTGGAATGCCTTCTCCCTTCTCTGGCCAGCCTAACCTTAGCCTTCAGGGCCTGACGAAACCCTGACTCCACAGCCCAGACTCCACAGCCCGGACTCCACAGCCCGGACTCCACAGCCCGCCGCGAGCCCCTCGGAACCCCTGGACAGCTAGCACCTCTCCCTTGGCTCCTACTCTAGACCTTGTCACAGGCTCTCTCAGTGAGGGCAGCCAGTGACCCCAAGGCCTGAGCGGGACTGAAGACTGGTCTGTGCTCTTCCTGGGCAGGTCCAATGGGTTCTGGATGCCCTGGGGAGACCTGCTGGGCACTTGGCCCATGGCACGTCCAGCCCCTCCTTGAAGGGAGCTCAGCCTGGTGGGGAGAAAGACAGACAGGTAAGCTCAGCTTCCTCCAGAAGGCTCAGGGAGCCACCTCCTAGCCTGAGTCCAGTGAGCAGGACCACGAGTTCTCTACCTAGCCCCAGCATAGCCCATGGCCAGGCACCTGGGATGGGTTGAACAAGGTCTGTTTATAATGGCCCAGCTCTGTGCATTTCCTCACTGCGGCCTTCACTGCAAGGTCTTATGGGCAGCTGTGAGGGGAAGCGTACAAGAACTGAACTGGGAGCCAGGCAGATCTAGATGCAAGTGCCGCCTCTGCTGCTGTCTAGCTGTGTGACTTGGACAAGCCACTTAACCTCTCTGTGCTTCCTCCACCTGCTCTTATATAAAGGAGGCTAATAGTTTCCAAGCACGAGGAGGAGTCAGTGCCAAGCTGCTGTGATAGGCACAGCACAGGCCTGGTACCCCTCTGAATGTTCACTTCATAGGGCAGAATCTGAGGCAGGAGAGGAAAGGCTGGGCTCTGTGGCGACTGCCCTCCTACCCTGTCCTTTCCTAACACCCCAGAGCTCTGCAGGCTGAGGGGGGCGGCACTGAGCACAGGCTCTCAGGGTCCCCAGTCTTTTCCACCAGGCTGGGGATCAACAAACTCGCCAGACTTTCCACACCATATGCATATTTCCCCGGATGAAACGTGCAGTTGCCAGTCTTTTCTGGGTCTGTTTTTCCATCTGGCTTTACCACTTCCTCCTCCACCTCTCCTCTACTTTTCTCCTTCCTCTTTTCTTTGCTCTTTCTGCATTGTCCCCCTCCTTGCTCTTTCTCCCCTCTACCATCTCCCTGGGTCCCCATTCCTCAGGGTGTATATACAGCAACTTAGAGGCATTCATGGCCAAGGCTCTTAGTGGACATGCTTGCATTCTTCTTGAACACGTCTCATGTTGCTTCTCACATCCCAGCTAGCTTTTCTCAGCTAGATGCTGAGGGCCAGAACCCTCAGGCTGCGGGGTCCGCACTCAGCAGACATGTTCTTCTAATGAGCATGTCTCCTGGGGTTGACACCCCCTCCTCCCCCAGCCCCCAAGCAGGCTCTAGAATGATAGAGATCTGCTTCCTGGGGAAAAATAGAGAGTATTTTTTCAGGGGCTTTGTCCTCAGCAAGCCAGGCACTGGCCTCTCCTTATTGGCTGGTAAACTGGGGCTGGATCATCATAGAGATTCTCTGTGTTGGACCTTTGAAAGGGCTGGCGGAGAAAGGATTGGGCCCTTGCTGATCGATTGTTCCTCCTCACTGAGCCTGCAGCTTCCCCCACATGTACCCACAGCAGGGATGCATGGCCGGGCACTGACCTCTGACTCTGCAT
>NW_006442109.1:7541202-7559397 GCF_000325575.1 Pteropus alecto
AGGTTACGATAACCCAACAATGACACTGGGTGGCAAACAGACTATACAGACAGTAAGTGCTACAGGAAGAAGAAGAGGTCAGGGAAGGAGAGAGGGGATCAGTGCGGGCTTCATGAAACCATCCAACCCACACCAGGCACCAGGCACTGTGCATACATCAGCTGGTCTCGTAACCCGCCTTGGGTGAGAACTACAGGGCAGTATACAGGGTGGGAAACAGACTCAGTCCAAGTTCACACAGCAAGTGCGGGGTTGATCTGAACCTATCCTTTCTGACTCTGCAGTCCATTTTATGTTTTCTCCAACTTTTCATTACGAAACATTTCAACATACAGAAATAGTTGAGAGAATGGTACAATAATCACCCACCATCTAGGTGAATTATTGTTAACATTTTGCCATACTTCTGTGTGTGTATACTTTTTTTTTCTTTCCTGCAATCATCTGAAAGGAAGTTGCAAACATCATGACTCCTGCCCCATTATTGCACAGCATGCATTTCCTACAAAGGAGGACAATTTCCTACATTAGCACATCACATCCGAGAACATTAACAATTCTTTGATACCATATAATACCCAGTCCATATTCAAAATTCTCCAAAATGACTTTTATAGCAATTCCATATTTTGAACCAGGGTGAAGAGCCACATTGCTCCTGTGTTTCATTTTGTTGTGATCTCTCATTTGCCTCCTTTAAATCTAGAACATTCCAATTACCTTTTCAAAAAAATTTTTTTTAAGTAGCATTGACTTTTTGAAGACACCAAATCAGTTGTCTTATAAACTGTCCCAGCAATTTGTCTCATGTTGCTTGGTGGTGTCTTCAAAGCAATTCCTGTGTTCCCCAGAAACTTTAGGAGTTGGGTATAAAGCTTTGGTTCAATGCAGGTTAAAGACACCCCTGTCATTAATTGGCTTTGCTGGAGGCAAGGATGGGGAGGGGAGGGCAGGGAGAATGGGTGAGCGGTCTGGTGGCAGTGAGGGGGCTGGCCGGCCAGTGCTAAGGGTTTATTCTGGAGGATGTTGAACAGAAGGCAGGAAGACCAGGAGGCGTGATCAGGCCCCAGTACACACTTTGGCCAACGTGGAGTGTCTTCAGCCCGAGGAGGGCTGACCTTTCCACCCGCGGTTACTAAGGGGCTGACTTCATTCTGAGGTCAGACGCATGGGGGTGCGGGCAGGGAACAGAAAAGACTCCTCCCTACCCTGTCCGAGGGAGGAAGCCATACCGAGGCCGGGACTGGAGGAGTGGCCAGACCTCAAAGGGAAATCAGTAGGGGCAGCCAAGAGGTGACCCGAAAATCTGGCCCTTTGCCTTTTGCCCTCTACCCCCAAACCCAGCCCAGATCCTGGTGGATTCCTCCAGCTTGTTCTAGTGAGGGCAGAACACACTCTCTGAACCTTTCAGGACCAGAATGAGATACATTTGAGCTCCCCTAAAGGAAGGACTTTCTTAATGGTTAAATCTGCCTGAGATGGAAAAGGATAGGTAATGAGCTTCCCATCGCTGGAGGAGATCAAGATTCAGGCAGATGACCTCTAGTCAAGGATAACATGGAATAATGCATGGAACTAGAAGGCCTTTTAGCCCAGAGATAATTGGGCTCCTTTACTTTATGAAAGTCATTGTGTTAAAACAAAGAAGAGTGTTAAGGTCAGAGTGCCCAGTAGGAACCCTGGTTCTGCCACCCCAGCCAGGGACCTTCCTCCTCCGTAAAACAGGGATTGCAATGCCTCCTTAGCTGGGTTGCTGTGACCCTGAATGACAGTGGCTCTCATGGCTTTTGCCATCTCTCCCTAGGGCATCCCACAGAGCTGACTGATGCTTGGCCACTTCTTTTAAGCGATAGGTATGTATGTTTTCTCTCTCCTATTACTAGATTGTAAGTTATCTGACCATCCATCTCCTTCTGGCCCCTGTGCAGCCCCACTCCACCCCAGGCCTGGTCCAGGGCTCCTGTCTGGCGGGAGCATCCTAGTGATTCTGGTTGAATAATCTCTCAGTACGGTGGGAGGGCAACAGCCAAGTCAGGCACAAGTACCCGGTTCCTTGGATGCTGCAGGGTGCAGCCTTTCTCAGAACCTCACCCCAGGGCTGTGACTTCAGCTTGACGAAGTTTAGAGTTTCATTTTTAAGCTGATGCCTCGTCCTTGTCCTTATCTTCCTCACACTGGTGGTTCTGGATCCACATCCCTTCTCTGTAGCGTTTGTCCTTCCTGTCATGCAGCTTCATCTCGTTTCATTTCCTGTCATTAGGATGCCAAGGCCTCTGAACTCAGGACAGCTCTCAGGCTGGGGCTTAGTGAGTCCCTTGCCGCTGACATCACACTATCAGCAAGGGGACCAGTGCCTGTGAAATTGCCTCAAAAAACCACCCACAGGCACAGCCATGACTTCTCTAGACACTACCTCATTTGCCACCACCTCATTTACCAGATGACCATTGGGCAGAGCTGGGCAGATATTACAAACCAATTGAAAACATATAGTATATATGTGACTAACTTGAGGCTCAGAGGGGTTAAAAGACTAGCTCGAAGTCACAAGCTATGAAAGTGGCAGAATCAAGACTTCAGCCAAGAACTTGACTCTTAGTGGACTGTTCTCCCTCAGCCTCTCCACCCAAACTCATACCCCCCATTGTTCCATACAATACACAAAATACAAAAATGTAAAGAAACTGTACAGTAAGTGGGGTTTTGAGAGTCAGAAAGAATCCAAAGGTTTCTAACTTGGCTCTGCCATTTGTTAATTATGTGACTTTAATTACTCAACCTCTCCGAGCATCAGTTTCTTTATCTATAAAATGGGAATAATGTCACCCAGTTCACTGGATGCAATGAAATGACCAAATGCAAAGTGGCCTGGCAAGGTGTCTGGCACAGAGTAGATGCTTGCCAAACGTGAATCCTACCCTCTCCCTTACTCCTGGAAGAGAGAGACTCTGACCTCGATTAAGTGTTTACTAGGGAAGGCCAGGCTCTGGCAGAAGGAGGAGCGGGCTGGGCTGGGCTGAGGGTCAGGAGGAGAGAGGGAGAGGCTCTGGCCTCCAGATGTGTGCAGCAGCTGAGTCCGCTCCCTGGGCCCAGGGCCATCCTGGTTTCCCTCCGAGAGGGGGAGGGCCCGGAAGGAAGAAGTATTCATTTTGCAGCTGGATGGCCCTTATAGCCTCTTAAGAAATGGAGACTAGCTTTTTTTCTCCTCTGAGATAATCACTATGTACACTCCGCATAGAAGCAAATTGTATCCTGTCCTCTGATGCCGAAAATGATTTATTGTGGCCAGCGGATGCATTTTTCTAGATAATGATGACTAAAATCCAGTCCTTTAACTGGAACACAAAAATGTACGAAGGCAGTTTTTTTCTTGTCTCTGGCTCAGGTAAGGGGGGAACTTGTGGCTGCATCCTCAGATAGCTGTCAGCTGGAGGAGCCCAGGAGACCTCTGGGATGTGTCCTGGTGGCTGCTGGGCGCTTGTTCCCATAGGGCAGCCCTGTGGGACAGCCACTCCTTGTTCATGTGCTGCCAGAGAAACGCTGGCATTCTCAGTCTTGTTTGAGTCACTAGCTGTCTGGCCTGGGACAAGTCACTTTCCTTCTCTAGACTCAGTGTCTTCTTCCACAAAATGTATCAACCACACTTAACATTCTAGAATCCTTGTGAGGATGAGGCTATGAGAACATAGGGGACAGGGGCTTTGCAAATGGCACACCACGCTGATGAACGTCAGATACTATTATCAATACCTCTGTTGCATTTGCTCGTAACATTCTGGGTCCGTGAGTGATAGCAGATCACCTGGCCCTCCTCCATCTCTGAGCCAGCTCTGCTTTCCCGAGCTCAGGGGTGGGCGCACAGGAGGGTTACAGTGTTGCCAAACAAGGGAGCGGGGGTGAATCAGCCCAGGGATCCGAGAAGCTCGCCAGGCTGGGCAGGAATTACTGATGGACTATACTCTTCCGTTTCCTCCTTTGTGAAATGAGGGGCTAGGATCTTCCTCTTTTAGCAGGAGAACACTTTCTCCACATAAAATATTAGTCAGAACTCCAAAATGTAAAATGGGCAAAGTCAGAGCTGTCTGCATTCAAGTCTAGAAAACAGCTGGGAACGCCTTCAAGCCATGGTCCAAGGACTGCACTGCAGAACCCCTGGGCCCATGCAGAACCCGGTTTGAGAACCTCTGGGGTGAGGAAAGATGCCAGAAATCTGTGTTCTGGATGGCTCAGCCACTGACTCATTGGGGGCCCTCAGGCAGATCCCTCCTTCTTTTCCCACAGGTGGCCCACCATCTAGCTCTGCCATTTCATGGTCTAGCCCAGGACACTGGGTTCTCACTGGCTTCAAGGACTTCTGAGAAGATGCTGTAGCCATTCAAGAAATTTCCAGCATGAAGAACCTGGACCACACACCTTCTCTCTTGGATACTCCTTGATTGCTGAATCCGTTGGGTTCGGGCCTCCAGGAACCCCTGAATTCCTTGAGGGTCTGCCTCTGAATTCTCTGCCCCCTATGGCATAGCCAGTTGCAGCAGGGGTGCAGGATGGAGGAGGCTGACTCACTGCCCATGGTCCACCTCCAGGCCAGAGCTCACAGCTCAGCAGCATAGCAGTGGTTAGGAGGGAGGGTTCTGCAGCCAGGGACCTACATTCAAATCCTGGCTCCACTTCATCCAGGCCAACCTGGACGAGTCACTGAACCTCTCTGAGACTCAATTCTCTTTAGCTGTGACGTAACCTTGTGAAAATGCTGCTCCCTCCTCTCACTTCCTTTAGGTCTTTTTTGAAAAATGACCTTTCATGGAGATGTTCCCCAAGCATACGTGATTATTGACTACACCATATATTTAACTTATCTATTTATATATTTAAGCTTCACCTCCGCTAGATTGTCAGCTCCAGGAGGGCAGGGATTTGTCTCTCCTGTTCATTGCAGTATCATCAATGCCTAAAACAGTACTTGGTACATGGTAAACACTTGAAGAATGTGCCTGCCAGTGGGTCTAGGGCAGTAGTGTGCTGAAAAATGATTAACGATCAGCTCTCTGAGGGCGGGGTGGGGGGAGTCTTAGTTTGTAGTCTGACAATTTCTGGGGTAGAAATACTCCCACCATGGCTGGTTTTAAGGTATCAATGTGGCATCACCGATGTGTAGTTAGGCCAGAGTTAAACTGTGATGGTAATAAGATGACAGAAAAAGAGGTAGAGACCACTGAGACAGACAGACAGAGGGATAATGGGAGGCTGCGTGAACTCTGTGGTTTTTACCACGCCCCTCAGGGTAGTCTCTCCCAGATCCCTGGTCTGGTGATTCCCTCACCTGGCTATGCAGCGGAATCACCTGAGGAGTATGTCATAAAGACACGTATCTGTGGACACCAGTGTTTGAGAATATCCGCTCTAGCTTATGTGCTTAAGAGTAGGCCAGAGCTGCACCGTCCCCTACGGTCGCTACTAGTCACTGTGACTATTTACATTCAGATTAATTAAAATGAAATCAAATTAGAAATTCAGTTGCTCAAATTAACCACCATTTGAGTGCTCAATAGCCACATGTGGCTCGTGGCTACCATACTGAACAGCGCAGATTACAGAGCATTTCCATCATTGCAAAATATTCTACTAGACAGCACTGGGAGAATATTAATTAGCCCCAAAAGTCACATCCTAGAAGAAAAGAATCAGACTGAACCCCCACACCTGGGAGGTCCTGGCTGGGAGGCACAGGGGTCACAGAAGGTCATGATCCAGAGTCATCTCAATGACTTTCTCTCCACCCTGTGCACATGTGGAATGCCTAGATTCTAGGCTAGCTCTACCTGCTGACTCATAGAGCCTCCTGGGCAAGCCCCTCAGTCTTCTCAGCTATGAAATGGGGATCCCTCCCCTTGCCCGGCTCTGTCTTGCCACCTTCATGCTATCGGGGAGTGGATCAAAGTCAAGTGGGAATGAATATGGTGGGATGATGCCTTCTCAACAGTCTGCAGATGGCAGGATACAGATTCGGCATCCATGGATGCTGCACTCTGCCCATCACCCAACACAAGTCTAGCTAGGAACAAAGTCTATTTGTAGAGCAGGCTTCTACCCTGAATTTCTGCAGCCTTCCTGTTCTGCTGAGCAGGACTGGATTCATGACAGGAAAGTTGCCAGCCTTCTCTGCTCCAAGCTCTTCAGGAGAGCTTCCTACTTCCCTCTGCAATGGCTCCTGAGCTGGGAGGTCTTACCTGAAGGCCTCAGATTCTGTCTTGTCTCATCATCTCACCTATCCCTTTCCCTGACTCATCGCACTAATGGCAATAGCCAACATTTATTAAATGCTTAGTATGAGCCAAACATTTAACATGCATCACATCCTATAATAAACCCCAAAAAATAGATACAAACTATTATCCCCATTTATGAATGTAACTGGACTTGTCCAAGGTTCGCTTATGTGGAGGAACTGAGGTCTGAAATTAGATCTGACATCAGGATCTCTGCTTCACATGTTTACTGCCTAGCCATACTGGATGTTCTTGAGGGCAGGAACTGTGTCTCATTCTTCTTTATTTTTCCAGGGCTTCCCATTAGGCTTGATAAGTATTGATAAATGTTTGCTAAATACATGAGTGAATGAAGGAATAAGAGTAAAGGAATAAAGAAGGGTGACTGTCACTTGCCCTCAAAGCCTCCCAAAACCCCCTTGGTGCTCCTAGATCACAAACCTTGTCCACCCCCTTATGGGATCTGCAGACCAGTTCCCAACTTGTCAGATCTGACCTGGGCAGAAAGCTCAGGAAGGATGTCTGCTTCCCCATGGGCCCAACTTTCCCTATATGTGGTCCCACACAAAACAAGGCTTTCATGGAACCATAGGCTGCCAGGGCAGGAAGAGGACCTTTGGGTCCACTAAAGTCCAGTCTCTCATTTCACAGACTGAAGCCCAGAAGAGAGAAGCGACTTGTCCAAGGTTACACAGCAAGGTCACCTGATGACCAACCCACACTATAAGCCTTTTTTCTGGAAGTGGGGGTGGAGGTGGGGAGTTGGAGGAGTGGGACATGGAGCTGCCACCTCTCTCAGCAGACAGATCCAGTGGGAGTGTCTGGGACAGGCAGGCCCCACCCAGGAAGTACCCACCCTTCACCAGGTTTTGAGTTCTGTATTCCTCTGCCCAGCGAGGGAGCGGTGGTGGAACTCAAGGCACAGTCCCAACAGATGGTTTCTATTTGCAGCCACTGAGCCTGGTCCTGCCAGACTCCTGACCTATTTTGAGGAACCGAGGGCCCCGCTGGCTCAGGGATGGCCTCCCACTCACACCCCTTAACCCACAGTTTGGCAGGAGAGCAGATGGATGGTTCAGGGCCAATGGAGAAGGGAAGTAGAGGAGAAAAACTTTTGAAAATGAGGCTGGGGTGCATGTCTGAAAGTTTGAACCCCAGAGAAGAGAACCTCTGGGTGTGAACGCCAGTTTCCTGCAGTGTGTTTGTAGAAATTCAGGTTCCTAGGCTCCACTCAAGGCCTGCAGGATCACATTCTGGGAGTGGGCTGGGGAATCTGCGTTTCCTCCAAGCCTCCCAGCGTGCTGTGGACCAGGAACACTGGCATCATCTGTGAGCGGATTAGAAATGCAGACAATGGGCCCCACCTGGGACCGAAGCAGAACCTGCAGTTTAACAAGCTCCCCAGTGATTTGCAGATACTGTTAAAGTTGAGAAACACTGCTTTCCTTCTGTGCTTCTCAGACTTGAGTGTGCATCACTTTCTGATTCAGGAAGTCTGGGGTAGGGCCTGGGAGTGTGCATTTCTGCACACAAGTTGCCTGGTGATGCTGAAGTCTTTTCAGTCCCTGAGCTGTAGAGCAAGGAGCATTGTGCCCTCTGAAACCCTAGCTCTGTGACCTTTCCTAAGTCCCTTTACCTAAGTCTCAGTTTCTCCATCTGTAAAATGGATGCCATTCATACCTTTGCCCTAATATAGTTGTGAGACTCCAGTGAAGTAATGTGTGTGAAAGTGCTATGTGAACTATTATACAAAAATGATCATATAAATCTATTAAATTAATTAATCTATTAATTTATCCAATCAACCAATCAATTAAATTAATCAATTAGAAAGGACTTTAGGTGATCTCCTTTGCCCTGGACAGTCTCCCTGCCATAGAACGAGTCAGTGGAGGAGCTGGGCCTAATGCATTCCTTGAGGGCTTTATTTTGCATTCCTAGACTGTGGAGCACAAGACCAGGCATGCAGTAAGTGCTCAGTAAGGGTTGGTGGAATTTAGTCAAGACTTCTGGTTTTTGGCCGGATTCTCTTTCCACTGCAGTCTTTACTCACACCCTCCTTGTGGCTCTGGTCTCTTGATAAGGTAAGTCTAAGCAACTTTTTTTAAAAAAATTGTTTGATAGTTGAGGTGAAAGGCTGAGCTGGGGAGATGCCAGGCACAGCTGCCACCCCAAGGCTCCTTACCCGGGAAATGCCCTGCCTGATTCTTGGGATGACTTGGGATCCTGCATTCAGAGTGCCTGGCCCAAGCCCTGGCACATGGTGGACATTCCCTCAATGCAGGAGGCCTTCCCTACTGGGGGTCTGATCATGCATGTGTCCCTAAGCCAGGGCACATCAGGGCCCATATGTTTATGGTCGTGTAGACCTAGAATGGGCTGATGCTGCTCCTTGTCAAGGAAACTTCCTGAAACAATGGGCTGAGTGTGCTGGGCGGGGAAGGGGGCAATTACATCTGGGTGCTGCTGAGGAGCCCTCTACTCGTTGGTCTCTGTAGCCGGGGGACCCTGGGACCACCGCCTCATAGACCAGGACCTTGGCTCCCTGTCACCTGGCAGTGTAGAAAAAGGATAGGCCAATAAGCTGTCCCTGGGGGAATGGGGTAACTCAGCCTGGGCCTTCCCCTTCCTAAGAGATAATTTCTTTAAATTGCAACCAGGAAAGGGCATGGAAGAGACTGGTCTGCGTGCTACATTGTAGTGTCTCTGTTAGAGCAGAGGAAGCTGGCTCATCTCTCAGTGCCCCAGGTGAGAAAGGAAAAATTGAAAATCTTTACATTACTGTTAATCATCCTGAGCATAAAAGAGGGCAGTGCATCGAGTTGCCCACAGAGAAGCAGACAGCAGGCCACACGCCCAAAGCTTATTTAGGGACAAAGTCTTTGCATCGCCCACCTCGCACTGTCCCCAAGGGATGCGCATGTGTGGTGTGTATGGTGTGTGTGTGTGTGCGTGTGTGTGTGTGCGTGCGTGTGTGTGTGTGTGCGTGTGTGTGTGTGTTGGCAGTCATCATTTCCTCCTGGATGCTGGTAACAATTCAAGGGGTTTCACCAGCTGAGGGTTTAAAAACTAGAGTAGAAACTTTTTGATTAAACTGAATATTACAGAGAAAATAAAATGGCTCTTGTTTGGAAAACCCTCTGACTGATGACTGTCTCATGATGTTCTCTATCTTTCACTCATCGCCTTGTAAAAAGAATCTACTAGTTAATTTAGCACCAGCAAGGAAAGGGAAATGTGGTTGGATCTTTGGCTAACAATTCCCCTACAACAGCCTCTGTTTCCCAAATTTGCAAGGAATGCAGCAGCCTCATCTAGGTGGCTATGCTGTATCCCACATGATCTCCGGCTCAGCGCTAGAGCTCTACTCAGTAGGAGTGCCCCACAGTCAGCGGAACTGGCTCATCTACTCACCTCCTTCCTTGGACGGTTTAAATGTGAGCTATGTTGAGCCCGTGGTTGGCAGCACAGATAGAAGCCGCAAGCTGAGAGAAAGGCACGGAGAGGAGGATGGAGTGAAGTGTGAAGAGGATCGTTTTTACTTTTTAGATATGTTGGTGTGCTTCACTCTTTTGCACTTACTAATCGTGACTTTCCCTCCCTTCCTCTTAATGGCATCCATTTACCCAGAGAGGGTTAAGACTGTAAAAGCAGGAATCCAAAACATTCAGATTTTGACATCCAAAACAGGATTTTGCAACTACACAACAGTCTTAAGGGCCAGATTTGAGAGGCTTTTCTCGACTCCCATCTGCCCCTGTTAGCAAATGAGGAGTCCTGCCTGACTGACTTGATCACAGAGAGGCCCGGTCTGACACTGGAGGAAGGGGAGAGCCTGTTCTTCAAGGATGGAAAGATGGAAAGAGAGTGAGGATGAAGGAAAATAGAAGGTGAAGTGCACGTTCAGATGTATGTCCTGATATAACATACTTTTGGCCCAAATCTTAGGGGGAAATGTGCTTGGTAGGTTGAGGGCGGTGCCTCCGGCAGAGGGTAGTAGGGTTTCTCTCCAACTTCTTGGTTGGGATTCTAGAAGGAGACAGACCACTCTTCAGGATGATCATGGGCCAAATAAGAGGTGGCTCTACAGAAATAAAATGGACAAGGGAAATGGCCAGACAGAGAAGGCCAGGCATACACTCTTGAGCCTCCTTTAGCTCTTAGCTGGTAGAGAGAACCCAGTCACCCTTGCAGGAAGACATGGAAGATCTAAGAGCCACAGGCCACCAAGAGGTTGTCATGGTGAGAGGCAAGTCATCTGCATCAGAAGCTGTGGGGAAGACAGTCTAGGCCTAGGGCAAGATGACTAGTGAGACATAGGCCCAGCTGGGAATGGACCCTGCCATCAGGGTCAAGAAAAAATGGACCATGACTTTGTCAGCTGCACACTTCAGTGGCAGATGCCCAAAGAATACCCTGGGACAGGATGGGCCAGCTACACCTCAGGGGACATCACCAAGACATGTCTAAGGACCAGTGCAGAGCCAGAGGTCTCCCTTCTCTGACCCCTGAGGTCACAAAAGCCCAGCCATCTATGTCCCCAGATGCCATTTTGAAAAGAAGCCAGAGGAGGAGGAACTCTGAAAGATGAGTCCTTTGGAGTTATTCAAGCAGAAGCCAAATTACTCCAGAGGCTGAGCTTTTACATCGCAGGACTGTTTAAACTACTGAATCAGACTAATGTCACTGGATGGGGCTGACTGTGTCTTATGGCCATGACCCCGTGAAGTGGGGCTCCTGAGTGAGGTCAGAGCAGCTTCAGAGAAAATGAAGATTCTGTATCTTCTTTGCACATCCAAGTCGTCAGGGCTGCCGCACACGGTCATGAAGGCTATGCCCAGCACAGCTTGACCATGTGAACAGCGCCCCCTGGAGTTATGCAACGTCGAGGTGGGAGGGGTGTGCCCTGCAATTCCCTTCACAATGAAGTGGCCACAGAAGCAGGAGGCGGAGTCAGAGAGCTTCATCACCATCTCAGAGGCTAGGCTTGAGGAAACAAGATAATTGGGTGGGTCTCCACACCGGTAGCTCTGAAACTTCATTCCAGGCTTCTGACGCCTGGTTGTGTGGCTGCCCCTGGGAGCCTGTGAGGTCTGCCTGCCAGTCATTCTCTTGCCTCCCATTACTAACAGTAACAGAGAGAGTCTGTTTCTAGCAACCAAAAGAACCCATTCGGGCCATGGGGAAGGGAGAACATGTGGCCTCGAGCCAGTCTACACTGGCGAGTGTCTACACTGGCAAGTAGAAGCGATTTACCTCTGACAGCTGAAGAGAAGGTGCTCTCTTTGTGCCGGTGTGTCAGGACCTTCTCTGGTGTGTTTGCTGGTGTAAAAAGGCTAATGAGTCGGCCCCAGCGTATCTCTGACCAGCCTGTCCCTGGGCACTCACCCTTCCTGAGCACCGGTAGCGTTTTGTGGCTGCAGCTCCTAGTGGGTGCTTGGTATATACTTGAGGGTCTGATTGGTTCTCGTTATATGTAAAGAGAAGGCTCTAGAAGGCTATGAGCCGGGCCCACATGCCAGCTTTGAAGGCTGGAAAGAGCAAGAACTGTAAAAATGGAGAATAACAATGCCTACTCGGAGCAGTTTAGAGCCTCTTAGTCTCTCTTAGAGTGTCTTGCATACATAGTAAATAACCAATTGTTGGGTAAATGACTGGCTTTTTTGGGGTGCAGGGCGGGAATCAAGCACAATTTCAGAACTATTCCATGACTACGACGTATAGGTGTTCCCTGAGAGCAGTGGGACAAGTGCCTGGAGAAGGGAGATGTGGCAGATGCTGCTGACAGGCTACATATCAGCCATGCTCATGCTTTTCCACCTGCTTCCACTACAGGAGGGGTGCTCACTGTTCCAGCATTTCTTATACTTAGGAGAGGCTCTATGACCCAGTTCTGTGCTGGGGGGACTTCTGGGTACATTATTTTTCTTATTAATAAAAGAAGAGAGACACATAAGAAAAGCTCCTTGTTGATGTACTGGCCGATGCGCTGCTTCCTGCCTTTGCATTTGAGAATGTAAAGCCTGGAGCTGTGGCAGCCATCTTGGGCTCATGAGCTGACAAGCCCATGATCAAAAGCCAACATGACGATGAGGCAGACCATAAGGATAGAAAAGCCTACACCCTTAATGACTCTGCTGAGCCACAAAACCAACCCTAGGACCTCCTCCCTCTAGGCCTCTTGTACAATAAACCATAAATATGCTTACAGATTGAGTAATTATTGGTTGATTTTTTAAAAATTATTTGTAGCCAAGAGTACCCCAACTGAGATGGGGGTAGCAGATGTCTGAGTCTTTGGACACTGCGGTGATCTGTCTCCTTGAGGTCTCTGTCTCAGAGGCACTTCCCCCACAGCCAGGAACCTAGAGACCATGAGGAGGCACAGACACCACACAGCCCCACCCATGCCCAGCAGGCTTGCCCTTGCCAGAGGGCCAGGAAAACTTAGGGCCTTCCATTCCCTTTCCAGGTTTTCTCTCATCTCAGCAGAGTTCTTCCCAGTAAGCTGATGTTGCTGGAAAAGTTGCTCAGCTCTGGGGTAGCAGTGATGACCATTGGGGGAAAAAAAATAGTCAGATTCATACTGTCCTTGCTAAACAACCGCTCACATGGCCCCTCGCGGGTCCAGGGTTTTCAATTAACATCTTCTTCAGTCCATTCAGATCTTCCTGATCTGATCCCCACAGAGGCTGCTCCTGGCACTGACCCTTCGTAGGTCCCCTGTCCACTTTATGAACACATTATGAAGCCTTTGAAGTTGCTCGGTGCTCGGCCTTTCCACACACACCATTTCCTCCCAAATCTGGTCCCAGGCTGTGTTCTTACTTCAGGCCCTCTTAGTCGCTATGAAAATCAAAGCTGCAGTTCCTCGACTGTCAACTCACTGGCATCATCTGGCCTCTGCAGACTCACCTCTGCAGAGAGTCTCTCTACTCATCTCTCCTGTGGAGTCAGAACCATCCAGTCTGCAGGGCACGTTTATGAAAATAGGAAAAAGTGCCCCTTCCTTTGGGCAGTTGCAGCTCGGAAAGTGGAACATAGGCTGAATTTCCGCTTGCTCCTCTACCAGATGCCCTTGTGCTGCACATGGTGGCCATGCATGGAGCCTTTCTAATTACCTTCCGGTGTTTCTGACCTTAATGCTATTCTCAGATTTTGACTACTCCAGAACTTCCAATGTGGAGTAGCCAAGTTCAAGGGGAAACAACTGTACAGAACACCAAGACCTACTTAAACTCCCCAGCACAGCCCCGTGGCTCACCCAGCACCTCCTTGCAGGTCTCACCTCCCAGGCTCTTCTCTAGTTAAAGTCACAGCACCTTTGCCGCCCAATTCCAGTTCATTTTCCTCTGCCTTGTCTGGAGGTGAATCACACGGCTGTCCCCAGAGACATGGGGGGGTCCCTCCCTCCCATGTTCTCATCCTACCCAAATTAGGTAGGTGCTATTATGTTCACCTAATTACAGGGGAGGAAATCGAGGCACAGAGGTTAGGTAACTTGCTCGAGGTCATCCAAGGAAGAGGCAGAGGTGGGATTTGAATCCAGGCCTTTCAGGTCCACTGGGTGTGTGTTCAGCAAGCAAGCTATGGTAACTACTGTGGGAATTAAATGAGATAAAGCATGCAAAATGCTCGGCACACAGAAGGCACCTGATATATGGTCATTATGTTAATGTATCATTACTGTTAAACATTTATTGTCATTATTATTACTAATTATGCAAAATGCTCACTGAAGTCAAGTTGGCCCTTCCTCCCTTTCCTCTCTCTCCTGTGCTGATATGGCTGTTTCGGTTGTGGGTGGGAGTCTTGGCACTCTTTATACAAGATTTCCTGCTGGGTTTCCAGTTGGAGGGCAGGGAGACAATATTTGGGGTACAGAGGAGAAGACAAATAAACCTCTTCAGCACAGAGCCCCATTGAACTGGTGGTATGTCAGACACACAGCAAATCAAGTTGGCTAACAGGGGAAGCTGGGAAATGTGGGTAAGCAAGGGTTCTGGGGCAGAAAGGAAGCCATTCCCACGAACCTGGGGGTTTAAGGGTAGAGAAGCAGACAAAAGGATATCAAGCTGCCTTTGCTGAGATTCAACTCAACAAATGATAACTGAACTGCCTAATACAATCCCGAGGCCCAGTGCAAATGCCACTTCCTCCAGGAAGCCTTTCTAGGTGTCCCAGTAGAATCAATGCCTTCCTCTCCTCTGCTCTCAGAACATTCTATATTTTCAGCCAACTGCCTATATCATGCCTACTTCGTTTCAGATTTATGGCACAAAGAAGCTGAATGTCTTTTTGACTATAGGCTCCTGGAGAGCAGGGGCCAGGTCTATGATGTCTATATCTCCTATAGGGCTTTACGTACAGCAGAGGCTTAATGAAGGCTTGTCGCGTGAATAGTGAATGAATGAGACACAGCTTCCACCTGCTTTGGGCCTCTTGTTTCTGCATAATCATTGCAAACAGCTTTGTGGTTGGTGAGACCCCAGAGCGGGCCTGGGAAGTACACAACATGAGGGTCCCGCTGAAAGTGGAGGGACAGTGGGGGAGACTGTGACTCCTTCCCACTAACGACAAGGCTCTGCCTGACCAGGAGGAGGGCGGCATCACTCCTCAGGACGCATTTCCTTCCCTGGTCCTGGCTTTGGCCAGCACCCAGTCATCCCCTCAGGCGGGTATCAGCCCAGGTCTGTCCAGGCCCCCCTCCTGCCTGCCTACTTCCTGCTCACATCACCCCATCTGGCCCGGCAGAAAAAAAACAGACCTGTCACAGCGCCTCCCACCAAACCATCATCTTGGGTCTCCTCTCCCACTAACTCGTGCTGCAGCCAGATTCATCTCACTGTCCTGGGAACGTAGTTGCCTCCCCCTCAGAAATGTTTTAGGTCACGATTGGTGGTGGTTATACAACCGTATGCAGTTGTTGAAACACACAGAACTATACACTCAAAAGGATGGCTTTTAGTGCATGTAAATTATACAATAAACCTGACTTTTAAAAATTCCCCATAGAAATATTTATCCTGGTCCTTAATGAAGAAAGTTTCATAAAAGAAACTGTGGGAAGCTTCTAGTTTAGAGATCCTTAAGTCCTGTTTGGTAGCCCGAGGGGACCCAGGTCCCTTTGCCCATGCAGTGGCATGTTCTGGACGCCCATTGCGAGGAGCCTTAGTTGAGCACAGAGGAAGGGTCCCTGGGCAGGCTGCCACATGTTCTGTACTGTCCCCACTCTGGGCAGGTGGGCCTTCAGCCAACAGTATCAAAGTAAAAAATAGAGACCCCCCTGAGTGCCACCTCAGATCCACTGAATTAGAATCTCTGGGTGACGGACCCCAGAACTCTGCTGGTCTGATGTTTACAAAGCCCCTCAGGTGATTTCAATGCAGAATTAATATTTGAGATACATCATATAATCGTTTTAGGCCCTAGAGACAGCAGTTTCTAATATGAGTTCCAGGCTGGGGAAAACACTGAATGATATTTTTAAAAGACTCTGATCATATATGCAACCCTATTATTATTTGTGCTAGTAATTGTGTACACTGTCGATTCTAATATCTTACCTTGGTAGAGTGCTTCAAGCTTACAGAGCACCCTGACACAGATTACCTCATCAAAGCCATCCAGCTGGCTTTTTTTTATCCCCATTTATTGAATAAGGAGTTAGAGAAAGAGGTTAGGTCACTTGCCAAGATGGAGCAGGACCTGCAACCAGGTCCTTAGAGTCCATCTCTCCTCTCTTCCATCATCCAGCCCCTAGGGTTCGAAATCCTCCTTCCCCCCAGAGGCTGAATTGAGGAAGGCTGGATAGAGAGGGAGGAATCTGAAAAGGTTTCCTCTCAGTCCAGCGTCAAGAAACCTGTTTGTGCTCCCTGAGCCCCGTGGCAGAGCGGCTGCTGAGATCTGTGATGTAGGCAGTGAGGGGTAGGGCTGCTCCAGGTGCCCACCTCCAACCTCATTCTGAGCAAGTGGCACAAATTAGGGTTCCCCCAGCTGTGATGCAGCATGTAGTCGTCGCCCCCAGCCCACCCGCCTGCCTCTGCTGCTCCCTTGGAGTGTCAGACTCCTGGATGTGGGGATTTCCCGAGTGAAGGAACTTGCAGGCTGCCCTTCCCTGGGGGTCTGCCCCTCTGCCTGACAGGACTCGTGGACACTGGGATGGCCTCCGCATCATGCTGGGAGGCTGGCCTCACCCACTTCTGTCCCATTGGGATGGGACAACGTGGGGCTGAGGAGGAAGGCTATGGGTAGGAAGAACTGGAGGTCACTCATGTCAGAGTGCACATGTTGGATATGCCCAGGTTTCCCACATGAACTTCCAATGATGTGCAAAGGGCCTATGGTCTCAATCCAGCTGCTTCAGTTCTGGCCCCAGCTCTGCTGCTCCGGCAAGTCTCGGGGCCTCAATTCCAGAGGCAGTACAGAGTGGAAGTGAAAGGAGCTGAGCCTCTTCCTCACTGTGTGATCCTGAGCAAGCAACACCACTTCTCTGAGCCTCAGTTTCCTCATCTGTAGAAGGGGCATGATATTAACAGTGCTGACCGCATAGGGTTCATGTGAAGATTAGATTTCATAAACTATACAAAGCACCTGGCACCTGACATATTCCTGGCCTTTATATGTTTTAGCTGTCATCACCGCCACCATCATCCTCAGCTTCCCAGTCTATTAAATGGGAATAATCTTAATCCTTTCCCTGCCCACCTCACAGAAGTATTGTGGGATAAGGAAAACAAAACTGTAAATTCCATGAGGACAGGGCCTGTGTCTCCCTTGTTCCCCAGATGCATCCCCAAGATGCAGAATAGTGCTTAGCAATAGTAGGTACTCAGAATCTATGAGTAAATGAATGAATGAATGAATGTAGTGTGGGGATGTATCTTGTGACTCTAAAAACACACCATAGAGGTGAGCTGCTTTTGTTTCTAATGAGTAGTTGGTGATATCCAACGAAGAATGGATTGTGTTGGGGAGTCCTGAGTTACCTATCACTGGAGGCAATTAAAGAAACTGGAAGGTCACTTGGCACAGGTGTCAGAGATGAGACTCACACATCAGGTTTGGGTTGAACTAGATGACACCTCAAGAGTCCTTTCCAACTAAGAGTAAATGACAGGCTCACTCATCCCATCCCACACCCTTCCAGTCACCAACAGCTCTCAGTCAAGTTTTGTCTAGTCAATTCACACTCAAGCGAATGTAAATCAGTTGTCACATTCTCACACTACGGTCACATACTTCACCCAGATGGATGGTCTCAAAGACACACTCATGTCCATACACACACTCCACTTTGCACACACAGCCACTCAGCGAGCAGTTGCCACCTCATCATCACTAACACAGTAGCAACTAAGGCACTGAGCTCTCACTATAAACCAGCTGTGCACAAAGTCCTCATCCCACTTGGTCTCACGAATTCTCACTCCTAAGAGGAAGGACCCATTATTCTCATTTTAAAAATGGAAAACCAAGGCTCAAGGTGAAACGACTTGCTCACAATCACATGGCTGGCGGGAGCAGAGCTGGGTCTTGAATCTTGAATCTCACTCCAAAGCCTGTCCACTTGAGCCACACTTCCTCCCCAACACAAACCAACAACCAAACCAAAGTAAGCCCAACTGGTTCTCACAAGGCTGCTTCCAGCCCGGCAATCATCCCAACCTTGATGACACAGCCAATTGGGCACCATGCCCTTCGGGAAAGGTAGAGTTGTGAAGCCAAAGGCATATTCTAGTCTCGGGTGTGTGTGCGCTGGTCTCCAGGTTCATGCAAGTGTGGAACCCTGGCCAACAATGGACTCTTGCTTGCAAATGGTTCCAACCCTCCTTTGTAGCTTGTCTCTGCTACCGCCTCCCTCAGCCCTATATTCCAGCTAAAGTAGATCCTTCCTGGTCACCTCTGGGCCTTTGCTCAGGCTGGCCCC
>NW_006442109.1:7559408-7568819 GCF_000325575.1 Pteropus alecto
AGCAAATCCTATTGAACGGCATAAGTACAGTTCAGATGTCTCCTGCTCTGCAAAACCATTCTGATCTCTGCGAGAACTCGTCACTCCCCACTCTGTGCTCCCTTCATAACACTCCATAATACTTGGTCCATTGCTCCATTCCAGCACTTACTGCATTGTTCTCTGGCTAGTTGTTTATGTGTCTGACTCCCTCACCAGATTGGGTCCCTTGGGGCTAGAGCAGTGTCTGATACCGTGTAAGAGTCCATCTGTGAGCACGGGGCCTGGCACCACAAAGATGCCTAATAAATGCTGTGGCTTCATCATTTATGGCCTGGGCGGTCACCACGCAGGCCGCTGCAAGGTTTGTGGGGATCACATAGTTGAGAACGTTTACTGCTGATATCATCCGTCCACACCAAGCCGAGTAATAAGCCCATTAATGAGCAGCTGAGGAGAACATCTGGGGCTCGTTCAGAAAACTATAGCTTCCCAGAAGTGGAGCGGCATTTGACTGAGCATGGACTGATCATGCTGCTCCTGAGTGGAGTCCAGCCAGCAGACTGCCTTGTTTATACCCAGCTGACTTTCTACCATTCGTTGGGGGATTTCATCACAGAAACTGGCTCCCCTCCCGACCCTGCCTGACACACACAGTGGGAAGGCCTCGTCCTGCCATGGCTGGCTGGGTGATGGGAGGCCAACACCCTCACTGGGCTTCAGTTTGTTCAGCCAAAAAAACAGTAGAAACAGAAACCCCTGCTGTGTCTGCCTTGTAGGGCTGGGGTAAAAGGGGAATGAGTGAGTAAAAGACAGAAAGCATTTGGAAATATAAAAATGATTCAGAAGCAGGATGTGTAGACAGATGAGGTTGGAAAAGGAAGCCTCTCTTCCCTCTTGTGGCTTAAAATAACCTACAAGACCCACAGACGAGGGCCTTTCTGGGTCTTGGTTTCATCATCTGTCAGATCAAGGGTTGAACTGAATCAGTGTTTTCCAAACTTCATCATTTCCATACCACTGCCAACATGCTTTTGCTATCCCTACAAATCACCTGAACCATATTTATTTAAGAATTTTGTTTACATCAACCCTTCTTAAAATTTAAATATCTGCCGGAGCCTCATTCTGAGCAATTTTATCTGTGACGTAGCTGGTTTGACGTGTTAGCTATATATTTTTCTAATACGCATTAAATAAATGTGCAACAATTAAATTAAACCGTGTTCATCTAGGATTAACTGAAACCGCCTTTCACACCACTGTCGGTCCACATCCATTTTTTGAGAAACAGAGAGAGACAAGATCCGTAGGGCCCTTTCCTGCTCCGAGAGTGCAAGGTTTATACTTATATGATGCACTCACCGGACATCCAGCCCTGGGACAGAAGCCCCAGGAGATGGTAAAACAATTCCCATCCTCTAGGAGCTTCCAATTTAGTTTGTAAAAAAAAAAAAAAAAAATGTTGTTTCAGTGTGTTTAATTTGTATTTTATTGAAAGCCTGCTCTAAGGCATTTTACCAAAATGCACATATTACAGATCTCCTTGAGCTCATCTTCTATGCTGACGCCATTCTGCTCTTTCCCAGATAAAACTGATCATGTCACTTCTCTTTCTCAAAAATGTACAATGCTTTCCTCTTACCTACAGAATGAAATTAAATATTTCCAGGCCGTATGCATGCATCCCCGTGAACTGGCCCCAAAATATCTTTAGGGTCACATCTTTAGGAACTGCATATTTAGGTCACAGTGGATCTGCCCGAGTTCAAACCTTGGCTCTACCACTTAGTAGCCACGTGACCCTAGCAAGTTATATAACTTCTCTGAGTCCCAGTTTCCTCATCTGGAACACGAAGAGCTCTTGTCATACGATTATTACGAGGACCGAGTGTGGGAACCCAGGAAAGGGCTGCTCACATGCCAGGCACATTGGCGTCAGTTCTCCCACGATGCACTCCTGCACCTCCCGGCTGTGCCTGAGCTGTCGCCTGGCTGGGCTGCCTTTCCCCCTTCTCTGTTGACTTAAATCCTATCATTCATCCCAACCCAGTCAAAAGAACCCATTTCTTGCTTCTCAAATTCCCAAGTACATAACTTATATGCAGTATAATAAACTGGTGTTTATTATATTACACTGGTTTTATATTGCATATAAATTTTATATTACACTCAACTGGTGTTTCTTACACTGGAGAGTCGCCTCCTACCAGTAGGTTATGAAATCAAAGTGGTAGGTTGCTACCAGCATAAAAAATGAAACAGAGCAGAAAAGATTAGAAAATATCAGAGCGCATGGCATGACTTTTGGTTTTGTAAATATAATATATATTTGTGTGTGTATTTGTGTGTGTAGATGCACACGCACATGTGCATGCTTGGTGACAACGTACAATTATTTTCTTACCAGGAGTCACAGCTAAAAATCATCTGAAAGCCACAGCACTAACTGTGGGTTCCTGGAGGGCAGGGACCGAGTCAGGTTTACCTCTGTGTCCCCAGCACTTAGCACACAGTAGAGACTCAAAAAATATTTATGAAGGGAACTGAAAATCCAGTAATCCAGAAGAATGTATTTACTAGGGCATTCCAGGTGCCTGAATTCAGCCATAAAGCCTCATGCTCAGCCACAACATCTGAGGGTCCCATTCAGGCATAAGACCCACCCAGCAGAATGGTGGCCCAGTGGGAATTTCAAGATCCAGGTTGTTGGGTGTAGGTGGAAAAGAACAGCATGGCTTAGTCCAGGCTTATCCAGGACCTTCTCCTTTAAGGACTCCACTTTCATCTTCTGTAAATTGGGAGTGATGATGACAGCAGTGCCCATCCCACAAGGAGAGAATACAGTGAAGAAAGCCTAGAGTTCAACTGGTCCTCCTCTTCACATCGAGTTTGCTGACAACAAATACATATGAGCACATACACACATTCACAAATATACTCACAGACACACATGCAGGCATGCACGCCTGCACGCATGTTACTTTTCACTTCTTAGGTGAGAATGTGGAGGCCCAGTGAGGGCAAGTGTCTGCTCAAGGTCGCATGGCAGGTTAGTGGCAACCTAGAGCTGGGACTAGAACCAAGTCTCTTGATTCTCAGACCAAGAGTGAGGAGAGGACAAATGAGGCATTAAATAGAAAAGGACTTAGAAAACCACAGATAGTCCCTTTCCAGAATGAGAGGTGATGTCAAGGTCCAGGGGTAGGATCTGCAGGTAGAGGCCACAGTGGCTGGTATGCCTCCCTTCTCCCATGCTGCCTCTGGGTTTCTGCTCATTCTCAGCTGCCAGTCCCCCAAGGTCACCCGTACCAGGATGGCCCCCTGTCTAGCTTTGTAGAGCTGGAGGGAGCTGATGTCATGGGAAAGCACGGGCTTGGAGGCAAACGGAATGGCTGTAACTTAGTCCCAACAATCCACAAGCCATTTTCTCTTAACCCCTTAGAGCCCTGGACCCTCATCTGTTAACCAAGGTTATTGCTCTTCACTTCCATGTTTTTTGGGAGGATTAAATGGGACAAGGTAAGTTAAATACCTGGTGTGCGTAAACATTAGTTTCTTCCTTCCCCCCTCTCCCTCGAAACCCTTTATTTCATCCTCAGAGATTTCTTCCAAATAAAAACAAAATACCTCTGACCTTCTTCTTCTGCTCTAATACCATCAATGTCCCTACACTAAGAGAATAAAGTCCAAATTCCCAAGTCCAACACTCGTAATCCTTCATGGATTGGATCCTATTTCTTTATCTCTTTAGCCTTTTTAATCCATCAATGGAATGGATCAGTCACCTGTCATCTGAGATCACAGAGTCTGCTGAGAATGAACATGAACACACATACAAGCTCAAAATTACACACACACACACGCGCACACACACACACACACACACAGCACTCTCCCTTCAGATTTGCCTGCCCTATATCCTCCTTTCAAAACCCCAATTCTGAAAGCAGATCCATGTGATTGGAATTAGTCTGCCTGTATGAGTTTGGTTTTAGAACAAAATGCACTCAGCACATTGTGTAATCGCTCACGTCTGCTTGTCTTTCCCATGAGACTGTGAGTATCTAGGAGGCAGGTCGCAGATCCTGGGGCCCTGGGTAAGGCCAGGCCCTGGCATAGGGGGATCTCACAGGTGACCGCAGCATGGGATTCCCTGCGTGTGCTATGGTCCACGTGCTGATAGACGCATGCACGGCCTGTCACGATCATTTGAGCTACGGCCTAGATGACTCACACAATTGCCCAGGGCATCCAGCAGTCCACTTAAATCTGGACCTAGGGTGGCCACCTGCTTTTACAAAGTTGTGCAGCAGGGCAGCAAGGCCAGTGGGCCAGGCAGCCAGAGGCCCTGGGGGGAACGGGGTGACCTTAAGTAAAGGCTTCCCCTTCTGTTGGAGTCACAGTAAAATTCCGAAATCTATAAATAACACTGAAAATATGGTTAAATACCTTTCTGAGAAGGAACTAAGACAACCGAAGAGCTTTCTCAAGCTACATGAATCCTCTTCAAGATTTTTAACCTTCCTCCCCCTAATAAATGTATATCAGAACATGAGGTGGTAGAGAAGAAATATGACTATTATTCTGAAAAGCCTCCCAAGATAACTCTGATTAGTCATGGCTCCAGCAGCAACTTAATTATGCCCATCATTATACTGTTCACAACCAAATCGCTATAAGATGCAGTCAGTCCATGGGCAATCCAAGCCAGGACACAAAGCCTAACCAACCCAAGCCAGGACACAATGTGCTCCAGTCAGAGCGAAGGGCAGTGGATAAAGGGTTCTTCCAGCACAGAACGGAGAAAGGGCTCCTGGGACAAGGCTGCTGGGAGGAGGGAGTGTGCCCTGCGTGTCAATTACCCAGTAGGTCTGGCCCACAGTAGGGGTTCTATAAATGGCAGCTTCCCCCACCATCCTCATCTGGGTGATGTTTTGTCCTCCATCAGGCAGTAAACATCTAGGAGGGAGGGCTATGCATCTTCCTTCTGCTTCTCCTCCGAGCCTGAGACACACACAGCCTCTGGCTCAGGACTGGGCCCATCACAAAGGCTCAGAAAACCTTTCTCATTTCACGAATATCTACTGTGTGGTTGTCCTGCACCAGGCCCCCAAGTTGGGGGTTACAGAGAGGAACAAGACCGGCCTGCACCCCTCAGGAGGCTCCCTGTCCAGGGGCCATGACTGATTCTCTGTCCACCCTGAAAAGGTCAGCATTAGTCTGTCTTGTGACCCTCAAGCCATATGATAGGTACCCCAGAGAATTCCTGGTTGATTGGGGCCAGGGTTAGCAAGAGAGGCTCTATTAATGACCAAATAGTGCATTCTGAGTCAGCATGGGAGCCCTGGGAGGTGGAGGGACCATTTCCCTGGCTGCCTTAAACGTTAAGTAAGTCATCCCTCCTGCTTCAGCCAGGAAGGCGTGCAGGGGCACATGTGACGCCTCATCTCTCTCCTCTCAGACACCCCACTGCAGAGCCCATCTACTGTATACAGAACCCCCCACCATTCTACCCTCTGGGCATCCAGTGCCTGGTAAATAAGACTCTGTGGGGGGCCAAGCCCCCACTCCACCCGGCTCCCACACACAGAAGCTTTGTCCGAGCTGCTGATGCATAATACATGGGCACAGGCCCGGACCAGCCGCGCGCCCATCTTGGACAACAGGCCCGTCACTAAGAGGCTGCGAGGGGCACAGCCAGGACACAATGTGCTCTAGTCAGAGCTGAGGGCAGTGGATAAAGAGCCCACTGGGGCTCTGGAACCGGCCCCTCCCCCAGTGCACAGCGTAGGGGTGGAGAGGAAGGCGGTCCCCAGAGGGCCTCAGGGGGCCTGGGTGGGGGAGCTGAAATCCTCCCAGCCACTTTCCAGTGCAGTCTCCAGCCATAACCTTGACTCTCAGGCTTAGCTACTTCTCCTCTGTGACCTGTGGAGAATCACCCAGGATTCCTCCTTGTTTTGGTCCCATTGTTCCTTCTTTAAAGAGTTTCTCCAGCAGGTGTTGGCACCTGTCAGGATCTAGTATGCTCCTTGGCGTCTTGGGCTCCTTGATCTTGACTGGACCCATGCCTGCATGTCAGTGGGAAAACAACATGGGGATAACAGAGGATAAGAGCGGGGTGTTATGAATCACCTGCTACGTACTTCCTAAAATAAGCTATGCGCAATTTTTTTTTGTGATAAAACAGCACCCTTTCTCTTGCAGGATATTTGAGTAGAATAAATCCACATGCAACCTAGCTCTATATAAGCAGATTGGAGAATTAGGTGTACAGATGCTTTAGCAATAAGGGTCTGGGCAATTCGTTTTTGAACCACCATGCAAACACATTAAAGACATGTTCAGAGGTTCTCACTGACACAGAGGTGCTTATATTGGAGCCCACTCCCAGAGATTCTGATTTAGGAGGTCTAGATGAGAGCCCAGGAATATGCATTTTAACAAGCATCTAAGAGATTCTAATGCAGGTGGGCCACAGATGATACTTTAAGACACAGTGGTTAATGAAAAAATTACAGGTTTCAAATATGCAAATAAGTACCACACACTGGTGGTTCACTAAACAACCCACAACAAACTAAATTAATCATGATGGAGTTAAACTCACAGTAATTTATAATTAAAAAGCAGCAATAGCAGCAATTGGATATTGGAACCAACTCAAGATGACACTGAGGGCAAAATGTCCTTACTGAGAATTTCTCGAGTTCCAGCAGTCTATACAGGTACACGCAGTAGGAGATTTGTCAAGAACTGCAAAAGGCACCACTCATCTTCATAGAATTCTGATTTCGAGGCCCCAATAAGTTCTAGGGATGTATTGATTTGGGTTTACAAATACCATGCTTTGATAATCCTTGTTCGATACAAGAGAATATTTATAAGCAACTTTTGGTTGTGTATTAAAATAAAGATCTGTGGAATTGTGCTTCATTGGCTCTTAAAAATCCAAGGAAATGCTTGCAATTCCAAATCTGTTCTCAATCCTTTAGGGAGAGCTTTGCCACCCACCAGTGGACTGAAGGCTGTTCCTTTAAGATTTGCTGCATAGAAAGAAAGGAGGGAAGGCATGTGAGGGTTGAGAAGGGGAAGGAGTCAAGTTCAACCTATTTTGACAAATCACAATTTGGTAAACCGTTTTAGTAAGCTGCTGTTGTCATCATGCAACTATTTGGAGCCCTAAAGCTCTGGGCTTTAAGATCTGTTTTTAAGAAAGATTGATCATTTCCTCCTAAATTCTGTCCTCCTAGTCTCAAAGTAATTGGGTCTCATTTTTAGCGGGGAAAAAGGTTACATTTCCCAGCCACCTTTGCATCTGAGTGTGTGGTCATGTAATGAAGTTGTGGCCAATAGGATGTGAGCAGTAGTAATACGTGGCAGCTCCAGGTCATCTCTAGTAAAGGAAGAAAGTGCACTCCACTTCTTTCCTCCTATCGCGTAGGTTGAAACATGGATGGGGGTGAGACATCTTCAGTGACAGAGCAACACGAGAGAAGGAACCTGGGCGTCTATCCACTTTGGAAGGAAGAGCCATGTTCATAGTCCGGACATATATCTAGACTGTAATGTGAACAAAAATAAACTTTAATTTTGTTTATGCCACTTCGGGTCTTTATTAGAGCAATTCAAACCATGTGCTAACCAAAGCACTGTTTCTAACTCCTATTTCTCACTTACATGACCCTGGGGGGTGGGAAGAAGGGGTCTGCCCCCTTATTTTGAGAGACCAGTTAAGATAAAGCACAGAAGCTAGACTTTAAGGCTTCTGTCACCTGCGTTCTGGAATTCCTGGGGAAGAAGAGAAAGCAGCAGTTTTCTCTAAAGGGTTGTCAGGAGTTTTGGTGAAGTTTGTTTGGGAAGGGAGTCCCATGTCAAGCTAAACCTGGCTATTCCAATCTCCTGAGCACTTCCCGGGGTACTTAATGGTTTTGACTTTCTGCCTGGCTAAGAGATACCAAGAAAGTTGTTCCAGGCCCCAATGAACTAGGGGTGAGGGAGGCTTGGGTCAGTTATAAATCAGCTATGCCATCTGTCTCTCCCCAAATGCTGGGAGCGCCTAAGCTATAAATTTCCTGAAGGAAGAATCCTAAAGATCATCCAATCCCACTTCCTTGTTGACCGAGGAGGAAACTGAGGTGTGAAGAAAGGAAGTCATGTGTTCAAGGTCAGTTAGAGAGCAAGTTATCAGTAGGCCAAGGCTTGAACCCAGGTCTCCTGGCCCCACCCAGTCCAGTGCTCTTTTTAGAATTTGTGCTCCAACTGGTAGAACTAAAGGTCTGCAAAGTCTTACCAAACAAACTTCCCTCACTCCAACAGCTCTCCTGCCCTCCCCAGACTTTTAGCACCCTCTCCTACACCACCCATTCCTGTATTTGAAATGCTGTGTTGGGCATTTCTCATTCCCCTGTTCTCTCCAGTTCTCTCTCTCTCTCTCTCTCTCTCTCTCTATAAGAAAGGAAAACAAAAAATCTCTCTCTCTCTCTCTCTCTCTCCCCTCTTCCCATCATACACATACAAACACACACACACATTCATAAATAACTGGAGTTATTCATGGTTGATTTGTCCTTATTATCATCATTTCAAAATCTTCACACAAAGAACTTCATAGAAAATAAGAATTTGGGAGGTAAGTGTAATGCCCTCTATAATCACTTTTGGTCCTTGTCAACGTGTACATGTATGTGCATCGAGAGCTTCTAAGATCTTCATTCATTTTTTTGTCTCATTATACCTACTCCTGGGAATTCCTAACAAACAATGAGCGATGTGGACACATTTCACATATAAGAATGTTTCTTAAAAGTAGAAAGTTGGACCTATCTAAATATCCAATAATAAGAGGCTGATAAAATCAAATATGTTTATGTTCTTATGATAGACTATTAGAGAAGCATAAAAATCATGCCTTTGAAGCACATCTATACTTCATCAAATCTCATTCAATTGATTGTAGGACTGACCTTTTTTTTATGTTCTTCTGAGAAAGAAAAACATATAATTAACTACAACATGCTATCGATTGAAAATATATTCCAATTTCAGAGATCACAAAATTGAAGTATTATAATCAATGAAATATAGCATAAATAACATCATGGGGAAATGCTCCAGATATAATGTTATAATATTAAATGCAAAAGGTACGATATACTCATATACATTCAGAAAAAAAAAAGTGAAAGGAAAAGCACAAGAATGCAAAGCGATCTTAAGAGGGTAAGAGAAAGAATGATATTTTATTTCCATCTTCACACTTTTTTGATTTTCCAGATTTCCAGAATGAACATATATCATTTTATAATGTGAAAAGCTATTACTTAAAAGATAAATATAAAAACGAATACAATGAAACAGGTAAAATTACGGGGAGCATGAGCACATCCACAGAGAGAGCTGGTTTCCACGAGCCTTACTCAGTGGCTGGGG
>NW_006442109.1:7568840-7590438 GCF_000325575.1 Pteropus alecto
TGCTGAAGAAATGCAGTCGGCATTGCTTAGTTGGCGTTCAGTATAGGGAATGTTTCTCAGTCTTCTGCGAACACAAATGAAGCTTTGTACAAAATGCTTTTTAAGATTTTTCCCTCTTGGGTTATTTCCTTGGCTACTTCCAGGCCATGGGATGGAGGTACTACCTGACATCTCTGGGTGTTTGTGAGTTGGAGTCAGGGACAGGTTAATGTCCAAGGTGCATTTTCGCTCTGACGCTCTGTTTCTATATGTGAACATCCTGGACTGGCCTGAAGCCATGTTGGCCCCCCAGACCCACCTTACAGAATTCGAAATTCTTCCACTGGGGGAGCAGAGTATCTTACTCTGCAAGGTGATAAGCCATTTTAAAAAGTGAAATGACAACCTCAGTTCTTTGAGAGATGGGACCCTAGGAGACATGTACCCTCAGGTATGAAAGACGGAAGTAGGATCTAGTCTGAGATCAGGTTTCCACAAAAAGAACTTAAAGGCACAGGGTGCTTGAGGGGAGGGTGAGGGATGGATGGGAGGAGAGCAGGAGGAGATGTAAGAGGGGAGGGGACATTAGAGAAATGCAGAAGGGACATGGTACGAAAGGAAAGAGCACAAGAGAGGAGACCTGGGACACGGGAGACAACCTGCTCAAGAGAAGGCAGCCAGCTAGAGTCAGGACTGCCTTCCTGCAGAGCCAGGAAAATGCTAATCTCTACCATCTTCGATTGCCATACCAAACTCCCTAGAGGCATTTGTATCAGTAGGAAAAAATTGAGAGGGGCGATATATAAATATAAAATGGAGGGCATAAACCAAGTGATCTCTAAAATCCTTTCTGATTTGGACATCTTATATGTCCAGAACAGATGACAGTCAAGTCACTCATTATTTAAAAAATTATTTTTAATAATAATTTTATATATTTATGGTGTCAAACATTATTTGATATACATAGTGAAATAATTACTACAGTCAAGCTAATTAACATATTATCTCCCAAAAATACCATTTTGTTGTGGGTGGTGAGAACACCTGAAATCTACTCTTCAAGTAAATTTCCAGTATTCAATTCGGTATGTTAACTATATACAGTCATCAGGCTCTGTGTTAGATCTCTAAGCTTGTTCACCCTATACAACTGCAATCCTGAACCCTTGGGCCAACAGGTCCCTATTTCCCCCACCTCCCTGTCCTTGGCAACCACCTATCTACCCTCTGCTTTTATGTATCCGGCTTTGTAAGATTCCAAGTGTAAGAGATCGTACAGTTTTTTCTTTCTATGTCTGGCTTATTTCAGTGAGCATAATGTCCTCCAGTTTCATCCATGTTGTTGCAAATGGCAGAACCCCCTTTTTAAAAGCTGAATAATATTCCATTGTGAATATATACCACATTTTTTTTATCCAGTTATCTATTGACAGATACGTTGTTTCTGTATCTTGGCTATTGTGAATAATACTGCAATGAATATGGGGGTACGGACAGCTCTTTGAGATACTGGTTTCATTTCCTCTGGATAGTTTTAGTTTTCTGAGGAAACTCCATACTGTTTTCCATAATGGCTGAACAAATTTACATTCCCATCAACAGTACGCATGGGTTCCCTTTTCTCCACACACTCACCAACACTTACTAGCTTTTATTCTTTTGACAATAGCCATCCTAACAGGTGTGCAGAGATATCTCATTGTGGTTTTGATTTGCATTTCCCTGATGATTAGTGATGTTGAGCATCTTTTCATATACCTGTTGGCCATTTGTATATCTTCTTTGGAAAAATTTCTAGTCAGATCCTTTACCTATTCTTTTTTGTTGTTTGTTTTTTTGCTATTGAGTTGTATGAGTTTCTTTTATATTTTGGATATTAACCTCTTATTAGATATATGGTTTAGAAATATGTTCTCTGTAGGTTGCCTTTTCATTTCCTTTGCTGTGCAGAATTCTTTAGTTTGATGTAGTCCCACTTGTTTATTTTTGCTTTTGTTGCCTGAGCTTTTGCTGTCATTTCCAAAAAATCATTGCCAAGGCTAATGTCAAGGAGCTTTTTCTCTATGTTTTCTTCTAGAAGTTTTACAGTTTCATACATTATATTGAAGTCTTTAAAGTCTTCGATCAATTTTGAGTTAATTTTTGTGTGTGCTATAAGAATCCAATTTCATTCTTTTGCATATGAATATCCAGTTTCCCCAGCACCATGTATTGAAGAGACTATCGTTCCCCCATTGTGTATTCTTGGTGCTACTATAGAAAATTAGCTGACTGTATATGCTCAGGTTTATTTCTGAGCTCAAGTCACTCATTTTAGTCGTCAAATAATTATTCAATATATTATCTGTGCAAGGCACAGCATTAAGACCACAGGAGCTGCACAGAGAAATGGGAGGAGGGAACCATACTTATGGAAGATTTAATACTTATCAGGTGTGGAGGTACCTCATCATTAGTGACAATCCTAGGAGGCAGGTATTATTTTCCCTATCCTACAGGTAACACAACTGACGCTTAGACCTGTTAGGTCATCTGCCCAAGTCACAGAAAGGTAAGTGGTCAAGTGAAGAGCCTAAACCAAGGTAACCTACTATGCCTCATCTTCCCTCTGAGAAAAAAAGCACCATTTTGCCTTCAAAGATTCACAATCCAGTGTCCGAATTAGACGACTAAGGGCAATGCTGAGCAAGAGGCAGAACAATGTCTGATTGACCCAGACAGAGAGATGGGGAAGGAGTCTAGGAAAATCTGGCATGGGAGCTTGACTCAGATTCCAGATTCCGACTGCAGAACCAGGGGCAAGGGAGGGGAGGAAACAGCACAAACAAAGGCATGAATGGAGAGAGGGTAAAGTTCAAGGGCTGTTCACGAAAGACCAAGGAGTCTGTTGTTGCTGGAACAAGGGAGTCTGGAGATCAGTGAGGGAGACAAGCCCCAGAATATGGATGGGGCCAGGCAGCACGGGGTCTTGGATGTCAAATTAAGAGCATGCAGTGAAGGGGTGCACCCAGGACTTAAGCCAGCCCCCAGTCTTAACTCCCTGGAGTCATGAGGAAAATGCGGAACTTCAGGCAGGCAGTGGATCACCACTTGCTTTGTAAGCAAGGCCTTGGGGACCCCATGCCATTCTGTGGAGCCCTAGCTCCTCTTACAGGCTGCATCCATCCACATTTACTAAGGGTGCTGGCACTGGGGCCAGAGAACTGTAGGCTCCCTGAGGACAGCGCCCATTTCCAACAGATAGTCAATACCTACCCTGTAAGAGGTGCTCACTAAACAGTCACTTAGTTAATTTTGAATAACAATGAAATCATCACCACAATAATTTTCTGTCTGTGCCTGAGTTTCTGGCCTGGTTTCCACCAAGAAAAGTCAGGGGGTGTGGGAGGCAGGAGGATGGGGAGGGGGTTGGTTGCAGGGGGAAGCTGGTTGCACAATTACAGGGCCCACGGGGATGGGCTCACTGGCCAATATGGATGACTCATTCATGTGGATTCCAGGTCCCGCCAGTGTACTGAATGGAACCTCTTCACACTCCCCCGCCCCATTCCATCCTGTCTGCCATCATTGCCAGTGACGAGGCCCAAAAGGCCCGTCCACATGGCGTGCAGTGAAAAGCAGCTCTCCAATCCCTATGTCCTCACCAACTGACCCCAGCTCACCCCTGGGCAGCCAGAGCAGCAGCCTTCTATCAGTAGCTTCTAAGCCTTTGGTTAAGTCGCACAGGATGTTCTGGGAAAAGAGTGAGGGAGCAAATGGCCAAAGAGTGGGCTCCAGCCTGGCCTTGGAAGGAGCTGGGAGACCACAGCTAAGAGATGAAGAACCCTCAACTCCACATCTAATCCTCCAACTCCAAACAAACCTTCATCAAAGACAACTCGGCACTTCTTGTGTCAGGCAGGAGGCAAGGCCCGGCCCCAGAGCTCAGTGATTTCCCTTCTTTTTCTTCTCCACTGACCCTACTTTGGCTCAGGCTCCCACTACCTCAAGCCTACTGCCTGATGTGCACCACAAATGGATCCTCTGTCCCAAAGCTCATATGGCCAGGACCCCATTCTTAGATATAGACCCAGATGGAGAAGGAAGACACGTCGCTCCTAGTGGCTTGGTGTGACTCAGTTCACCAGATCCTCTTCCCCTCTGGAAGAAAGGGCCAGGGCAGGGAACACTTGAGAGAAGACAAGTTCTCTTGACAAAGCAAATATGCCCTGCAGGGCGGCTACATTTGGTCCTTACAAGACCCCACACCCGGGTTGTTCCTGTTACTACTGTTTCTTTCCCTTCTTCCTGTCCCAAGTCAGTTTCCTTTCTGCTGCCCTTGAGGACAGGGCCTGAATTTGAGTTCTCTGTACCTGGCATTGAGTAGGAGTTTGAGTAAATAAATACTTGTTACAATGCCTGTTGCATGAATGGATGGAGGGCTGGCATGGTGGACACAGGGGAGGTGGATGATGATGACGATGAGGATGAAGAATTCCAAGGCCCCTCCTGGAACCCCATCACTCTAGCTGCGGGAAGTCTGGGAAAGGGCATTCGGAAGTCTGGACAAAGGATTGAGACTCCAATTACCTAGCATTCAAGAATTCCAGTTCCTGAGGGCATTCTCTCCCTGGGATAGGAGAAACTGGGAAGAACAGGGGAGTATGTTCCCCGAACTTCAATTTTTACATCCTTCTCCAAAAGATCCCTTCACTGCACAAAAAGCCAAATCCTTAAAACACAGAAATGCACCTCCATCAACACACATGTGCGCGTGCATGCGCGCGCGCGCGCGCGCGCACACACACACAACAGAAATGCACCTCCATCAACACACATGCGCGCGTGCATGTGCGCGCACACACACACACACACACACACACAGGTGGAGAGAGCTGCCCTGCCCCCTGCCCCAGCCTGAGGTCAGCATACACAGATTGGCCTGCCCAAGGGAGCTGTCCCCAAGGCCGCAGTCTTCCAGGAACCAGAGCATGGGGGAGGGAGAACCTGCCTTGCTGGCCCTTTTCCCAGGAGGCCTGGAAACTGTAACTACCACTCCTCGGGTCTGGCCATGGGCAGCCAGCCACAGGAGGCCAGACCTTGATCACTTCCCCTTTGGGCACTGCCCAGTCTCTGACTTCCGTCTCTGGGCCTGCGGTGGCCAAGATGAGGCCACCAGGTCTGGTTTAGGTTGCTTCAGTCTAAAGTAAAGGAAATGCTGGCCCAAAGGTGGGTCGCAGGAAAAGTGTGATAAATCCTCTCACAAGGGCAGCATTGCACAGTCTACACCACCCTTTGCAAGTCGTAGACTCGTAGCTGTGGCTGATCCTAAGAGCAGCCACTGGGCATGTAGAGTCCCTCAATCCCAAGCCCCTATGCCATGAGATGCTCCCCTGGAGGGCATCTGGTTTTGACTGAAAGATAATAAAAACCCGGGGGTCTTGGAAAAGGCAGGAACATGAACATGGTGTCTATTTCTGAAGACCGAGTCTGACCCACCTTAGAGAGAGGCTGGGAATGACAGCCAGAGAAGCGCTTTTTGAAGAAGACTCTGAGGTGGGTCCCCTGTCTCCTGACCTTGAATCTGGTGCGGAAATGACACTGTATGATTCTGGGACTAGGTGATAAGAGGTCATGCTTCTGCCTCATTCACTGGAACATTTACTCTCTGAGTCATCATGAAAGAAATCTTACTGCTCTGAGGCTGCCATGCCACCAGGAAGCCCAAGCCACACAGGGACATCATGTGTTGATGCTCCTGTCCACAGTCCCAGCTGCGCCCAGCCTTCGACTCATCTCAGTCCAGGCACCAGACATGACAGTGAAGAAACTTCCAGATGATTCCAGCTTCTCAGATGTTTGTCACCTCCTAATTATTTGTTTTCCCAGCTGAGACCCCAGACATTGTGGGACAGAGACAGATTATATCCTGTGTGCCCTGTCTGAATGCCTGACCCACAGAAGCCATGCAGCCCCTTGCCAACCCTGCCACATACTCCAAAGGCCCAATATCTCCAGGGAGCCAGGGAGAAAGCCAGGAGATGCTTGGGATGTTTGGGGAAGGTTCTTTTATGTTGTGTCCTTTCTGTGACTCTGAATTAATCCAAGGTAATGGAGGATGGACATACTGAGCACCTGCAGAATGCCTGCCCCATGCCAGTAGCTCTAGGGGATGCTGAAAGTGCCTTTCATGCCCACCCCTCTGTGCTCAAGAAACTTACCCTCTGCCTGGAGCCGTCAGAGACTGACCAGAGATATTGGGGAAAATGTAACTCCATCTTCAGTTATGCTCCAGATTTTTCTGTGCCTGTCCCAGTTTCAAATATTCTGTACCCAAGAGCTATTAAAACATCCCCATCATTCCAATGTTTCTATATCCAAACTGCATTTTCTACATGGCCTCTTTCACCCAGAAGCAGTTCAAAAATCTTGCAGACCATGCGCCAGAATTTGGGTTATGGAAAATGTTTACTTTAAGGAAAGGGGCTGACCAATAACTTGTTGAGTTCAACAGAAGAGATGCTTACAGCCTGACGCCTGTATGTAAGGCCTTGTGCTGGGCGCTGTGGGGCCCATCGATAAATGTCTAGATTCATGGAATCCCAGAGCTGGAAGGGCTTCATCCACACCGCTAAGTCCAGAGGCTACGGCCTCATGCTTTGCCCTCTGGACAGTAGCTGGTATAGGTGACCACTCCCTCCCTCTTGACTTTCTCTTGGTGACATCTTTTCAGTCACCTCCAAAGGCCTTCCTCCTCCTCAAGCTCAACCATGCAGAGCTTCAGGCTCAAACCTAGCCACTTTTCTCTCACTTTAATACCCACCCCTAGGGGTATTATACCCACCCCAGAGATTCTGATTCACTTGCCTGTAGGGACCCAGGGTACCCTAACAATATCCATGGATGAGACTCACTGCCTCAACCTCTTCCCTGCCTGAGGTCACCGCCACTCAGGGACTTAAGCACCATCTACAAGCTAATGGCTCCTAAATTTCCATCCCCAGCTTAGGCCTCTTTCTTGAGCTTTGGATTCATCCTTTTGGACACCAGACATCTCTGACCTAACATGTCGGGAACTAATGACTGATTTTCTCCTCACCCCAATCTGCTCCTCTGCCACCATGACTCCCAGTACATGGGACTTTCATCCACCCAGCCGCTCATTCCACAAACCTGAGACCATCTGTGAATTTCCCCTTCTTCTTTAAGGTCTTGTCAAGTCTCCCTTCACTTTTCAGTTTAAGAGCATCTGTGCTTTCCAAAGAATTTTTACACAGTTATAAATCATGGTGTGCATATAATTTTGTAAGCCACCTTTTCACTTCACATGAGCATTTTTTCTCATTGTCATAGCCATTTTGGTACTAGGAGTTTTAATGGCTGCAGCATGTTCCATTGAATAAATGTTCCATTGAATGGTTGATTTACTGAGCCAGTCCCAAGTTGTGAGGCCTCTGTTTTGCTCCCACGTTTTAGTTGTTATAAATAATGCTGTGATTGAGCATCTTGATGCAGAGAGCCTTTCCCGCCTTTAGGTTATGTTTTTTGGATGCTTTCCCAGAAGTGGGATTACTAGGTCACAGGATATGGACATTTTTATAGTTAATGATGCACGTTGCCAAATTGCTCTCCAAAAGGACAATTTTTTATTTTTTTTATTTTTATGTGTCTTTGATAATGCGCTATACAAGTTTGGACTATGCCGCCTAAGACACCTAGAACAGTCTTGGGCAGCTGGAAGTTTGGAGTTTTTCTTTTTTTCTTTTTTAAGACTTCTTAAAAGTTTGCTTAATTCTCTTCTAATTATCCAAGTAATAAATATACGATAAATAAAGGCAAATATAGAAATGTATAACCAAATAAAACAAAAGCACCTAGAATCCCACTGTTCCAGACATTCTTAGAAGACACGATTTCTGAGTGTTGGAATGCTAGGGTGAGGAACTCAGGCTGAATTTGAGGCTGTTATTTCTAATCGTGGCGTGTACATATAGAAGACCATGCCTTTCCATCAATGTCCCCCGGAGAGGACATCGTTGAGATCAAATTACCCCAACCACCACCGTCTTTTAAAAAAAATAAACTTTAAACTCCTGGTGTGAAATCCCATTTAGGACTGGCAAGATATTCTTGGAATACCCTCAGTGAAAGCTTATATTTGCTCTTCATAAAAGAGTTCCTCTCCTTAGCCGCAATCTGGATGGACACGTTTGGTCCTTTCAAGGTGGGGAAGATGGTTTGAGTCTTGGGTGGAGGCTGGCCATGAAGTGTCAAGTTGATTTCTCCACCTTAGAAGCTGGTACTGAAAGCTGCTCTCCAAGAGGTCCCAAAATGATCTGGATCATAGCCGGAGCCCCTGGAACGTGCACTGAGAGAAGGGAGCACCCAGGGCGATGGCACTAACGAGAAAACTGTAAGGATGAAGAGAGGCAGCTTGGGTTTACTGAGTTATATGTGCCTGGCTCCGTGCTGAGCACTTTACGTATGTAAAAAAATTTAATGCTCACAATGTTACTTGTACAACAAGGAGTTATAGTAACTACCATTATTATCCCCATTTAGAGATAAAGAAACTGAGGGTTTAAAACCTGTCCAGGACCTCACAACTAGAGGGTGGGAAGGGCTAGGACTTGGGCCCTGGCAGGCTAACTCCACAGCCCGGGATCTTATTCTGAATCTGCTGGGTGCACATGTTCTACATGCGCTTCTGAAGGAGACCAGCCGCCTTTCTCAATTCTATGAGGCAGCACTCGTCTCTCCGTGTTCTGTCCACCTTGACCTTTCAACTCAGATCCAGGGTCCCGATGTGTATTAGTCTGCTAGGGCTGCCATAACAGAATGCCACAGCTTAGACGGCTTAAACAACCTCATAGTTCTGGAGGCTGAAAGTCCAAGATCAAGGTTCCAGCAGGTTGGTTTCTGAGGAGGCCTATCTTGCTGGCTTTCCGCCCTCCCGCTGGATGCTCACATGGCCTTTCCTCTCCATGCCATACACTCCTAGTTTCTCTTTCTCTTCTTATAAGGACATCAGTCTTATGGGATTAGGGTCCCACCCTTATAGGTGGTTTAACCTTAATCACCTCTTTAAAGGCCTAGTCTCTACATACAGTCACATTGAGGTTATGGCTTCAACATATGAATTTGGAGAAGACACAATTCAGTCCATAACACCACATCGACCTAACTCTGCTCTGAGAAATGCAGCCTCGTGACATCTGCCAGAGGACCTTGCACTGTCTCCACAGCTCATCCTCCACAAAGGCCCTTTTGTCGTCATGCTTCATATTAGCATTATCTACAAGCATGCTTTTTCTTAGTAGATTACAGGTCAACTTTCACCCATCTGTGCGTACCCTCTCATTCATTCATTCAACTAATTTATTCATTTGGTCAGCCACTCAGCTATCCAGCAACTAGTTTAGGAGCCAGGTACTGTGTTAGCCCTGGGACTGAAATGGTGCACAAGATACAGCAACAATTCTACATCTTAATTTAGCCACCCCTGCCTACTGCTCTCTCCCCAGCGTGCTCCCTAAGCCCAGGCCACCCGACATCTCTCACCTTCTATCCTAACAGACCTTTGACAGACCCCTAGTGGGCCAGGAAGCTCTTTAACACCTTCCTGCTCAGGGGAAACAGATGGTATTAATCTAATGGGGCAGCTGTTTCTAGGCAAGGGATTGCAAAGCTGTGTGTTCCCTTCTGAGAAATAAAATTATACATGTCCCAACAAGGAAAATTTATGTGTGCTTACAAGATTTGTCTAAGCAGTCCCTGTTCGCTCAGGACGCAGACATGCTTCTGTGAAATATTTCTGTTAGAAAACAGAAAGGACTCACCTCTTGGTGTTCTCTGGTTGCTTGTCTCACTGAACTTTCCTTCACTGACATGGAGAACCATGAAACACACTAACCATCCTCACCCCAGAGGGGCAATAAAAGGAGGAGAAAACCCCATAGCAGGCAAAACCATGGGACCCCTTCTAACCAGGGCTGTCAGAGCCCTGGGAACCATGGAGATGATAGCTGGATCCTATTTAACCTGGTGCATGATAGGGATAGATGAAAGTTAAAGACACATTATAAAGGGCAGTGATAGCCCTTTTGGCTTATCTCGCTCTTAGTGGTCTGAAATTTCTATAGCAAGGTGAATTAAAACATTTAGGTAAAATGCGTGTGTGTGTCCAGGGTCAGACCCTAACTCGGGCCAAACAGTCCAAACGCTGCAATACCCTCCTTGCCTCTCACTTGTTCCCTTCCGCCACACTAAGAGTGGCCTTAAATGAAGACTGCGAATGTTATTTTTTTAATCAAAAAAATACATGCCAAAGCGATCTTTTTAAATCGTAAATCTGGTGTCACTCCCATGCATAAAACCAGTAAGCAGTTCCCTCTCCCGCCCGCAGGATCAAGTCCATGGTCCTTGTGAATTGGATGATGATGGCCCTCCTTAGCCTGGGCCTTAGCCCACCACAGCCCATCTATGCTCCAACTGCACTCGACCTCCTTCTGTTCCTCAAAGCCTTTGTTTCTCTTCTCTGGGCCTGGGCACCTGCTGCTGTTCCCTCACTTCGGTCACTTTTTCCAGCTGTTCACTTGGCTAAATCCTCTTCCTTCTTCATGTCTCCGTTTTGGGGCCGCTTCCTCAGGCTGGTCTTCCAATTCCCCTAGACTGTTAGCTGCTCCTGCTCCGAGTCCCCTAGTGCTTCCCTCAACCTAGCATTCGTCACACTGTGTCTGGTCATACTCTGTGCTCCAACAACGGCCTTGACTGTGAGCTCCATGCAGGCCAGGACCTCTGACGCATTCACCACTTTATCCTCGGTGCACACAGGAGTGCTCAGGGGATGCAGGATGAATGAGGCACCTGTGACAGGCAGGTCGCTCAATCTCTCAGTGCCAGCCCTCCCCCCAGTCCTGGAGGCCACGGGCGGTATCTCGTCCATCTCTACTTCTCCAGGGCCTGGCGTAGGGCTTGGCACACAGCAGGTGCTCAAGACATGTTTTCTGCATTAAGGGGAGGGGTTATGGAGAAGTGAGTAAAACATTCAGCTTTCTGGATAGATTTTCAATTTCCACTTCTGTCTGTCAGCCATTCACACACCCACATACCTGCACACCATCCATCCCTTTAGATGGTGACACACACACACACCACAGGGAGTGCCATTGCCTTAAAGGCCAGCTGGGAGGTGTCCTGTCTCTTTTAATTAAAAGTCAGACAGGCAGCTTCCTCCCCACTCATTCCTCTCTCTCCAAGTCATTTCTAGAACTGAGACTCAGCAGGACAGCTGAGAGGGAGGTGTGGTGCATGTGGAGAGATCGTTGGGTTTGCACCTCTCTGTTTTGACCCTCCTCCCACATTACATGGTTTTCCTGTGGGTGACCGGGCTGAGGGTCTGAAGGGCCAGGAGTCTGGGGGCTCAGCAACCAGGAGACTGAGGGCTGAAGGACCAGGGGTCTGGGAGCTCAGCAACCAGCAGACTGAGGGCTGAAGGGCCAGGGGTCTGGGGGCTCAGCAACCAGGAGACTGAGGGCTGAGCCAAAGCTGTTCCCGGCTTTACTGTTTTCACTTCCTCAAGTCTCATTTTCCTTTCCGTTCTATCCTCAAAGGCCCAGTTTTAGGCCATTCTCTTCTTCCTCAGGTGGGGAAGGCAAAGCACCTGCCTCTTGGCATCACTCACAGTCACAGGAGGCAGAAGGGTCTCTGAAGGCTCCTGGGAGCCACGTCAACAGAGAAGCTCTCAGGCCTGGACCCTGATGTAGAACCAAGGTCACAGAGAGGCTGCCGGCAAGGACCCATTTTTCTTTCTGATTGAGCCATGGAGGCCATATCTGGGGCTCCAGAGAGGAAGGCAGGGTGTTACCTGTGCTAGCAGGTTGTTACTTGGTGCAAAGCAAGCCTGATGTGTAATCATGAAGTCCACTCCTGGGCAGAGTGTGATGAAAAAGTCCCTCAGGCACAAACCCAGCACAGTGGCAGAGTGGGGCTGAGAGAGAGACATATTCCAGGAAGACTTCCTGGACAAGGTGACTTTTGAGCCAGGCCTCCAAGGAAGATTGCGACTTCCACATTTTAGAAAAATTTATAAAACAAATGGAACTTAAAACACTGGAATGTGGTGTGGTGTGTGTGTGTGTGTGTGTGTGTGTGTGTGTGTGTGTGTATTTTAGATGGACTGTTGGTTTATTTGGGGAGGGAAACTCTCTAGCTAGCAATGAGGCTGTGGGATTATCTGTGAGTTATCTTTTATCCCTGCAATACCAGGAGGGATTATTGCTACACCACAGGGGTCTCTGTGGCTGCTGCACAGACTCTCCAGCCCCAAGTCTCCTCTGGAGCGGGCCTCTACCAAGCAGCAGTCCACATGGAGAGGCGAAGGGGTGGGCAGGGGACCCTGAGCCAGTCTCCAAGGACAAAGTTCAATAGGACGCATCCTCTGTTGCCATGGAGACTCCAGGCCCACAGAGCCTGTCTAATAGTCCCTGAATTCACTCAGGCCTCGAGCACAATTAGACAAGATGAATTTTTGAGCTGAAGCTTAATGAGACCCGGACGTCCGGAAAGCATATGGTAACCTCCCAGGGGAGGGCAGAGTCCCTGGAGAGCACACTACTGTCACAAGGTCACCAGCCTGCTTGCTGCCTGTCTTGGGCGGGAGGTCTGGGAGGCGCTGGGGACAACTTCCCTCCTTTAGAAGTTTTCAAGGGCAGCATAAGACTCTGTGTGAGCAGTGATGGGGGGATGTGAAAAAAAGAAGAATAAACTCCCTATTTTGGTCCCAAGCCCTTCGGGAGCCTTCCTTCTGCACCCTCTGATGGATTTGCCAGCAAATGCATCTCACATGGCTGAAGCTGCATTGCACACGTGGAATAGATTCTTCTATCCATGCAAAAAATACAAATATGTCATTTGAAAACCTTACTGGAACATCCATGGGCCAGGCACTAGAGAACAAGCCATGGGATCCATGGCATCGCGCACTCTCTCCCACGCAGGGCATAGGCCTTGCTCTGTGGCTGGGGAGACAGGGCATGTGCAGCTACAACCATCTCAACACAGCAGTGACATGAGAAGGAAGGATAGGGTATAGAGTGAGTAGAGATCAGAGAAGGCTCCATGGAGGAGGTGGCATTTTGGCTTAGCCTAGAAAGTAGGGATCAGGGGACCTTTTTTGTAGAGAGGGAGTAGAAAAGCATAAGGTGAGTTTGGGGACAGTAAGCAGACCAGTGTGGCTGGAGGGCAGGTTCTAGCAGGGGCCAAGGAGGTAAATGGTGGGAAGCCAAAGAACACTGCCATCCAGATAGGCAATGGGCTCCAGGAGTACAGGCTGGTAGATACCTGCCCCCCAGAACCGTAATCCAAGGCAGCCCCAGGCCCACGGCAGACTCATAGCACAGCTGCCCCAGTTCCCATCCCCAGCAGCTTCCTTCAAGCAGTGGCACTCTTACAGAAGTGCCGGTCAGAGTTGAAACTTTCTTCTGACAAGACTTCTTCACAAAACCTGCAGTGTTCTAAATACAGGTTAGTTTACAGATCAGCCCCTGGGTGCCCAGCAAAGAGAGAAGGGAGAGTTAGGTCTGCTGTAGAGTGAAAAGTAGGAAGTAAGGAGTTGGGGAGAGAAGGCTGCTACAGAGGGACAACCCAGGCCTGGTGACTCTGGGGAGGAAGCTTAGCAGGCAAGGATTTGCCTCTCTCTAGGGCACTAAACTCCCCTTAGCTTCTCTAAGGTCCAGGGTTTTTTTGTTTGTTTGTTTTGTTTTGTTTTGTTTTGTTTTAAAAAAGCAGGCCTATTCTCCTGAGACAATGGATTTTCTGTCCTTGGATCGATTTTTTATTCCCTGAAGGTTGCTATTAGCGAAAATCATTGACCCTGAATGATAGAGAAGCTGAAATAGCAATACTTCTTGTTTATTCTCTATTGACCCTGAATGATAGAGAAGCTGAAATAGCAATACTTCTTGTTTATTCTCTATCTCTCTCTCTGTCTCTCTGTCTCTCTGTCTCTGTCTCTGTCTCTCTGTCTCTCTGTCTCTGTCTCTCTCTCTCTCTCTCTCATTAGGAACCCAGTTCAGTTTCCTGGAAGCCAGGACACCCCCAATTTCAGCCACTGGCTGTCCCCTCTCTTCAGGGGCTGCCTGCACCAAGGGCAAGCCTGAAGCACCAAGCTTTGACCTCTGTGGGATGATTTTCTAAAACTGAAAATGCTCTAAGAGCCAAGTCTATGTAACAAGGTATATGGTCCAGGTGCAGGGGAGGGGCTGGATCTGGTATACGGGGCCACTGACCAGAGCTATCTCCTCCTCCTAGGTTCCCCACCCCTCTCAGCAGCAAGGCCAGAGTCCTCGTCATCCATCGACTTCGTCATACACTGACTTCTTCTACCTCACAGGCACCTCCACCGACTCATCAACCTCCAAAACATCGCCCTGCATCCTGTTTCCTCTCCAGCCCTCGCTCTTTCCACTGGTTGACTTAGGCCTCTCGCCTGGACCACCACAATGGCCCCCTCACTGGTCTGCTGGCCCCAGGCTGGCCAAGAACAATGGGTCTAACTGTGCAGGCCCCAGGAGAGGGGCAGGGACAGAGCCACAGCACAGCTAGAGGCCGGGATGTTAGCCTGTGCCTCCTCTTGCCTCAGTAACTCCAGTATAGTCTCTGTGTCCACAGCTGCAAGGGCTTTTTTGTTTGTTTACTCTTTTTTTTTTTTTTTGGAAGGGAAGGAAATACAAATTAGGGAAAAGCTATTGGCTAAACACAAAGCTTTTAATGGACAAAACAGCCCAGCAGTTAAGGGCGAGGGCTCACAGTGCCTCAAGGGTAGGACAGCACCCTGGCTGCATCTCAGTTTACTAGCTGTGTGACCTTAGGCACGTTACTTATCCCCTCTGAGCCTCAGTTTCCTCATCCACAAAATGGATATAACAGTAGCAGCCCCCTTTCTATGCCTCATGGGCTGTTGAAAGGGTGATGAGATACATGTAAAACACTTAGCACTGTCCCTGGAATGTGTTCAGCAAACAAATAAGCATTAATCATTAGTATTTTATGATTTATTTTGTGAATGCAAATCCTATAGCATCTCCCTCCTTGCCCCTCCAAACCCAGCCCAGCCCTTGGCAGATGCGCCCGGCAGCCAGAACTATGGCTTCCCTCTGTCACTTCTCCTTGACCCAAGAAGGCTGTGCCTCTTAATTGCTCTTTGGTTTTACTCAATTTGAAACGAGCAGGGCACCAATTCCCTGCAGGAAAAATAAATATGCTTCTGCTCAAAATACTAATGAGGTTGGACTTGAAGTGAGGCTGGCAGGGGAGGGCGGCCCCTGAGGACTTCCCTGAGCCCTGCCAGCCCTGTAGGAGGTCACGGCCCAGTTTGGAGCATTCTCAAGAGGGTAGGGAGCGGTGAGGCTCTGGTTCACCCACAAGCCCAGGTCAGAGGCCAGGTGGGCTCAGAGGCCCCATGGGAGGGGTGTGGAAAGCCTGCTGTGGTGATGCCCCTGGACTCGTGGATCCAGCTCTTCTCCAGGCAGCTCCAGGACCACCCAAACCACCTGGCTGTTGTCTTCCTCTCCGTCTACTCCGTCATCAAGGCCTGTAGACTCCTCTTCCCTATGCTATTGCCTCTGCCTACTCAGACTTCCTTCAGCTCAAACTGGCCACCAGAATCCCGGCCTGTAGCCTCTCCCTACTCCTGTCATCTTCCCTGAGCAGCCACTCTCAAGCAGTCAGTCAACAAACAGAGAGCAGGAAGCAAGTGCCAGCCTGTGGGAGGCAGGAGGACTCAATATAACCCAGACTGGCTTCCCCCTCCCTTCCGACCCTCTCCCCTAACAGTCCCCAGACGAGTGCCTCATGACTGCACCTTCAATTGCAGGCAGCCTCCTCGGAGCCCGTAAGCGTACTGCTCCCTCAGTCAGAGAGATCTTCCCTGATGCATGTGGCTCCATGCTTCCCTCATTCCACTCTGGGCACCAATGTCCCTTTTTCACAGCCACCTACTAACTGTCCCATCGCTCTGCCCCTTGACCCCACTGCATTTTTCTTAATAGTGCTTACCACCACCTGACATCCTAATATTTATGTATTTGTGTTCTGTCCTTTCTTCCCGCCCTCCAGGGCCAGTCCCCTGAGGGCAGGGACTTTTTCTGTATTGTTCACCGATGTTGATATGTCCCATCGCCTAAGACAGTAGCTAGCACAGTCCGTACTTAATGAGTATTTATCGTTGCGGAATCTAATGACTCAATCACGTCTCTTTCCCATGAAGATCTCTTTACTGACTTATGGGCTACTAGCTCCAGCCTCCATCTTCACCTCCCCTCTGGCTACTCCCCAAGCCCCCGCCCCACCTTGCCAGCCTCTGACCCTTCACATTCAAACCTCTCTGGACAAACTGGAAGCTCTGGAACACCCCCTAGGAGTGCTGCTGCCCTTGCCAGTATTCATGCTGCAGCCCCCTGCTCCACCCTTTTCCAAATCCTATTTACCCTGCAAAGTCAGACTCCAGCCCCGCCTCCTCTCAGAGGCCTGGTCCAGTCTCCCAGTGCTCGGGGCCTTTAGGACCTGCATTCGGAATTGCTCTAATCACTGCATCCGTATCTGTCTGCCTCCCAGGCAGAACTCAGCTTCCTTAAATGTTGGAGAGATGGGTCCCCTCTGTGTCCCCTGAGCCAGCGCAGGGGCTGGCAGGGAGCAAGATACATAGTAGATGGTAGTTTGTATTAAGATTCAGATTGTCCTAATGCTAATAACTGTTATTAACCATTACCTCTAAAAGGCCTACCATGGGAGACAGGAACAGCAAGCCAGCCATGGAGCTGGAACCGAACCCCGGCCCCGGGAGAAGGCCTCGAAGCTTTGCACCAGGGGCTGAATTGAGGGCAGGGAGACCCGGTTCCTTGAGTGTGGACTCTTGATGATCTGAGGCTGGCCACAAGCTCGGAGCACAGAGCCACGGACTTTCATATCCAAAGACAACGTCAGTCCCATTGTCAGGGGAAAGTGCTGCCTTGCTCCTCAGTGTCTGAAATTCCCGAGGGATATAAACCGGACACCCAAGTCCCCTTCCTGGGAGGAAATCCTGCCAGCATTCTCAGGGACATGGACAGCAGGGCTCAGCTGAAGGAGGAAGGAGGGAAGGGGCCCCAGTGTGAGCCTGGGTCCAGGGAGCACTCCCTCTGGTCTGACCCCACAGGCCTCAGCCGAGACTGCCACGTGGGCTGGCTACTCAGTCCTGCTCCCAGTCAGTCTCCAGCCTTGAACACTTCCTAGCTGTGACTCCTGCATGGTACTCTGTTCCCTACGCCCCTTCATACTCCTTCACTACCTCAGAGCAAAGCTGCTCCACAGCTCGTCTGATTCTCCAAACACTATCGAGGGGCTCACAGAACTGGATGGATACATCCTTCTTTTCAGAGTCGGAAACAAAGGCCCAGAGAGGTTAAGCAATTTGCTCAAGGTCACACAGCATGTGAGAGACAGAACACAGATTATAAACTTGGCTGAGATTTCAGTTATTATTTAGAGTCACCAGGAAAGCATGTGCTAAAAGGCTTTCCTGGGACTGGTGGCAGGAGGTTGAGAGGGCTTTCTGTCCCCTCCAGAAATTCCATCCCTCTTCCTTCTGCAAGTACACAGGCTCTGCCTGGCTTTAAATTCAAAGAGATTCCATTTCTGCTCACTGGCTCTCAGACACGGGAAGCAGCCCATTCCCTGTGGCTTCTTCCCTGGAGGATGCGTTCAATAAACAGAGATCTTTTCTCGTCTTCCTGCATAAATATTTTAGGAGACTAAGAAATAAACAGATCTTTGTTTGATCTGCTGCTGGCTACTCAGAAATGGGGGCTGCTGTGTCCCAGGCAGGACCCTCATGCCCTTTCCAGGCACTGAAGAGTCCACCAAAGCCATGAGAAATATAAGACGGCAGAGACACCTTCCTGCAGGGGCTGCTCACCTGGGCTGGGAAGCCTGGTGGGAGCTAGAGAGCAGAACCCAGTTTTTACCAGAAGCACGCCCCTACCATCACCACTACTTGCCGTTCCTAGAAATGGGAGAACATGATCTACTCAGTGTCTGTTGTTCTTAGGGATGCTTCAATCACAGCTGCCCAAGACTGTCCTGCAGGGGACATGGGTTCCTGCACAGGCAGGCACCGCCTACGGGGAAGAGGGTGTAGAGCTTCCAAGAACAGGTGGGTCACAGTTCTGGCTGGAAACCTGGGTGACTTAGCAGGCTGGTCCTCCTTAAGTTTTCCTCAAACACTCCTTTTATTTATTCATTCAAATGTTTGTTCATGGAGCACATTATTCTTGGACCCAGAATATTCGGCAGCTCTCCACTACCGACAGCATTCTGACTTCTCAGATGGTCATTTCCTGTGCTTCCCGCTCTTGCCCCATCCTGGCTTCCCAACCGCATCTCTCGTCACACTCACACCCCAGTTAGCCTGGCTCTTCTCTTTCCCCCCGAATGAGTCCCTCCCTTTCCTAAATGCTATTCTGCTTTTGTCTTTTCTTCTCTCCTATTCTTTTCTCTCACCCTTCTCAGGATGGCGCATGTGCCACCTCCTCCATGAAGCCTTCCTTAACCATCCCACCCCACAACGATCTCCCTCTCCTCCCTGAGCTCCTTCATGGATCACTGCCACCGGGAACTGCTCCTGTGACACTCTCACGTGCGAGGTCTTATCGTTCCAACTCAGTTACAAGCGTCTAGAGAGCCAGTCTCCGGCTTCTATTTCAGCCAAGTGTGTGAGGATATGAGCTGCACCTGGAAAGAAACTCAGTTTTGACGAAATCCTGAGGCCCAGACCTCATCTCCCAGAGATTCCGATTCTATTGTTTCAGCGAAGAGGGTCAGAGAGGACCAACTACATAATTTATAGGGCCCCTTGATCAACAATGATAAAGAATTTCAGGAGAGTGTCAGAACATTAAACCAATCATTGTAGGGGTCGCACACCCATGAAGCTGGCCCTGGGAACAAGCATTTGAACAATCCCAGGTGATTTGCAGCCAGTATTGAGAATCATTACTAATAGCAACAGAGAGCCACTGAAGATTCTGCATCTCTGAGCTCCCACAACAGTTCACACATCTACGTTTCCTTCACCTCCGTGTGCTTGGGCTGCCTGGGGCACAAATATTGGTAGACTGAATAAATATATGAGTAGATGGAGAGACATGAATCTTGAAGCAGAAAGCTAAGAAGGACTTTTTGTCCAATTAAAAAAAAATCAAATGTAAATATATTAAATATTAACATTTTATTATTAATAAATATAATAAAATAATTATTTTATGTAATAAAATAAAATATTAACATTCAGATATTAAAATATGTCTGACAAGACTACAGGTGCACAAACTTTAAGTGTTCAGCTTGAAAAATTTTTACACATGCACACATTCACCTAACCACTGTCACTCTAGAAGGGTCTTTTGTGCCGTATCCCAGGCAATACTACACCCTACCCCTTACTCAGGTCACCACTGAAAACTGGATAGAATTTTCATCAAAAAGGTTCTATGGCTGAAGGAGGCAGAATCAGCACAGGTGGAATGTATTAAAGAGACGTGGACAAGGCTGACTCATCAAATCTTTTATGTGTGCAAAGGGCTGATGTTTATACCAAATGAGAGGTTCACACGGGCTGAATGACTTGCTCAAAGTCACTGGGCAAGCTGGGGGCAGAGCCGGGATTCAAACTCTCATCCTCGACTTCCAAATTTTGTGAACTTTTCACAACCCTTAGCAGTCTGGGTGAATGTGTGCATGTGCATGTGTGTGCGTGTGTGTGCATGTGCGTGTGCATGTGCGTGTGTGCGTGCGTGTGTGTGTGTGTGTGTGTGTGTGTGTGTGTAGATACAGCTCAGAAGGAGACTCTGGCTGCAGGTTCTGGAGAAGCTGGGGGAGGGAGGAGGGTGGGCCTGGTCCTGAAGCTGGGCAGCAACAGGAATAAGCTCTGGGTATAAGCACGTCCATAAGCTCACTCCCACACCCGGCCTTGAACCAAGTGATATTATTGTAAGATAGTTAGGGAAACTGAGACCCAACTAGAGGGGGAAGAAGCCGACCCAAGATCACATACCCACACAATGTCAGAGTCGGGGTCTAGGCAGGAGCCTCCAGAGTTCCACTGCGGTGGCCTCACCATGCCACAACCAAGTCTCCTTAGCAGGAGACCTCTGGCCCTCTGTCCGCTCCTTCCATCTTCTCAACCCCCACACTCAGATTCTCTGACAGCCCCAGGCGCATAGGAAAGGCCAGCGCCATGGAGTGGTCCCAGCCAGGGCCATCTCCTCAATAGAGAGGGGCACGCGCAGTGCCTACTCCCAGGCACAGGGAGATGCCTGCAGGAAATCTGGGCTGGGGCTGGAACTGAACCCCTACCTCATGCACACAGGCTTTGTGAATGGCCAATCACCTCTCTGGCTCTAGGGCAACATGGGCTGGGGCTGACCACAGAAAGTACAAGTAGGACAATGTCAGCGCTCTGTTTAAAACCCCTCTAGGCTCCCTGAGCACCACAGAATGAAGCTCAAGCTCCCCTGGCCCCTACCTGCCTCTCCAGCCTGTTTAACTATGCGCTATCCTACCCTTTCCACCCAGCAGCATCAAACTCTCGTCTCTCCTAGAAAAAGCCACACCGTGTCCTCTTCTGTGCCTTTGCTCACACCACCCCCTCTACCTGGAATGTCTTACCCTGCTCTTCACCCGCCTCTGCCTACTGATCCTTGAAGACTGAGCTAAGATCTCTGCCTCCAGAAACCTTCCCTGACTTCCCCCACCCGGTCCCCCAGGGCTTCAGAGTTCTGTGCACGCACCTCTGCCACTGCCCTCCCATACCCCTGCTTGCCAGCTCCCTTCCCCCACATCCCTGCAGCCGTGTGTCCTTCTGAGTGGTCTGTCTTTCCCACTAGTCTGGGATCCCCTTAAGGAGGGGATGGCTTGGGTTCATTCCTGCATTCCTTGTGCCACGTGATTTGGGCCTGGCACACAAGTGCTTAGCAAATGATTTTTGAATGAATCTGAGAGACTTGTTTTATTTGACTAGCGGTGAGGGGTGGGGAGAGTAGTTAATGGTCAGGAGAGCAAGGCAGCCAGGGTGAGGAAGTAAACAAAATACTGGGCATCCTCTCCACTCCCATTCCCCTGGCGAAACTGGCTCGTAACCGCTGTCTCCTCTGGCCTCACTTTTCTCCTCAGGAATCTCTCCTGACTCTCATTACTTAGGGTCCTACTATCAGTGGGCTGGGCTTTGTCAATGACAACCACTTAAGGCATTACTTCTCGCAACGGAATTTACATTTTAATAACATCTAAAAGGCCCAAAGAACCTAAATTCTATAGTAGTGTACTCTGGGCAGGGTGACTGGGAGGGCATTCTTGAACAAGTAAGCACACAGCACCGTCACTCATCCACTGCCAGGCCAGGGGCCCGCTAAGTGTCCACAAAGCTGTGCAATCAGACATACCAGGGTCAGGTCCCAGGTCACTCTTCCCCGCGGTGTGGGCCGGGGCGAGTGCCACCCTCTCGGAGGCTCAGTTTCCCCCTCTGTTAAGTGGGGGCACCAGCAGAGCTGTGGGGTTAGATGAGATTGTGCTCATTGTGCAACTCAGGAGAACGAGCTGCATC
>NW_006442109.1:7590530-7601208 GCF_000325575.1 Pteropus alecto
CGGCCAGCTCCAGCACTGGTTCTCCAGGGGCCCAGGGAGGGCAGCTTTGTTTGTGGCTCCTGAGGCCCCCTTTCCTTCCCTCCGCCCACTCTCCCTCCCTCCCTCTGAGCCAGGGAAAACTTTGCCTGGAGAATTCTCAAGCCGTGATAAGGTCTGGCCAGTGGGAAGCTCTTAGCAACCCAGGCTCCCAACCCAGAGGCCTTTCTAATGGTTTCACATAAACAAAGGAGGGAAGGATTGCCTGCAGCCCAGGGTGCCAGGAAGGCTGGCCTTCTAGGAGGGACAGTGGGGTTCACAAGCCACCTTGGAGGACAGGGTGGTGGCCTGGCACGTAGGACAGGAGACCGCCAAATCTCAGCAATTACAGCTCCCTGGCCGAGCAGAAAGAACCTCGGAAGTTGCCCCTCCTGCCTCTGCCAGGGCCACGTCCAGGCCCTAGGGCAGAAAAACCCACTGAACTGAAACTCACCTGACCTGAGCCCGCCATTAACCTGAGGGAGCCCCAGGTTCTGCTCGGCCACTTTGCCCTCTTAGGTAGACCTTTTGGGGCCTTGGTTTTCTCCCCTGCAAAATGGGGGATCTCGTTACATCTCTTTAGAGTCCCTTCCAGCTTTAGCAGCCCACGGAGCTGCAGGAGAAAGGATGGAGCCCAAGCAGCAACATCAGAGAATAGGTGAGGCCTGCGGAAAATCCTGCCTGATCTTGTATCCTTACACCAAAGTCTGGACCACTCTTGACAAGTGCTGTGAAAGGTACTAAAAAGGACCAGACACAACCCCTGGTCTCATCAAACAGTCAGCAAACAACATAACACGTCAGGCCTTTATCTGCAGCTGGTATAGTAGGGACTGGGTGCTACGGGAGCTCTGAGGCAGAGAAATTTCCACACTCTGAAAAGGCCAGTTTAACTGGACAACTGAGGCCCTAAAATAGCTTCAATCCATAACAACTTGAGTTTGTTCTCAGATATTAAAATGCCTATGGCAGGAAGGCAGATCCAGGGCCTTTAGAGGACAGATTTGTGGTAACAAAGTTATCAGATGGACCCTCAGGTACACAGAAATTCCCTTTCCCAGAATTCCAAATTTCCCGGAATCCCAAATTTCCCCTGCCTTCCTGCAAACCGACCTTTCACCTGGAGGTCAGCAGGGCAGGCATAAAACAGCATTTTCTTCATGAAGTTGAACAAAAAAAACTCACTAATTAAATCTTTTTGTCCCCTTCCACCGACATCTTTCTTTCCATCAGTCGTTCTACGTCCTGGAAATTCCCCCAATCCCAGATCACAAAGCTGTTAGTTTTAAAATCACACTGGAGATGTTTAAATAGTTTGTTGCAAATGCCTTAAGCTAGTAGAGAATATTCCTTTCTGTAAACCCAAAGGAAAAGTAGATCTGAGCCTTTGGGGTGTCAGAATATGTCTGGAGCAAAGGTCAAGGTCATTTGTTAATGAGGTCCTGCCCAGAGACCTGGACAAGACTGTGTGCCCTGGGACTGATCTTCTCCCACCTTCCACAGGGAGCCAGGATGATACAGATCAAGGTTTCGATGCTTTATTTGGCTCACTTTTCAAATGAAAGCAGGACACCCAATTTTTATAGCCAGATTATTTGTCCCAGGCATATTAAAATAACCAAAATAGAACAGAAAGAGAGAAAAGCAACTTTTCATCCGCACCAAACTAGCCTGACAGTAAGAACACGTAGAGGCTGTTTAGAAGACATGAACTTGTCTCTTCTACCAACAGAGTATGAATCAATTCGGAAGTCAGGACCACAGCAGAGGAGAAGTGGGTAAGCTGCTGGATGGAGCTGCCTAACGCTGAAGGCTGTGAAACGCTTGTAGCGGTGGGGGAGGGAGGGCCTGCAAATTCAACATTAAAATAAACCATCTCTCTTCCATGACATTTTCAAAAGACCTTACTTACATATTTCCGTATTACTTACATGTTACAGCACCCTAGTGAGGTTGAGTACTAACTCTCTTCTCACAGGTGAGAAAACAGAGGCTGAGAGATGCTGAGGGACTAGCCCAAGGTCACACAGTAAGGAGCAGAGGCAAGAGCCTCCCAATCCCCAGCTCTGGCCACATGTTTCGGGGTCATTCCAGCTTGACAGAGTGGCAAGACAGAAGGCCTGGGAGGCAGGCTCGGTTTTTTACCAGCTTTGCGAATCTCAGTAACTGTTACCTCCCTTCCCTCTCTAGGCCACTATTTCTGCAGCTATAGAAAGGGGAACAATGATAGCACAGACCTCAAAGGTTGTCATATAGATTAAATGAGTAAATATCTATGAAACAATTTTTATGTGGCTGCCATAAACTAAGCATTCAAGAAGGGTTAACTGCTTCTGGTGTTATTGTTTATTTCAATGTCAGTTCCTTAAAAGCAGGACCTAACACCTGGTGAAAGGCTGAGAACTGCCTCCTTATAAATTAGTATTTATTAAACAAACTAAATTAAGATCAGGAGTCATTCTCATGTTCCTCGAAAGTGTGGAATGCCATGGAGGCAGAGGGCTGGACCTGATGACCTTAGCTGGCTCTGGCATTAAACACTGGGCATGGGGGCTTCTTCTCAGGGATGAGCGTGAGCATTCACCCAGTGTGAGCTTCCCTACAACCCCATCTTTGGGCAGCCAGACCCTCCCAGGGTGTCACCCACTGTCTCACACAGAGATCAGTAAGTTTAAGCCTGTGGCATGAACTCTATATAAAATGTCCACCTTTTCTGAGTTCGGGCAGGGCAGAAACCAAAATGCAGACACTTAATGGACTTTCAATTCTTAAAGTTTTATATATATACATACCTATAGTTTTACTTTAAAGACCAAGGCCCAATCCATCCAGATCATCAGAAAGATTTAAAGAATAAAAATGGTCATAATTGAGCCCAGTAAAAGTAAAATGTGGAAATTTTCCTGCCAGAGCAAAATTTCCTTTCGGAAAAGTAAAGGACCCCTCCCCGGAGCCTCCTTCCAGCCAGGAGGGGCCCTGCCCTGCCCTGTACAGCCAGGGAGACTCTGTGAGGGGTGGCAGAGGGCTGGACAACTGAATGTGGCACTTCCACACCCCTCTTGCCCAGGTTGGTTTCAGTGGCCATGTGACCAGCCATCCACCCTGGGATCATCATATCACAGGGAAGAGGAAGGAGAGTACCAGAGTCAGGAGGCTGGGGTCCAGACCAGCCTCTATTCTGCCTCGCTGGATGACCTTTTGCAGCTTACTTGGCCTCTCTGTGCCTGTTTCCTCCTACAGAGTGAGGACAGCAATAATAACCTGCACCATGAAGTCATTCCGAGGATTGAATGAGCTCCTACACGTACCAAGCCATCACCATGTAGGCATGCAGGAAGCAATCCCGGTGTGTTGTTTTCGACTCCAAACATTTGCCCATGCATTTCCCTCTGCCTATTATCCTCTCCTCAGCTCCCTCCTTTCACCTGCTACCTCCTACTCACCCATGATTCAACTTAAAAGTCACTTCCTGACCTCCTCGACTAGGTCAGGCCCCTGCTATTACTCCCCGAGTTCCCTGTGCTTCTCATTTCATCACCCCCAGCACACTCGTTGTCAGCATTTCTTTAATTTTCTGTCTTCCTGATGTTAATAGCTGACACTAACTGCCAGGCATGTGGTAAGTGCTTCGCGTGGATCAGCTCATTTAATCTTTATAATAATTCTTTTAAGCACTACTATTATTAATCCCAATTAATGAATAGGGAAACAGATGTTCAGAAAGGTTAGGCAACTTGCCCGAGAACACATAGCAAGGAAATGATCCAGTGCCATCTGTCTGACTCTAAAGCTGGCATTCTTGAGTTGGCACCCCCTGGGAATCAAGGGCCATCTCGAGAAAAGGCCACTTCTGGTAAGGGCTGCAGGCTTGGACCACAGACCTGTGTTTCTTACACAAAGCTAGCTTCATGGAAATAGGGAAGGTTCTCAGTCACACCTGTTCTGGCCCGGGGCTGGCCTGCCCTGCCTAAGCAGCCTTATCTGGTGTCGGATGCCATGTGTAGGGTGCCCTCTTCACCCAGCACCCTTCCCCAAATTATTTATATGATTCCCAGCTCCAGCAAAGGTTATAGGGAAGTCTATGCAGGACACATCCACAGGTGTCACCTTCAAGGCAAGCAGCATTTGTCAAGCACACCTCAGTGCCAGGACCACAGACACACAGACAGGGGCCCTCTGCCTTGGGAGAGGTGGGGAGCGGAATAGAGTGGAACGCCAGCACAAGAGGCCTGGAAGCTAGATGTCTGTGTGCTGTGGAGTCACACAGCCCAGGCACAGACCCCCCGCACCCTCATCCGCTAAACCTGACGCCTTGAGCAACTCACCTACTCTCACTGAGCCTTAATTTCCTCCTCTGGAAAATGGGATCATCAATGACAGAACAGACCTCATGGTTGTACAGAGTAAATGGGATCATGCATGCTCAATGCCTGCTTCGTAACTTATTCTCATGATGATGGTGATTAATCTTCACAGGATGTGACGATTATGTGATCGGATTGAGAAGGTTCTGGCTCAAAGTCAGAAGATCTGGATATGCATCCCCGCTCTGACCCACATTGGCTCTGTGACCAGGGTGTGGCCATCTTTCCACTCAGAGACTGCGTGTATTCATCTGTAAATAGGGAGAACCCCCACCACGGGACCATGGAAGGGATTCAGTGCAGTCACCCATGTTTGTAGTCTGTAAACAGGACAGTCCTGAGCAAACCTGGGCACCTCCCATCACTGTGTTAATTAATTGGAAGGAGGGTGCCAGCCAGAAACCAATTATGAAGTCCCTCCAGGGGCATCTGTGGGGAGCGAGGGAGAGAGGGTGAGGAAGGGCGGGTGGCAGCTCCTCCCCTACTTCCTCCCTCCCCACACTTGTGCCTCCTTCGCAGCTGGTCCCACACTCCAGGCCCACAAAGGAGACGCTCATTCTAAACAGCTTCTTTTCATGTGGAAGCCACTGGATTTGCATCTGTCCTTCCCTGGCAGGGCCTGCTCCATGCCAGCTGCTCCAACTCCCCAGGCTGCAGGCTGCTCTGAGCTGGGCCTGAGCCTTTGGGTATCCACATGTAAGGAAGGCAACCAGAACAAGCTGGTCAAGAGAAGAAGGAAGGAGAGGGGGCTGGGCACAGAGGGAATTTGCACATTCTCTCATCTCCTGGACACCAGACAAATTCTGTGGCCAGTATATCCAAATCAGAATCTGGGCTGCCCCGGTGCCAGGAGTCGGCGGCGGCTGAGGCCATGTCTGCTCCAGGCTAGCCAACCTGGGAGAGAAGTGGAAAAACTCACTCCATCACTGAGCTGCCAGGGCCTGATGCTGCCAGGCCGTTGGTCCAGGCAGTGTCCACACTCCCAAACTGGCCGAGCTCAAGTCTATGCTGACTCTATAGGGCTGGCCAACTGTGGGGCGATTCTGGGGCCCTGGGGAACCTCACAATCCTTCTCAGATGCCTCTAATTGCTGTCATAGGTGCCAAGGTAGCAATGCCCCTGGGCAAGAGAACACAGGGTCTCTGGGTACCCTCAAGTAACTCACCAGAGCTCTTCTGGAGAGTGAATTTCATCGCCTAGAGGGCGAGACAGTAAGGAAGGAAAAGAGCCTGCATTTATTGAGCACTGAAAGTATGCGGGCAAGACAGACCTTTCATGGCTTGTGTCCCCTGGATCTGGGACTCCTGGATCTGGGACTCCTAACTCAAGACTTTGGCACAATTCTTTCTACATCCATCTCCTCAAAGGTACTGGACAACAGGAGTAGTGGTTTATGCATTCTGTCACCCTAATGTCTAACACAGAGTCTGGCTCATAGTAGGAACTCTGAGGGTGCTGGCTGAGCGAATGAGCGAATGTTAGTTAGCCTCATCCCTTCTGCATGAGAATGCTAGTTACCTGGAAGAAGTGAGAGCAAGGAGGAGGTATAATGAGTGTGGGGAGCAGAAAAGGCAGAACCCCCATCCCGCCCCTACATGTCCGGGAGCTGGATGTGCGCCTTTTAACTGAGGCTCAGTGACATGCTGGCTCTCACATCTCTTCTCCCCGTAAGAGCTGGGCAGGAAAGAGGTGCTGGGAAGTGGGATGTCTTGTGGGGGTGGGGTGCGGGGTGGGGCAGGGAAGGTTCCAGGCATCTTCTGCATAGGCTACATTCTGGATCAGGGAGTTGGAGGCAGAGGGGCCTTGCGCTCCCCTCCTTCCCATCCCGACCTGGGTATAGCAAGGGCTCCCATACACCTTGAACCCCAGCATTTTGTCTCTGAGGGAAGGGGCTGTCCAACAGAGAGAAAGCCAGACACCAGTAGTCCAGGTTGGGCCAGTACAGTAGGGTTACTGGAGTGGGGCCAAAACACCTACCCCTGTTTGTGTTGCCTGAAGACCCCCTCACAGGGCAGGCAGGTAGAAAGAGCACTGACCAGCAGTCAGGAAAACCCAGTTTCCAGCACCATCACCCTCAAACTTGCTGAGTGACTTTAGGCAGGTGATGATTCTGCTCCCTGGGCCTTAGCTCCCTCATCTGTCAAGGGAGAAGAATGGATGATATGACCACTGAAATATTCTGTTCTCCTACGAGCCACTCTATGGGGCCCTGGAGACACACAATCTTTGTCAGATAATTAACTGCTATTAGTTACCTGGGAGAGCAACATCGTCTTCGGTTCTAACACATTCAGCAGGGGCCAGAGGCTCCCAGCAGTGAGCTGAGCTCTGCCAGACAGGGGCGGGAGAGAGAAGGCTGACCTGCAGAAAGAGCCTTAAGGCATGGCTGACATGCTGCTTGTGGAACTGACTGCTCAGAGTGGGTGCTGGCATCCAGAGTCTCCTCTTTGCCTACATTCCTTCTCCTGAGTCCTCCTGAGGTGTAGCAGGCATTTCTGCTGCTCGGGGTACTTTGTTCCTGGACAGCAGGCCTTCTAAACTAGCCTTGTAAACTTGGAAAGCACTGAGCTCACCGGCATCTAACCTAAAGAGGCATACATGGGGATAAAGAAGCCTAGTCACTGTAAGCCACCATCTCTTTCTTACCTAGAAGCCCCATCTCTGGTCACATCACGGACAAAACCCAATAAATTACACCAAAGGACATCTGAGTAGCCAAAAGGAGTTCTCGAAGTCCTACATTACAGCTTGCAGGCTTTTCTTATAACCCATTGACTTGTATTCTGCATACAACGCTAAGGTATTTTGTTCTATTTTTGTGGATGATGGCAGTTTAGAAACAAATATTTAGAACTGGAGACTAGCATATGACTGAAATGGAATAGAGATAGAAAAATTATAAAAAGCAGGCACAAGAACTCAAAGAATTAAATCATCTGGAGTAAAACCATCTTATTACCAGGAAAGCAGCCTTACTCTCCTGCACCTGACTTGCCCTGTGGTGGGATACGGGATGAAAATTGGGAAGAGATGGCGCCTTGACCTCTTGCGAATGCTCAAAGTCTGGGAAGCAGCATCTGGTCCTTCCTTTTACTCTCTTTTCTTTTTCTTCCTTTCTTCTCCTCTTCATTGCATAAAGGAACTAAGGTAGCTTATTAAAACACACACAGTGAAACAGAGTTTAAAATGTCATAACCAGAAACAAGGCCATCAGTCAGGAAGGTCACAATCCAGAGATCTGCATAGCTCTGAATCAGTAGCACTAGTCGCTAGTTGGGGCAGGAGTCCCTCCAGGAGTCAGCCCTCTCTCCAGGCCTTATATGCAGTTTCACCAGCTGTACCCTACAATGAAGGGGACTAGGGGTATGTACGAGAGGGAAGGTAGTAAAGGGAAAAGGAAATGCAACTTGCCACCTGGTTTCCTCTCCTTCACTTTCCAGGCGATCTGGGCTAACTAGATCATCTCTTGCAATCCATACCTAACCCTGGCCTGAGGACTCTGCCCTCCAGGGGCCTGCCACAAGACCTAGGGCATGGGTCTGAGGGCAGGAAGATGAGGCTCATCGGAAAGGGGTGACCCTGTGTCTGGAGGCAGAGCAGTTAAAGGCTGTGGTCTCACTCTCTAAGCTATTCCCTCCCCTGCCTACTGCCCCCTGTTTTTAAGCAGCGATATCACCTCCCAGATGCCCTTTAGGGTTCTTCATCTCTGTCTTGTAACCAGACCACGTCCCAGAGAACAAAGGGCCACCCAATCTCCGTGAGATCTGAGAGATCTGACTTCCCTGAATATCACCTTCCAGATGCCCTTTAGGGTTCTTCTTCATCTCTGTCTTGTAACCAGACCACATCCCAGAGAACAAAGGGCCACTCAATCTCCGTGAGATCTGAGAGATCTGACTTCCCTGCTGAAGCTGAAGATGTCGCAAGGCCCAGCAGAAATAATCCTAGACATCATTGAAACTAATTCTTGCATTTCACAGATGGGAAAACAGAAACCTAGAGATGAAAGCGACTGGCCCAAGGTTACACAGCCTGTTAGTGGCTGATCTAAGACTAGAGGCCAGGCCTTTAGACTCCCAGAGCACTGTGGTTTCTTCTAGAACTTGTGAGGGCGCCTCTTCCAGCAGGCATTGGGGCAGCGGGACTGCACCCAGACCCCTCTCCTGTATCCCTCCTGCTCCTCCATAGGAACCTTCCCATAGGAACTCTGCTAGTCTGTAAAGAGCTGGCAAAGGGAGAGAAGATAGGGTTAAGATGAGGATTTTACTTAATCCTCTCAGCTGGCTTAAACTGATGCCACGTTGGTTAGAGGAGGAGAGAAACACAGGGGGGGTTTGGGGGTGGATGGGGGAGGGGGAGCATTAGTGAATAATCACCGAATACCAAAAGGCCAGGCCTGCAAGTGGGTTTAACAGACAAGGGCCCACCGTTATGGACTCCCCACCCCAGGGCCCAGGCCTCCAAGTAGTGCCCCTCTACCATGGAAATAACCCAATCTCCAGGGTACTCGACAGTGCACAGCAATGGAAAGGTCACAGGCCATAGATTACAACAGATCTGAGGGCAGACCCCAGCTCTGCTACTTACTTACTGGCTGTGTGACCTAGGCAAATCATTACACCTCTCTGAGCTTCAGTCTCTTGCTCTGTTAAGGAGGACTAAACACACCTTTGTTTTTGTAGGTCTCCTGAGAAGGAAGACAGCTGAACTCACGTATATCAAGAGACACAGGGGAGGCACTAAGTCAGATCTCAGTGCTATTATTGCAAATCTCACATCCTTTATCTCTCATCCAGGCCTACTCATTACTCTTCTTCCCCAACATCTTTGACATTAATAACCTTAATGATAATAACCCTTTCCAGCCGGATAGCATTTGTATCATTTCAAAAACACTAAGCACCCTAACCTTGTGGGTCACAGCAGCCAGTAGTAGCCAGAGCTGAGATAGTTCCTCAGGCCCCAAGTTCATCCTCCCACAATGTTTCTAAGTCCCAATTTTGGAATTGAGCCCAAAGACCCTGAATGACTATGCTGCTTGTGGCAGATATTAAGGAGGCACGGGCAGCCTCCTGGTTTATCAAAAGGACCCAGAACCACCCTTCCCGATGCCTTCATAGCTGACCCTCCATCTAGTCCACTGCTCTGACCACAAGCAAGCTGCTTTCTCACTTTGGCCTCCAACTCTCCAATTCTGAAAGCCAGCTGAGCAGCGAGTGGAGTCTGGCCTTGGGTACATGGATCACTGAACTCAAGGCCAAGGCCAGGCTGTGAGCTCCTTACTCTGACAGAGTTCTCTCAAAATGTGGGTTCACACCCTTGATCTCATTGGTTTTTCAACTGCCCAGCATGCCCCTCAGGATCCATATTACCATCCTCACATTCCACAAGAGGAAACTGAGCCCAAAGCAGAAGGACCCAACCAAGGTCATTCAGGGGCTTAGGGTAGAGCTGGGGAGTGAACTCAGGTCTCCCTGGTCTCCTAATGCTGGGCACCTTCCAGAACCCTGCCTGCTTTTCTCTTAACTCTTTCCTCCCTCAACAGGTAAGCCCAGAAGTCTCTCCAGTAAACCTGAGCCCCTATGGCAAAGTCCCAGAACTCTCCTCTAAAATGGGGGCTGCCAGAATGCCTATTTTAGCCTCCCCTGTGGCATTCCCACCCCATATCTTCAAGCCGGTCACCTCAGAATCTTTCCTATCCTCAGTAGCAACTCCTGGGATTGGGGAGCACCTTCTCCACTGACTGGCGTTGTCGTGGGGCCAGAGTCCCTGAGATGGGCAGCAGAGGCCAGCAGGTGTGGTAGGCTTTCCCCTCTGCTGGCCTCCTCAGGGCAGCAAGCCCATTCCTGCACCACTGTCCAGTACGAGTCCCTGCCAGCGACGCTCCCCGCAGCGCGCTCTAATGGGGGACACCAAAGAGCTGCCCAACACTGCTCTCCAGGGGTTAAAAATGCAGCATCCTAAACAAGGGTTAAAAATGCAGTCCCGGGGTTGGGCCGGTGCAGAGGGATGTTGTCCAAACCACAGTGGCTGCCAAAGCGGCATCCTCCCCCTTCCCTCTGCAGTCCTTGGGGGCCGGAGCGAGTCGAGCGACTGGGGGAGCAAAGGAAGCGCAAGCTGCACGTTCCCAGCACCAGTGCCCCCTCCCACACTCCCACCTCCGCGGCCCCCCCCGCAGCTGAGGCCCGGGGCTGCAAGCGTCGGTGGGTCCCGAGCGCTTACCTTTGTGACAGTCATGCAGGAACTCCGGGGCGCTGCGGGGGCGCGGGCGCGGCGTGCAGGGGCGGCGGCCGGGGCCC
>NW_006442109.1:7601541-7608426 GCF_000325575.1 Pteropus alecto
GCGGAGGCGGAGGGAGGAGGAGGAGGAGGAGGAGGAGGAGGAGGAAGCTCTTGCCCGCTCGCTGCCTTGCCCCGCGCCTCCCGGCCCGATTGCCTGCCGCTGGGCACCGCCGCTCCGGGGCCGCGGGCCGGGCGCCCAGGCCGGGCGCCCAGGCCCTAGGCTTTAACCCCTTCAGGCCCGCGGACGCCAGGCGTCTAGGCGAAGCAGGGTCCTGGCACCTGCCGGCTGTGGGAGTGGGAGGCGACCCAGGCTCTCAATGCTCCGCTGGCCCGGGGACGCTGGTGAAGTCACACGCTAGACGGCCGAGGTGCCGCGTGGGCAGAGACGACCGCCGGGCTCGCCCCCTAGAGGTTCGCAAAGTCGGCCCGCGGGCCGTGAGTGCCGCACCGCGGGCGGAGAGGGGCGTGGCAGTCACCAGCCCCGCAGCTTCGCCCGCGTCCCTGCCTGGCGCAGACCCCCGGCACAGGGTCACGGGAGGGGTTCTATAAGCGATCGTTGGAATCTAATTCCCGAAGAGGCCGGCCCATGAGCGATCGTAGCCAATTTTACGGGGGAGGAAATTGAGGACCGGAGTGGGACGTGACTTAGACAACGGCATGTGGCCAGGCTGGCCCCAGGCGTTTCTCCCGGCGCCCGCGCTTTCTACGGCGCCGCCAGCTTGCCACCGAACCCCTTATGATAAAAGCTGTGTTCTAGCGACAGGACGGGCCCTTCCCCAGGTGTGTTTACACTACCCTTGGTGCAGAGCTGATCTGGGGAACACAGGTGCGTCCTGCTCGGTGAACCAATCCTGACCTGGATCACAACATATCCTGGAGCTGCTTCAGGGACTTGGTGGACGATCACCTGAAAGTGACCTCGCCAGTCTCGAGCAGAAGGCCCCTCCCGAGTAACTGAGCAGAACCGGTTTCGGCAGATACTGAACCATTGAGACTGAGCAGGGAGGAGTTAGCCGAGATGAAGGGCTGAGGGCTCTTCATCACCACCTCCCTGCCAGCCCGGAAGCTCTGGCTCACGGCTGCACTGAGATTTAACAACGCCATTGAGTACACCACGTCGTCGTGGAAGCGGTGGATGAACACCCCTGTGTGCAAGGTGTGGGGTGAAACACAGAAGAGATCGGATGCCTTCGAGGAGCACACTATTTACACTTCAGCAATAATAATAGAGTAATCAGCATCTGGAGAGCATTTTGTGGATCATCGCATTATTTTTATTTGCATTTCCTCCTATAATTCTAAATGCAACAGTAGGAGGAAGGAATTTCCATTCTCATTTTGCTAATGAGTGAACAGACAGAGAGGGGAAGGGACCTGCCCAAGATCTCACAGTGACTTGAACAGAAATCTTTTATGCTTTATATCTATGAATTCCAGGGCCACTGGACCTGCTGCCTTATTTGAGCTTCATACCTGTCTTGGCAGCTAGATGGACAGCTATTAGCCCTGGTTTCACATGTGAGCACTTTGAGTGACTTTATTAAATCTCTTGGGTTGCATTGTTGCCGCAGGCCTCAGGCATCTTCTTTGTGCAGATCTTTCCCATGCTGGACCTCATGGCTTTGACCAAATCCCTCACCTGCCAGGAATGCCCTCCTCACTGCATGAATCCAAATATTCCCCCACTTTTTATCACCCCACCTCCTTGTTACACTCCTGACAACTCCAGCCCCCTCGCTCTACCTGTTGCATCTAGGTCTGAATGTCTGGTCTTGTTTTCATGAGCTTCCTATTGGTTTAGATTATGACCCTGGAGGCATCCAGAGCACAAGGGTGTATCTTCTCTGGGCACACAGTAGGTGCTCAGTGACTAGTTAAAGCCACTGAGAACAAATCAAGCAAAAATAAACCCTTGACCCGCAGCAGAAGAAATTTAGATTATACTGACTAAAGCGTTTCCCCTCAGCAAGATTCTCAGCCTCAGACGTGGTCACTGTCCCTGTCTGGACTGTCATAGGTAGGTCAGCCTCAGGACAGAAGGATGTACCTGAAGATTGTCATGGACCCTCCATTCCTTGGAAGCCATTAAAGGTAACTCAAGAACACTAGTCACCCTTCCCCCATGGCTGTGACTTGCCCATGGATGTTTAAAATCCCAGATTGTCAACTTCAGCTACCCGGCATGTCTCTTGGCACCTTCCCCACCATCCACCAGTGTTGTAGGCTCTGGGAATGAGATAAATACTTAATATCAGCTTGAGCCAAATGTAATTAAGAACATCAATCTGCTGCCCACAACCCACATGACATGCTCCAAAGGCAGAAAGAAAACGTTCTGATCCCTCACATGTTGCTGGCTCACCGCTTCTGACACATCTCCCCCGTCAGAACGGAGATCTGGAAGAGGAAGGGCCCTCTCAAAGAACTCTATATCCCCTTGTCAAGTAAAGGGCTTGGCCTGCAGAAGATACTCAGAAATGTGTGTGTTTTCTGCGGTGTAATGTCTATGCCACAATACCTCCCGCTCTGGATCCCCAGCAACGTGGCCCATCTCAGTTTGGATTCTCCCCAAAACAGAGCCTGAGGAAGGAGTTGGATGATGGTGGTTTAATTGGAAGATGTCCCAGGAAGCAGGAGTGGAAAAGTGGGCTGGAATAGAGAGATTGGGAAGGAGGAAGAGCCAAGATAAAGGTTGGCTTTATATATTGTATTCTCAAGGTCACTGCTGGAGGCAAGGAGACCAGTTCCCCAGAGACCTCTGGGATGTGTCCAGGATTGGCTGCGGGAGTCAGTTGGTAGGCATTTATCCACAGGCTCCTCTTCCCCACTGTTTGAGGGCTGCCCCTGAAGGCACCACTTCAGCTTGGAGAATGCCCTGGGGCAGAAAATGGAAAGACTCCCAGTTCTTACTTGAGATGGGATGCAGTCAGCTCCAGTCTCAGCTTTCTCGAACCTTCCACGGAGCTGCGGATGAAACCAGAGGAAGGCTGAGGAAATGTGTTACAAATAGTAGAGTATGCGGTACTAAGAGTATGTGATAGTCGCTATAGTCTCCTCTAGACACTTCCGTGGCTCAGTGCTTTGGACCAGGCTCTCTCCTCAGCCTCCAATGCCTTTACTCCTCTTTCTCTGTGTGACAAACTCCTGCTCATCTTTCAAAGCCCAGCTCAATGGCAACTGCTCTATGTAGCTCTCCTGACAGTACCTCCACAGTGACCTGACTCACTGTATTACAATTATCAAAATTACATGCATTAAATGTCCTGTCTTTTTTGGTGGGCTGTGACCATGTGCTCACTTGCTCTTGTGTGCACCCTCTCTCTGTCTCTCCCTCCCCCTCTTTTCATCACAAGTAGTAGCTGACACATAAGAGAGGCTAGATAGCTGCTCAACCAACTGAATACAGCTTTAACTTCTGCCTTTAACTTCTACCTTGGCTCAAGTCCCAGCACGCCATAGAGAGGCATCAGGCATCTTGACCTCAGAGTCTGCCCTGCCTAGTGTGTTCATTTGCCTAGGCCCCGAATTGGGTGCCATTGAACAAAGTCAAGGGGGCTTGCAAGAAGCTTTTCGTCTCCTAGGAAAGACCCACATACGTGGGCACACAACCCAGACCATGGGCAGTTGCTGCACTGTAGCAGGGGCCAGAAGGAGATTCTTGACACATAAGAGAAGCTAGATAGCTGCTCAACCAACTGAATACAGATTTAACTTCTGCCTTTAACTTCTCCCTTGGTTCAAGTCCCAGCACGCCATACAGAGGCACCAGGCATCTTGACCTCAGAGTCTGCCCCTGCCTAGTGTGTTCATTTGCCTAGGCCCCGAATTGGGTGCCATTGAACAAAGTCAAGGGGGCTTGCAAGAAGCTTTTCGTCTCCTAGGAAAGACCCACATACGTGGGCACACAACCCAGACCATGGGCGGTTGCTGCACTGTAGCAGGGGCCAGAAGGAGATTCCCAAAGCTGTGGAGCCCCAGAGGAGGGAGATGCTCCTTCAGTCCTAACTGGCTGCCTTGTTCATGCCACCCCAGGGCACACGTCCATATTTCACCTGTCCTCAGGTACTCGCTGCTGATCTCACTGCCCCTCAAATCCTTCCCCTCCTCTCCATCTCTACTATTACTGCCCTAGTGCAGCATTCTATTTTGTTTGGGCAGCCTCGATTGGTCCTCTTGCCTCCTGACTGTGCTGACCTGCCCATTCTCCCCACTGTGGCTCATCTCCCACCCTCCGATCAAACACACATAGATCTGCTATCTTGAAACCCACTAAGGGCTCCTGCTGTCTTCACGATGAGACCCAAACAGGGTCTTCCAAGACCCACCAGTGTCTGCTTCTCCACGTTCCTCGTCTCATCACACTCTTACCTTTTTAGCCCCATCATCACCTACCGGACTCTTCCTCATTCTTTCTTCAGCTGTCACCTGCTCCAGGAAGCCTTCCTGAACTGTGACCAGAGTGGTCTAGATGCCCAGCCTCCGCAGTACTTTTCATAAGTCCCTGAATCTCCTTCCCTCTGCACTTGAGCATTGTTTTATCATTTCCAGTTTATGTGTTTGACTTCCTGCTGGAGGATCAGCTGCTTGAGGACAGATCATTGTCCTCCTTCGCTTGGTAATTCAAGCACGTGTGCCTGGTTCAGTCCCCTTCCCTCTATATATTTTTCTGGTTCTCATTTCTCTTTCTGTCTCTTGTTTTCATTGTCTTCTCAACCCCTCTCCCCTTCGACATGTCTCCACCCCCAGGTTCTCTCCACTTGTTTCTCTGTTGCATCCACCTCAATATGGTTTGAGTCTCCATGCCTGCCTTTCCCACTCTGCCCTCTTTACCTCCCCGTACCCCCTCCGCTGCTCTTCATGACTTGGTATGGGGCACTCCTCTCTCCTGCTCTCTCCTTGACTTTCATGGTTTCTCTCTGTCTCCTGTCTGTCCTTCAGCTCTGTCCTTCCACCTCATCCGCTTACGTTTGTCCCCCTGCTCTTCTCATCTTTCTGGGTGTTTCTGTTTCCATCTTCCTACCTCTGTGGACGTCTCTCTCTCTCTCTCTCTCTCTCTCTCTCTCTTCCGTCTCACTCTCACTTGCCCTCTCTTTCTTTATCCCACATCCCCTTTCTTCATGGCCGCTGTACAACACACATAATGCTGACTTTGGGGGAGTGCTAGGGCAAATGGGGCCCTGCCCTGGGAGTGTCATCTTTCACCCCATACCTGAGAAGTGATCATTAGTGAGCTACCTGAAAGTAGGCATGTCCAGGGCCTCTGAAGGCTGTGTCTTTGACTGGGGACACCCTCATGGGGCACCAGGGTCTTTGTCCTTGACCCGCTCTGTGAGCTTGAGTGAGCATGTGTGGGGTCGTATGTATCAATAGGTGAATTACACATATGTCGATGTATGGAAATGGATGATGTGGGGAGGAACCATAGAACGGAGCTCAGTGAGAGAACTTGAGGCTCAGCCTCCCCCGAATGTCTGCCCTTCTAGTCCTCTCTAGGGACGTGATGGCACATTCAGCCACAGGAAGGGCAGATGGCTTGCTCTGGGCCAGCTCCCTGTCAGACCCTGCATGTGCAGCCCAGAGACAGATGTGCTCCAGAAACATCGTCCATTCTCATATAGTGTAGTGTTTAAGCACTGGGATCTGGAGCCACAACACCTGGGTTCAAATTCCCACTCCCCCACATGCCCTCACACAGAACAAGAAGGTTGTTTGACCTCCTCGTGCCTCAGTCTGCTCGTCTCCAACACGGAGGTAACGTAACGCAGGCCTCAGAGTTGTCATGAGATGTAAATGGGAGAAAGCACTTGGAGCAGTGTATCCACTCCACAGATGCTGTTACTACGAGTAGAAATCCACACCTTTCCTCCCATTCAGTTCTTCTGCTTTCTGTTCTGTCCTCATGATATTTCTAGTCTGGGTAGAATAAACAACTTTTATTATCTCTATTTCTCAGAAAAGGAATCTGGGGCTGGGAGAGACTACGTGGCATCCTTACGTTCACGGCTAACGTGAAGAAGGGTGGGCCCAGGGCCCAGGTCTGACTTCACCTTTGCTTCCCTTTCTACAACCGGAGGTCCGGTGGATTAGGGCTCTTCCAGGCATAGGGGAGGGAACTCAGAGCCCTGGGTTCTAGCTCAAGCTTTGCCACATATGATCATGTGACTTCCAAAGCCACATGGCCTAGCCGACCCATGGCTCACTCATCTGTAGAATGGAATTACAGAATTCCATCTATTTAAGAACTATCAATTGGCAAACATTTTAAGATGAAAAAATGTTTGGGGGAAAAAAAAGAGAAAAAAGTCTGCCATGCCACCAATCATCAACAGAGTGCGTAAGCCATCCCTTGTATAGAGCCGCTTGGAGACCCAGATTTCCAGCTTGATCCGTTTGGATCTAAATTTGGTAGCACCTACCTCAGCGGTTCTCAAAGTGTAGGTCTCAAACCAGCATCAGCATCACCTGGGAGCTTGCTATGAATGTAGATTCTTGGGCCCTACACCTGGCTTACTGACTCAGAAACTCCGGAGGCGGTGCCTAGCAATCTGCTTAAATAAGCCTCCCAGGGGATTCTGAGAACCACTGATTGACAGCATAAGGCATGGTGAGCACCCTGCCAGATAACAGATGCGAAAATGCTTTATAAACCAGCAAAACCAATATGGAGGAGTCGTTTTACCTTCTACCTCTCAGATAGCAAAGTTAAATTTTAACTTGGGCTTTAATATCTTGACTAGAGGTTTTAAAAATCTTTCCCCCAAAGACAAGGAGAGTCCAGGCATGGCAGGGAGTGGAAGGGTGAGGGGAGGTGGCCTGAAACAGCTCCAGCAAGGGACCATAGCTTTGATGTTTTTGTGCTCTGGCTTGAGATTGTGTGCAGACTTAGCAGTTCCAGGTTTGGCTGTACTTGCCCCTCTGAGGCTGGACCTGAAGATATTAGCAGGAA
>NW_006442109.1:7608502-7614414 GCF_000325575.1 Pteropus alecto
TTTAGAGGGTGGGGCCTCAGAGACTGAGAGCAAGGTCTCAGATCCACTTACAGCCCAGCAGCCCCTCCCCGGATGTCCCTCAGCCATAGCAGTCCCTGGCAATGTCCCCACAGGTCCCACTCTCTCCTGCTCTTCTGTGCCTGGCCCCCAGGACATTTTCCTCCAGGCTGGCACATCTTGCTACACTTCAGGGCTCAGCAGAAATTCCTCTTATTCCAGAGAGATCCCCTGTCACCACCCAGGCCACTCTGTCCTCTCCTTTCACTGGGCTCCCAGCACTTAGAGCTTGTCGGTGTTAAGTACACTGAGAGCCTGTCGCTGCTGCGTTTCAGTCCCTTATTATTTGTAAAGAGCGGGCTTTGCACTAGATGGTTGCCAAGGTCTCTTCTGCCTGCTGTAAGATGTTCTGAACTCTAGTTAGCAAGAACAAGGCTTATCTCCCCAGTCGGGGCTGCCCTTAGTGTGTATAGGGACTTGGGCAAGGATTCATGTCTATATAAACAATTTGACTTTAAAATGTAATATAAAACTCTTGACCTATATGAGGTACTGTGATTTACTGCTGAAGATGTAACAGAATGGATAGAGAAAAGGTACTAACATTTGTTTATTGTCCGATCAGTGTATGTGAAGATTCTTTGTCGGATCCAAGACCTGTCTTCTTCAGGTTCAGGAACCACCTCTTCATGTTATTTATTGTCGAATATGTCATTCCTAGTTAATTTCTTATCTACCACCATGAGAAAAAGTAACAATGCTGTTTTTATTCATAATGTCATGGCTCTTGGGAACCTGTCTGCATAGAAACGATGTGAACCTTCTTGCCCCTGCAGTTCCTGGTTACTGCTTATCGAATGCTGGTTGCATCATTCCTTGTGACGCTGTATCATCCACTGTGTCTTCCGTGAATACTGGATTCCAACGATTCTCTCAAAGGATCTTCATCTGCTTCATTGATGGTGACTATACATTCAAATCTTACTCAGTGTGCGGGAGAATGGGAAGAATCATATGTTTTCTTGTCATAAATTGACTATTCAGAATGTCAGAGTGTAAGTGACAAACATTTAGGCCATAGAAGACAGCAACGGGGTAGAGAGATGCTCGTAGAGGTTGGCACCAGAGCAAAAGATGCTTGCTACCATCCCTGCCACTTTTAGTGCTGTAGGCCAGAGGTGATACCATGGTCAGACATAGATGGACAGGAGCCACTTCACAGATCCTGGATTGACGGTAGCTCAGAGGCCTGGACTTGTCCTGAGTCTGATGTGGGAATCACTCAAAATGAGCGTGTCAGTGCCATTCTAGTGGGGCAACCTCTCACGCTCTCCATCTTGCAAAAGCAATATGGCACCAGCCAGACTTGGGAACAGCCTGCTCACCAGACCGTTCTCTTGGAACTGGGGCCAGTGTGAGTCCCTGAGATGCTGGTAGGGAGTCATCTAGCCAACCTCATGCGTGGGGTAGAGGTCAGAGAGAACCCAAAGGAGAGAAATGGGGGACCAAGGCCCAGGCAGGATCCAGGCCAGGCTCACAGGCACCTTACATAGGTGGCACTGCAGGCCCCAACTGGTCTCAGGTACTGGAAGGGAACTTAAAAATTTTGAAGCGAGCACTCCACTGTAGGGACCCCTGAGGTGTAGAAAGTCTGGCCACTGGCAGATCTTTGCCCTACTGAGAAGGACTTTGCTTTATACTTTTTTCCTCTCTGCCATGGTCGTCTTCTGTGCCCAACAATTATTTACGGTTTGGCTGGGCCAGGTAAAGGCTAGCTGGAGAGTCTCTTCCCGTAAAATATACTGTAAGGCAGGGCTTCTCAAACTTTAATGAATCCCCTGGGCATCCAGCTCCCAGATGCTCCCGCTGGTCTGCGGACTACACTGTGAGTAGCAAAGTTCCCTCAGATCTGGATTTACCTCTGAGATCAGTGACACTTGCTTTCAAAGAGAGCAGTGGAGGTGGCCTGGGTCGTGAAGAGAATGCTAGATGTGGGTCAGAGGACCTGACCTCACCCTGTCTCACTCATTTAGTAGCCACATGAGCATGTGTAAGAATCTACCCCATTGTTAGCCAGGGAAGGCTTATTACATGAGGGTCCTGAGACTGGACTGTGTGGCCTAGACACTTTCCCCCCAAAATCTCACCTTCCCTTTGGGGGTCCCTCCCATTACTGCTACTTCTACCAGAATAGTGGTATTAATTATATGATTCATTTGACAAATATTTAACAGGTGCCTACTCTGCACCAGTCACTGTGCTGGGGGCTGGGGATGCAGGTGGAAACAAAGCCAAGTCCTTGCCTCTCCATGAGCTTTTCTATAGATGCATCAGGGCAATGAGCAAAGTGATTATTAAGTGAAAAGATCAGGGACGCTAAGTATGATGCAAGATAAGGATGACAGGGAGTAGGGTGGGGGCATTTCTGGGATGGTCAAGGGAGGCCTATTAATAGGTGACATTTCAGTATTGGCCTGAGGAGGCCAGGACAGGAGTCCTGTGGGTGTCTTGGGACAAGGAGCCCAGGCAGAGGGCAGGAGTGAGCCTGAATATCCTATCATAGAGGCCCACGTGGCTGGACAGGGTGGGAGAGAAGGATTCAGCAACATTGCAAAGCAATCCATCAGAAACTTACAAAGAAGTCAGTTTAAAGGTTTTGGGCAGCTCTTTAATGAATGTTTACCATCAGATCTCTATCCCCAAACTTGTCTGCAGCCTGGGGCACGGCTTTCAGATGTCAATCATCCATTATCTCCTCTTCCTCCAAACCTCCTTCCACAAGGATGGAATCCTTCCAGGGGACCCCTTGAGGTGGGAAGATTAATGTTTTCTGCCATCATCAGAAATGAGGACCCAAGATCAAGAATGGAAAGGTGACCAGTTCCAGGAGCCTTCCCTGAGCTGGATGCTTTAGGTCCATTGTTTCAGTCTGTTTTCACCATAGCCCTGGAGGAGGTTTATCTCCATTTTACAGATAAGGAAATTGAAGCTCAGAAAAGTTGGAGCCCAAGGTCATCCCAAGAGGCAGTGATAGAGATAAGATTAGACCCTTGGTGGGCCTGGCTCCACCCTGGGCTATTTCTGGTATACCGTGTGGGGCTCTGCCTGTTTGAATACAGATCCTTCCCTAGTGTTCCCCTCAGCATGGATGAGACAAGTGCAGCTTCCACGATCTTCACTGAACCCTAGGGGAGAACAGAAGGAGAGCTTGAAAGCACCCCTAGTTTCCTACTTGAGGTTCTCAAGGCCCTAGGACCAGTCCACCTTTGTGAGCACTTTGCTTGGTCCCAACATCTTGGCCCCTGGTCTTGTCTCAATGTGAGGACACCAGCTATGAGTCCTCACACCACCCAGAAGTTTCCCCCAGCGTCTTACAGTTTCATGATCAAGACTGACAATAGCCCCTACTCATTCTATGGGGCCAGAATTACCCTGACACCAAATTCAGACAAAGACACAACTAGAAAACTCCAGATCAAAATGTCCCTTATGACTATAGATGATCTAATTCTAAATCATTGTTGTGTTACATGCAGGCACTTCATACGCCGTCTCCTTTGATCCACCCAACAACCCCATGAAGTTGCACTCATTTTTCAGGAAGGAAAACGAAGGCTTGGAGGATTCGTACTTGAATGCAGTCACACAGTTAGTGGGTGGCAGAGCTAGGATTCAAACTCATTTCCAACTCCTGCCACAACACCCAGCCACCCACAGAGGGAACTCACCAGAGTAGCCTCCCCCTGCAGGTGAGACCCTTCCCCAAGCCTGCTGGGAAGGGCACAGACCACACTGGAAGAAGGCTCCTTAGCCAAAGAACACACATCGGACTGCACACTGTGAGAGCTATATGTGTAGGAAAAAGGTGGAATGGGAGGGCGATCTGTCACTTTCTGGACAAAGCCTTTACCTCTTGGCACCTCAGTCTCTTTAGCTGCAAAATGGGGGCAAAACTCCAGGATGCCGACAACACCAAACACTGGCAAGGATGAGGAGCAACAGGGACCCTCATTCATTCTTGATGAGAATGCAAAATGGTACAGCCACTGTGGAAGACAGCTTGGCAGTTTCTTACAAAACTAAACATACTCTCACCATACAGTCCACCAACTGCACTCCTTGGGATTTATCCAGAGGAGTTGAAAACTTACATCCACACGAAAACCTACACATGAATATTAATAGAAGTAGGCAGTTTTATTCACAATGGCCCAAACTTGGAAGGAACCGAGATATCCTTCAATAAGCGAATGGGTAAATCAACTGTGGTACATCCAGACAATGGGATATTATTCAGCACTAAAAAGAAATGAGCTATCAAGCCATGAAAAGACATGGAGAAAATTAAAAGCGTAGTATGAAGTGAAAAAAAGCCAATCCGAAAAGGCTGCATACTGTATGATTCCAACTCTATGACATTCTGGAAAAGGCAAAACTGTGAAGACAATAAAAAGGCCAGTGGTTTTCAAGGGTTGTGGGGAGGAGGGACGAGTAAGCAGAGCACGGAGGAGTTTTAGGGCAGTGAAACTATTGTGTATGGTACTGTAATAGTGGATACATGTCACTATGCATTTGTCAAAACCCACAGAACGTACAACATCAAGAGTGAACCCTGATGTAAACTATGGACTTTGGGTCATTATGATGTGTAGGTTCATGGGTTATGACGAACATCCCACTCTGGTGGGGATGTTGATATTGGGGGGAGGCTGCATCTGTGTGGGGGCAGGGGTGTATGAGAACTCTGTATTTTCTGCTCAACCTTGCTTTGAACTTAAAATTGATTTAAAAAATAAAAAATCTATTTTAAAAATTGGGGGCCAAACTCCCCTACCCAGGTCTCAGGCTGAGATAAACAAGCTAATGCCTGTGGAAACAGTTTTAGAGGGCAAGCAGGTTTATTGCTATAAGGGATTGGTGCTATTACATTTTTAAATCCCAGCTGTGCCAGAAATCTGCAGTGGGAGTTTAGGTCAGTCATTTTGTCCCAGTGTCCTTAGCTACAAACCAAGACAATAATACTAGTTCTTTGTTCCCATCCCCGTGACAACCTCTCAGAGAGTAAGTGGCAAGTAATGATAATGATGATGATAACCACCTTTTATGTCTAGGCACTGTGTTAAGCACTCTATACACATTATATAGACATTATTTCATTTAATCCTTACAACTGATTTCACAGATGAAGCGTGGGGTTGGGGGGAGTGGGAGAAAAGAAGGTGGAGTGGGGGATGGGCAACTTGCCCTGGGTCTCGCAGTTAGTCAGTGGCAACGCAGGTTCTTTAGTACAAGACTCAGTGCTTGTACTAAACCTCCGGCTTTACTTCCACACCTCCCAGGCTGACCCTAGAGAGCACCCAAGGGTGGCTCCATTGCTATCACTGGGGACTGGCTTCTTAATAACAAATGATAATCGTAGCCAACGTTTCCATAGGATGTACTATGAGCCAGGACTATTCTATAGCCTGTGACATACACTATTTCATTTAATTCTTACAATAACTCCCTGAGGTAGTACTGGTATGATGCCCATTTTACAGATTAAAAAAACTGAAACTTAGAACTCAAAGAACAGAAAACGTCAGACCCAAGAGGGAGTGTGGGGCTTAGTGACTCTGAGTCCTTCATGGGACTTCCCTCCTCTCTCTCTGGTTGGCCTCAGGTACTCCAGCGACTACAAGGCCAGTCGTGTGTGTGTGTGTGTGTGTGTGTGTGTGTGTATCACACATTGTGCTGTGCTGTCGTTGCAACCTTTGGGATCCACTAAATCAGGAGTCAGGAGAGCCCACAACCGGGCCTCTGGAGCCATGTATTCTGCCGAGATCACCCAGGAGCACCTGGTGGCATGGGTTTCTTTCCCCACTCAGAATGATTTTTTGGGGAGGCAAGTCAGGGGCATGGAGTCTAATTTGCCC
>NW_006442109.1:7614440-7625754 GCF_000325575.1 Pteropus alecto
AGGAATGGGCCACAGTGGGGTCAGGGGGCAGGCAGCAGCTCAGGGAAGCAAAGCATCTTGGGCCAGGAGGCAAGTCCATTCAGCGTCCTGACTCCCGCAGGTGTGACCTAAGGCTGGAAGGGAGGAGAGGGGACTGCATTGCTACAGGTACCTCCACTTGGTCCCCATAGGATAAGAGACCCGATTTTCAGTGGGAGCCCCTCAGAGAGGATGTTTCGTGTGGTGATCAGAGACATAAAGCTTTAGAATCGGCCAGATTTGTGTTCTCTTTGGCAGCATATACACTAGAATCAGCCAGATCTGAGTCCAAATCCTGTCTCTGCTGTGCCCTGGTTGTGTGACCTTGTATGAATTACTTAGCATCTCTGGATCCCCACTTCCTCCTCTATTGAATGGGGATAAAGTCAGCAGTCACTTCACTAGGCGAAGTCTGTACCTGGCCTGTGTCAGAGACTGGCACAGAGTAAGGACTCAGAACGTATCAGCCACTTCTGTTATAAAATGGGATTTCTATTAGTATGTGCCTTATTATGAAGGTTAAATGACTAACATACATGAAAAGTGCTTAGGAAGGATCCTGGCGCAGAGAAAGTGCTGACAGCTTTATTATTAACATCCTCCTCTTTCCTACCCCATCTCTAGGCCAGGCAGGGCACCTAGGGCCTGGGGAAGGAGGCTGCTTGACTTCAGAATGCGAAGTGCAAAGCTGGCATTGTTCTCAGCTGCTTCTCCACAGTGCTGGGGGAAAGATGGGGCTGCAAGGAATTAGTTAGCACCAATTAACACGTGAGGCTCCTGTTCTCACCCCGGTCTGCCTTCCTGCTGGCTGGGGGCCTGGAACCACATGGTTAAGGAAGCAGCCAGGCTGGGGGAGAGGGCGATACTGTGGAATCATCAGCTAAGGCTGCAAGTACCCCAGCAGTACCCGAGCAGGTATTATTTCTACCTGCACAGGAAGGTTCCAAAAAGGAGTGAGGCGGGCATGGGGCATGGGGCACGGGGTGGGCCTGTTCCTCAGGGCCATAGACAAATGTTTCTCCCAGTCGGTGGCCCTCCCAGTGCTTCTGACACCCAGAATACGGGTCACTCCCTACCCACCACCCAGCCACATGCACACGACAAACATTTTCAGTTATAATCTTGTAGTGAAAGAAAATATTAAAATTGCTGGAAAAGAAATTCAGACAGTGAAAATGTTTTTTTTTTAACTTCATATATATATCTATACATATACATATACACACACACATATATGTATATGTATATATGTGTGTATATACACACACACACATACTCATGCCTATAATTTTTTTAAAAATAAAAATACAAAAAAGGAGATTAGTACTGTATTAATATTTTTTAATTACATTAATGTGATTTTGAAAACGGGAAAACTTTTATTACTATATTTGTCACAGTAACAAATTACATTACAGCTTCTGCAAGTCTGTGAATGACATTCACATTGATCTGCTCAAATTTATGTTCAAAGGACAGCAGCCATATTTGTCCATCTCTTTGCTTATAATTCATTAAATAACACTTTTTATTAATTTTAACTTTGAAAATTTATTTTCAGGTGAAGCAATAGATAAGTAAAGAGTTAGGAAGTCTTAAATAGAAGAGTAGATCTGGTAGAGATTCTAAGAATTTGATTTCACAAAACATTCCAGAAATTGCAATACCGTGTATATCTTTCTGTAGTATTGATTACAGTGGTTTTCAAATGTTTCTTGCAGTCAAAAATTGTCAGTAAAATATCTTTGCCAGAAATTTTTTCACTTGATTTAGTAAAATCTTCTGAAGTTCTCTTCCTCCAAAAATCAGGAAAAAAATAGCTGAGAGCAGAGAACATTGACATGATTTGACCCATTGCTCTAGAAGGATGACAGACTTGAGTAACTCAAGTTCTACTTTTTCATTTTTACAATGACTGTGTAATCACTGATAATTTTGACTTTGCTGAGACACAAACTATGCCAGAAGAAGTTTTGAAAGATTTCACTCTAATTAAATTGTTCTCCAAACAATCCCTTACAGAAAGCTTAGCTGAGGTGTGTCAAGGCTCAGTATATAATAGGGAGTTCTCGAACTGACTCATATGTTGAAAACCATGTTTATTAAAGGGTAAGTAATAAAATGTGCTAACTTATAATACACCCCTTGCCACGCACACATGCATTTGTCAATAAATACAGCAATTATTTAAAATTTAGACCATCTAATGTTCATAAGGGATATTTGCCTGCAGTTTTCTTGTCTTATAACATCTTCACCTGGATTTGGTATGACAGTAACGCTGCCCTCATAGAGTGAGTTAGGAAGTATTTCTTCCTTTCCTATTTTTTAGAAGTGTTTGAGAATTGGTGTTGATTCTTCTTTAAATGAATGGTAGAGTTCACCAGCAAAGCCATCTGGTCATGGGCTTTTCTTTGCTGGGAGGTTTTTCACTGTTGATTCGATCTCTTTACTACTTATAATCTGTTCAGATTTTCTATTTCCTCTTGAGTCAGTTTTGGAAATTTGTGTCTTTCTAGAAATTTGTCCATTTAGGTTATCCAGTTTTTTGGCATTCAATTGTTCATAGTTGTAAATCTTTTCAAAGAACCATCTTTTGGTTTCATTGATTTCTCTGTTATCTTTCTAGTCTCTATTTTGTTGATCTGTGCTCCAGTCTTTATTATTTCATTTCTTTTGCTGGACTTGGTTCAGATTGCTCATCTTTCTTCAGTTCTTAAGGCTTAAATTTAGATTATTGATTTGAGATCTTTTTTCTTTTATAATGTAAGCACTTACAGCTATAAATTTCCCTCTAAACACTGCTTTGGCTGAATTCCAGAAGTTTGAAATGCTCTGTTTTTGTTTTCATTGTCTCAAAGAATTTCCTAATTTTCTTATTTCCCTTGTGATTTCTTTGACTCATTAGTTGTTTAAGAGTGTGTTATTTAATTTTCACATATTTGTGGATTCTTCAGTTGTCCTTGTGTTTTTGGTTTTCAGTTATTATTCTTTGTGAGCAGAGAAGGTATGTTGGATAAGTTAAGTTTTTTTAATTCATTGAGACTTGTGTTGTAGCCTAACACATGCTCTATCCTGGAGAATGTTCCACATGCACTTGAGAAGAATGTGTATTCTATTGTTGTGTGGCGTGTTCTGTATATGCCTGTCAGGTCTATTTGTTTATAGTTCTATTCAAGTCCTCTATTTTATTATTGATCTTCTTTCTAGTTGTTCTATGCATTATTGAAAGTGGAGTATTGAAATCTCCAACTATTATTGTATAACTGCTATTTTTCCCTTCAGTTCTGTCTTCATATATTTTGGGACTCTGTTGTTAGGTGCATATTTATTTATAATTGTTGTATGTTCTTGATGGATTGAACTTTTATGAATATATAATGTCTTTCTTTGTTTCCTGTAACAATTTTTTACTTAAAATCTATTTTGTCTGATATTGGTATAGCCCAGCTCTATTTTGCCTGATATTGGTATAGCTCAGCCCAGCTCTATTTTGGTTAGTATTTGCATGGAATATCTTTTTTCCATCCTATGCTTTCAACCTATTTGCGTCTTTGGGGGGCTTCCAGTATAAGATTGCCAGATTTAGCAAATAAAAATACAGAATGCCCAGTTAAATTTGAATTTCAAGACACGATGAGTAATTTTTAAGTGTAAGTATATGCTATGCAATTTTTGAGATGCATTTATACTAAAATAAATCATTCACTTCTTTTTTTATGAAATTCAAATTTAACCGGGCATCCTGTATTTTATCTGGGAATCTTATTCTGATGAAAATGTACAGACATAGAACCCTACACTCTGGAAATTTCTTATCTAAAGGTGAAAATCAGGGTCTACCCTGGAGAGGCTCCCAGTTTAAGAGGGAAATACAATCCTTACACAGGGAGCTTACAATCTGAGGAGAAAGGAGAGGCATAGAGGTAGCACAATCATAACATGAAAGCAAGGAGGTTTAGCTGGGCCTCTCAGCAGGGCCCCTTCTAGGGTTCCCAAGGTTTCCCTACTCACACTGTATTGCCCACCCAGTGCCCAATACCCAATGTCCACTTTTCCACCCAGCGAGTAGTAGTAAGGGAGTCCCAGCCAGCCTGCTTGTTGGGGGCAAGGTCTGTGGGAGAACAGAACACTCACTCCCCAACTACTCATCCACATTCATATGCAGGTGCACAAACTCACAACACATACGCATGTCACATCTACAGGTGCACATTAATATGCATACATTCCCATGCATTGCTATACGTACAGGCCCACCAAACACACTAGCAGGATGAACATGGGCTCATATATTCAGACACACTCACATAGACACGTGGCCCCGCGTACACCAGCATACTTGCTTATGCACTCTCAACTCTGTAACCAGTAATAGATCACAGTCACAATAAGCCGTGTATCTTCTGCTTATCCTTTCTCAGGCTCTAGTTGTGTGTGTGAATGTGTGTGTCGGCATTTCTCCTGCCATCTCTACCTGGCTATCTGTCTGTCCTCCACTCTCCCACCCCAGCTGCATGCCTCTGTCCCTGCAGGAAGGCTGAGGGAGGTTGGGCAGGCCTCCCTGACAGCCAAGGACCCTCTACCCTGGAAGGAGAAGGTGCTGGGAGGCGGTGCTGGCTTTTGCTCAGGCGCTTGCTCTGAGTGAGACCAGGGGGCAGGCAGTGGGGAGAGCAGGGGGAGGAAGAGATGGGATGACCATCTGGACCTGGGAGAGTGGAGCTGCAGGCACTGCTCAAGTACTCCAAAATGGCAGATGGGCATCATGGTGCCTGAGAGCAATTGGGAGGAGGGGGGCAGCCTGGTGTGGCACATGAAGAAAACCCCCCACTCCACCCCCCACTTATCACCCTGATCCCTGTCAGATATAACTGGTTCTGGAAAAACCCTCTCAACGCTCCCTTTACTGGAACCCAACTCATACTGAGAGGTGGTGTTGTGCTTGGGGGTGTGGGGGAGAGACAAACCCCTTAAAACCCTCCAGGCTCCTGTATCCTTTGTGTACCATTCCTTTGAGGGAAATGTGCCCTTTCCTACATTCTCACTTTGGATCCTATCCCTGGGAATGGTGAACATCACTCTGATTGTGCTGTGGGGAACCCAGAAGTGTGGGTGGTAATTTGTGCAAATCTGACAAGAGGGTGAGCAAGGCGAGGCTCGGGTTCCTCTTGGTGCCTCGGGTCGTCTGGGCTCTTCATGCATGCTGAATGCACTAGTATAAGACCTGCTTATGCCTGGCACCCTGCCCACGAGGAATTGAAAGCTGGACCTGAAAGAGAGGGCTTTAGGGAGGGCAGCTAGAGAGGGGCCCCACCAGCAAGGAGCAGAGAGGAGGAAAGGGTTGTTTGTGGACGACGACGCTTTGAGAGACAGGAGGCTGCGGGCTGCTCCAATCCCTTTCAAGAAAGAATTTGACGATCGGCTTGGGGCGCGGGTACAATTAGCGGACAGCCTCCCGCACCTTCTGTCCGCAGAATTTGAAGCCCCATCTTCCAAGCGGTCCTCAGCCAATGACTGAGCACAGCGAGTTTCAAGGGCCTGCTGACTGCAGCTCATCTCGGGACTTCTCTTACAGACAGTCTAGGCTCCAGAGCTCCCCGTTGGGTGGCCTTGGCAGGGACTTTGTCAGATCTGCATCTGGTCTGAGACTCTCCGGCCAATACCGCTGCCTCCCTCCTTATCGTTCACAAGTTTAAACCTCAACTTGCACTTCTAACTCCGGTTCAATGTCTGCTCACCAGAGGACCCAAACTGACACAGATGCCAAGAGAAATGTGTGTTGGGGGGAAAGGAGGGGGGGGGAGAGGGGGAAGGAGAGGGGGGGAGAGAGAGAGAGAGAGAGAATAAAATAACGGAGGGTTCCTCTGAGCCCTCGAGTTTCTAAGAAAGATGTGGGCCAACCCGCCCTCTGGTGGAAACTCCTTGAAACTACGCCTCCAGAAGGGGAGGCCTGTGGGAACATGGAATGGTCTCATTTCCGCCTCAGGTTCATAGACTGTTTCTTAGGAGAACTTCAGAGATCACTGTACCGACGGGGAAACTGAGGCCCAGAGAAGGAAAGGGTTAAACAGGGAAAAAACCTTCGGAACATATTGGCACCACTAACGTTTTCCGTGCCCCCCGCCACACACATACACCCACGTTTTGTGCCTTATTGGCCCGATACTACCAACTTTGCCCTCTTCTCCTCTCTCCGTAGCCATTCCCACCCAGGCACCCTTTCTCGTTCCGGCCTTCGTCCCCACTCCCCAGGACCACTGCGACTGCCTTCTCACAGACCCTTTGGTCCCTACGCCTCTCTGCAGCCAATTGACCTTCCTGAAGCACAAGTCAGATCCAGTTCCTTTGGAGCCTAAAGCCCACCATGGCACCCTGCCCTGCAAGGCCCTCTGCACTGATGCCCTACGTCCCTTCTGGCTCATTCCTCACTCTTGGCCAGTTGTCACTAAGCACCTGAGAACTGCAGAAGTCCCCCAGCCCAAATGAGGCTGTTTCTTCCACATGGACTGAGCTCGCTGCACCCCATGGCCCATGCCAGAGGCTACCTGACATCCCTCCATCTCTTCCCCTCTTCCTGACCATTATCCCACATGGAAGGTGTAATCATTTCTTTTTTCTGCTGTAACAAATTACCACAAACCTACTGTGGTCTCCAGGCAGCCTATTCTCCCAGAGCCCCTGGGAGGGACACTGAGTGGCCCAGGCCCCTTGGAGCGAGCAGGCCAAGGTCCTCACAAATAGATGGAGGCCTAGGCCACCTCATGTCTTTAGACCAAGGTATATTTGAAAAATGAAAAATGGCAACTAAAGTTGCAAAGACAATAGTTTATTTTAAACGTTTATAATTACAGATTAATGTTTTTCACTTACAGAACAGTGACTATAACTTTCTTTGGTGGCAGCTAACGTGCAGACCTGGGACCCTTCATGAATGGGAGGCCCAGAGACAAATGGGCCTCCTTTCCTCTCCCTCCACAGACCAAGACCAGATGCTGCAGGCCTGTTGGAGGGCGGACAGTGCAGAGATCTGGCTAGGACCTGGGGCCTGGGGTTCTAGAATCACAGAAGGGGCCTTGGCGGTTAGTTGGCCCAAACTCCCCTCTTACAGATGTGGAAACTGAGAACCAGGGAGAAGTCCTTTGCTGGTAACACTTAGCAAGTGAGAGGCAGATCCAGGCCATGGCACCCGTTCTCCTGAATGCCAGGCTGGTGTTCTTCCAGCTTCACTTCAGCAAAAATGGAAAAAGAAAACACCCAGGAAAGATTGAGGTTGAAAGACCCCTTGCTCCCCTCTCCTCACCTAGACCACCTGGGTCCTCCCGATGCTGAATCTGCAGTCCCCAAAAGTAGCCTCTTCCTTCCACTATCCTTGGTGTTTGGATACAAAAGAACCTAGTTCCACCTACACATGGAAGCAATCCAGGAAGGACACAAAGCTCCCAAGGGGCAGAAATGGCCATAGGAGGGATAGCAACCTCTTTGCTGGGACACCAGACTCATCTGCTACCCCCATGACAGCCCCATCAGAAGGAGGTTGTGTGCACAGTGTGTGTCCATGAGTCTCCAGTCTTTTCAGCACAAGCTGGCTGGAGCCGCCCCCTCACACACACTGCAGACTGCCTCCTGCACACATCAGAGGCCCCCCAAACATTTTTTAGGACCCTCTCTGCCTCATTTCCAGCTTTATCCCCCATTCCTCCTCACAGCCTCTCCGATGACAACATCCTTGATCTTGTCTCCAGCCCTTCACTCAAGCAGTTCTATCAATCTAGTGGCTCCTGGGAGCAGAGAGCAGGGAAGAGGGAGGCTTGCTGCCCCATCACTGGCAGGAGTGGAAGCCTTTGCGGGGGAGTTTGCTGCTCCCTTGTCCGGGGAAAATAAAAGCCTTTGGTGAACTTTCGCATATGTGAAGTCCTGGTCCATCTTTCTCAAAGTGTGGTCCGAAATCCACCCTGGATCTGAATGACTCGACGCACGTATTTAAGCAGATTCCCGGCCCCAACTCCTACTCTGCTGAAGCAGTATCTCTGGGGGCAGGTCCCAGGAATCTGCATTTAGCAAACTGGCCGCAAGATTTGGAGCATACAGAGGCCTGGCTCCCATGGGACCTAACTCCCTGCCCTGACTACTGGAGAAAATCTTTCCATGTGCGGCTGGATTTGTTCTAAGACAGCACCACCTGCTGGCCATTATGGGAATGACGCCCATCCTTTCTCAGGCGACGCCAGAATCCCAAAACTCAGCAGTAATGGAAACAGTGGTGGTCAAAATGTACCTGTTGACCTTTACTTTGCGCCTGGATCATTTCATTAAAATTTACAATAAAGTATATGAGATGGGTGCTATTGGGTTCTAACTTTACAGAATGTGAAATAGAGCTTCAAAGAAGTTCAATAACCTGCCTGTTGGTCAGGCGCGGGGCTAAATTCCGTGCTGCTATTCTGACTCCATAGTTACTGGCATCACTAACTAGCCTCCCTGAAGGGGAGTTTTCAGAAGGGGTCCCGAGGTTCATGCTGAGTGACTTGCCAAGGCCACATGGCAAGTCATTGACAAAGTTGGGAAAGAACCTAAATCAACTAAAGAGAGCATTACACCCCAGAGTGCTCCCCCAAGCTCGCTTTGGGGGCTTGTCTGTGCAGCTCTGCATTCTCATGCTGGCAGGAAATACGTAGCTCCAAATCTTCCCCCAAGCAAGCAGGTTTCTCCTTAGAGAACCCTCAGCTCCCAGCACATCCGGGCTTGGCAACTCCCCCGTCCACCTCTTGGAGGGTTCTATCTTTTCCCAGGTCTGGAAAACCTGCTATATATAGTTTGCATCCTCCAAGAAGCAGAAAGCAAGGAGCTTACCAAAACTGAGACAGGAAATACGTAGCTCCAAATCTGCCCCCAAGCAAGTAGGTTTCTCCTTAGAGAACCCTCAGCTCCCAGCACATCCGGGCTTGGCAACTCCCCTGTCCACCTCTTGGAGGGTTCTATCTTTTCCCAGGTCTGGAAAACCTACTATATATAGTTTGCATCCTCCAAGAAGCAGAAAGCAAGGAGCTTACCAAAACTGAGAGCAGCTAAGTGACTTGCCAATGCTTACCAGCAGTTTCATGGAGGAGCTGGGACTAGAGTAGAGTGACCCAATTGCCAGCTCAGGACTTTTTCCATTTCCTCCTCCCTGTGGCTCCTTTACCCTGTCCCATAGAAGTCCCTAGCCGGTTAAGCCGGAGGCTAGCCAAGGGCCAAAGCAGGAGGAGGAGTGAAGGGGCTGGAAGTCCTTGCTCAAGATAGCAGGAGGTTTTGATGCCACAAGGACAGACACATTAAAACAACCAACCAACCAGTAAGAAGGCAAAAGGTCCAGATCTAAAACGCCAGGAAGGAAAACTGACAGATTAACAAGTGCTAAACCAAATTCTCAAGAGAGCTGAGCACTACACAGCAAGATACTCTTAATGGGCGACATCACTGACTCACAACCAGGGACAGGATAAACACCATATATATAATGTGTTTGTATATTATATATCTATATATGTTATAAATGTACAAACATACAATATATAGACTAGGAGATAACATACCAACATACTGACAGTGCTTATTTCTGGGTAGTAGGATTGTAAGTGATTTTTTTTCTCCTTGATTATATGTAGTGTCTAATTTTTTTGAAAAGATTTTGTATTGCTCGTGTAATAAGACAAAAAGGAATTTGTAAAAAGGAAGCAAGGAGGAGAATATGTTTATGATTTGGGGAAGGGGAGGAAGAATCTCCTAAACTACAAAAAGTATAAATCAATAAAGAAAAGATTAGAAAGTTAAACTGAAAATATTTGCCATTCACATAACCAGACGAGGGATGAGAGTATGATGTAGGAAGAACTCCTATCAATCATTGAGAAAAAGATAAGAATGGGCTAAGAATGTGAATAGGCAATTTGTGGAGGAGGAAATCCAAGTCATCAATAAACACATAAGAAGCTGTTCAACCTCACTGATTGTACCATTTCTCGTTCATCATATTGGCAAAAATGCAAGTCTGAACATACTGAGTATTGGTAAAGATTTGGAGACGCGAATACTCTCCCGTGCTGCTGGAGGGAGTGTAAATTAGGAAGACCACTAGGAGAGCAATTTGGCAATAGGTGGTAAATTTGAGAATGCACACAGCAGCTTCATTTTGAGATATATCCCTAGAGAAACACATGTGTACTAACTTCTCTAAGGAGAAGCAGGTTCTCTAAGGAGAAACCTGCTTGCTTGGGGGAAGATATGTGTACAAGGTGATGTGCGTGTGTTGTGGTTTGCTGGAGCTGACTTGTATCAGCTCGCAAGACCTGATTATGTTGGACTCCGTGCAACTCTGTGTTCAGTGACTCACGTCAGGATCTTGAAATCAGTCAAGGCAGAAGCATTTACACCATGGAAATCAGCAAACACTACAAACTAGGGCTCTTTTTTTTTTTTTTCCAGAGAGCTGATGGTTCAACATTTATCAACCCACCAATGCAAATATGTTCTTTACAGCTTTGATTGTAATAGAAAAACATTGGCCAATCTACATGTCCATTAACAGGATAATAGATGAATAAAATGTGGTGTTAGATGGATTGATCTAAAAAAAGATAACGTTAAGCTAAATAAAAATAAGTAACAACGAAGTCTTCAGTAGGATATGTAGATGAAAAACAATACTTACTGTTGTTTATGGAACATATATCTGTATTTTAAATTGACTAGAAGGATAGACATCAAGTTCATCGTGGTAGTTGCCTTTGGGGAAAGGAAGGTTACAGGAAGGAGATAGAGAACTTCATCTGAGGTATTTTGTTTCTTTTATTTATTAAAGTAATGCTGTCAAATATTAACAACTGTCATTGTAAATGGCAAGGTTGCACATATTTGTGATGGTCTCTGTATTTTCTGTATTTTTAAAATAAAGGAAGCAGTACTATGAAATTTCTTGCTCTGTGTTTACTGAGGCTATAAATATGGATGCAGTCGATTCACAGAACCTCTTTATGAGGAACATCATTTCAGGAGCAGTTAAGTGTCTCCATCTGATTTATCTTTATCTTAGGTACAGTAAGGAATCCTACAACTAATCAGGTTTCTCTTTTTGCATTGCTTGCTAGGAAACTCAGTGGCAGATAGTTGACCTATCTTTAGCATTTCTACTGGACGTCTTGGTAAGCGTTTATCTCATTCTTTCTTTTCTTCTTCTTCTTCTTCTTCTTCTTCTCCTTCTCCTTCTCCTTCTCCTTCTCCTTCTCCTTCTCCTTCTCCTTCTCCTTCTCCTTCTCCTTCT
>NW_006442109.1:7625888-7657811 GCF_000325575.1 Pteropus alecto
CTTCTTCTTACTTTCCCTTTGCTGTTATTTCTGTATTTATTTGTTTTATAATTTACTTCATTTGTATTATATTTAATCTTATAAACTGATTTGAGTCTTTTCTGGAATGAGGCTGGTTATGTATTAATTTATTTTTTCAAATTTATCAGATAGATAAGATGTTATCCAACAAGAGAGGGAGAAAATATCCTGAGTGCTTGCCTAAAATATTAACAAATATTTGTAGATTTTTTTTGTCTCAACCTAAAAATTGGATGATGAAGTGGACAGGGGGCAAATGCTGGCTAAAGTCAAGGCCAAGGTTACTGGAGGAAAAGGTCAGTATAAGACCAGATAAAGGTAGGAACACGCAGGATTAAGAGCATAAAAGGCAACGATTGGTCCTTACCTTCCTCCTTCCTTCCTTCCTTCATTCCTTCCTTCGTTCCTTTGCTCCTTCCTTCGTTCCTTTGTTCCTTCCTTCATTCCTTCGTTCCTTCGTTCCTTCGTTCCTTCCTCCCTTCCTTCTCATTCATTCATTCAATGACTATTAGGTACTAGGCACCAGGTCCGAGGCAAGCAGGCTGCAGGGGAAGAAAATGCACTATACTGGGCAGTGAAGACGGGCCAGGCAAGAGGCCAGCAACAGCTCTTGGTGGCCCATCTAGATACCTCAGGCTCCAGAAGACTCAGGCTCTAGGAAACCAACATAGAGCAGCCAGAGGATCTGGGCTAAAGGCCACTGATTGTTCCACGTAGACAGGACTCCCTGCAGGTCCCTGGAGACCTTGGAAGTCCTTGGGGTAGCTGAGTCAAGATCCAGTTCACAGAAATTCATTCCACACACCCAAATTGGTGCATGGTATTAGAAAGGCGAGGAAACAGAAAAAATTTCAATGGGATGGCAGAATCTTAAACCAAGTACTGGGAGGTCTTGTTGAAAACTGAGCTGGGTTTCCTCATCTGCAAGATGAACATGACATTTCCTTGTTTGGTCAACCTCCTGGCAGGAAATGTCAGGGCAGAGAAAACTGGAACAAAAGAGACAATTAAGAGAGTGGTTCTGTATTCAGAAAAGAGCCTCGAGTCCATTTTCTGCCCAAAGAATGGAGAGTGGCAAGCACAATTCCCCGTTGGCATTTTAGAAAATGAGTGACATGAGCTGGCAAAAGAGGGAGAGCAGAATGGGGCGAGGTCTAGGGGTTCAGAAGACCCAGTGTTGAGGAAATGAGACCTTTGAAGAGGAAATGCCAACTCTCTGGGTGGCCGCTGGCTCTGACAGTCTTTCTGGGCCCTGGTGCAGCCGTGTGCCTGCCACTTTCTTAACCACGACCTTGGGCTAGGGACTGGGGACATCTGGACATGGGCCCAGGAGGTGACCTCAGCTCCTATCACCCCCATCGGCGTGTCCCAGCCTCCCAGACAAGCCTCCTTTACCCTGGATCCCACCCCCCTGCCCACCCTTCCCAAATGGGACAACGAGATTTTTCTCTCCTGAGAAAGGAATGTTTCTGCAAGGACCTCAGGAAGGGAAGCCTCTTGGGCTCCTTCAAATATCACTTGGCTGCTGCTCTGTTCCCCTCCCCCAGCATCGCCATCTCTTCTTTCTGTTTCAGGCGGGGCTCCAGAGGGAGGAGGGAAGGAGCACTGGGCCTTCCCTCAGGGGGCTTCTGGGATGGTGGGAAAGGCCAATGGGAAACCTCATTCTCTCTCTCGACAACTTTAAATGTGGAGAGATGGAACTCAACTCACAAGTTCATCCAAAGGATTGAATTTACCACCTAGTGTTCCCCAGGGACCGGGACGGGTAGGGGAGGAAATCCACAAATGTCCGACTCAGATAAACTGAGACCTAACACTTACAGCAACAAATGCCTTTTCATATCAGATGATGAGAAAGTAAAAAATAAGTGAATTAAACACTCAGATCAGAAAGTTAGTAAAAAAAACCATGAAGACTCAGAGGCAGGGTTTTTATTTACTTGTCCCTTCCTCATTTATTGAGTACCCTTTTGCACCAGGCATCATAACTTTGATTTATCGTAACTCCTTTAGTCCTCATAACTCCACGAAGAGGGAACTATTAGTCCCATCATTCTACAGGTGCAGAAAACGAGGCACAGAAAAGTTACAGAACTAGAGAGATTCCTTAACCTCTCTGCGCTTCACGGTCTTAAGGAACGGCGCTCAAGTCCTGCAGTGCGCAGGGCCCTGTGCCGGTCACTAGAGGGAGCACCGAGATGGCTACGACATCATCCCCATTCTCTAAGCGTTTAGGGTCAAGGAGAGGTGTGGCACCTTCCCCTTGTCCATCCCGGGAGCCCAGCTCAGGTGTTCTCTACCCCCCTGCGGTAGGAGCACTCCACTTCTCTGCTCCCACTGCACAGACACAGTGCTATACACGAATGTCACCCAGCATCCAGACTTGTTTACCTGGCTCTCTCCCCTAGTTAAAAGAGGATTCCTGAGGGCATGGACTGAGTCCTAGGCATATCTGTGTTGCCTGCAACTAGCTCAGAGGCTAGCAGAAATGAGGGACTAAGTACATGTGTGCCAGGTGGATGCGTCAATAGATGGATTAAATGATGACTATTGCCACAGGTCATTAGTTACACACACACATATATACACACTACATACGGTTACACGTTGTCTCTTAATTACTCCTCCCAGTAATCTTCTGCGAAAAACACCATTGTGATTTCCCTCATACAGTTGGGGAAACTGAACCACAGAGAGAGACAGCCATTTGCTCAGGAGGGGTAGAGCCAGGGCGTGCATCCCCCACTCCAGTGCTGGCGTCCCCACTCTCAAACACTACCTGACACAGTTGACTGTCTACCGTCAAGGCCGTAAGAGCTTGGGATGGGCTGGTGTGGTCGCCAGGGTGGGGCCTGAGATGCTCCTTGGACAATCAGAGAAAGGGATAGGGAGGATAGTCGAGGGGGAAAGCATGTGACTTGTCCAGCAGACTGCTTGTTCTGACTAGAGGGTGGGGAGAGGTGAGGGAAAGGACCCAGGGTTGCAGTGGAGCTTCATCCCCTCACCTAGGCAGCTGCTGGAGGCTGCTGGGCAGCAGACCGCAAAGGTGAAGCCGGGAACACTGACCAGCAGGATGGATGAGGAGGGTGGAGGGGGAAACCAGGGCAGGGAGCAGACAGGAGATTTCTACAGTTGTCGTTGGGGGAGGAGAGGAAGCCCTGAGCTCAGAGACAGGCGTGGGGGCTGGAAAGGAGGCATAACTTCAAGAGTCCTTACAAGAGAAGGGTCCTTGGAAGCAAACAAGAGGGTCTCTATGGGAACCATCGACTCTGCCCCTGGGAAGTTGGCCTTGTTGGCTTTAGAGTCATATTTTAGTCATTCACACAAACCCCTGGGGTGATAGAGGGAGGAGAAATGGTAGAAATGTGAGAGTGGGGACCCACCAGCCCCTCAGATGCTTTTAGTCTCTGTGTGTCTGCAAAGTTAGGAATGGGCTCAGGCACCAAGATAAACAACTTGTTGCCCTGGAGCAGGCCTGCAAGAGATGCTGATAGTGGCCGTGGGTCAGCCCCAGGCTCTCGTCCAGGGGAGACGCTTCCCAGCCAGAGGAAGGGAACACGCCAGCCACTGTCCTGGAAATTTCCACCCACACTGTCCCTCTTTTAGAGGGGAGAAAGCTGAGGGCTACAGAGGGGACGTGACTTGGTCAACGTCACCAGGCAGCTGCAGAGTCAGTGTTGGAGGATACCTCTGTGGGACCTAAACTTCAGGTCATGGGGATTCTGGGAATTTTTGGCTCCCAATGCTGCCTCCTGCTGGAAGCCTTCCTGAGTTATCTCCTCCAGTCCAGCCTGATGCCTTTTGGATTTGCATTGCTTTGGTAGTCAAGAGTTTCCTTTATTGGACAATAAACTCCGACAACCCAGGAGAAGTCTGGAGCATGCATTTTGTGTTATGTTATGCTGGATAGTGGAGGGTCACTCAACTGATCACATATTGACCACTGATTATCAAGTAGGCATTGGGGCTGGTTGAAAATCTCCCCATTTCCCTCCTTTTGGAACATGATACGATTGTGCATCTCTGCCATCTTTAGAAATTAAATGAAGTCATGTGACTTTCCCTGACCTATGAAATGTGAGCAGAAGTGATGTATGACCCTCTTGGGAAGCTTTCAGGGCCAGTGTACAATTTTGGCCATGTTCCCTTCCTGCTTAGCAACAATGAAAGCAGGCATTGAGATGGAACCTCAGATGGCCTGGTTGCTGAGTGACTACACTGAGTGAGGTCACCTTTCTTCTTATGCACATTGAGCATGTAGTGTGAGCCAGAAATAAACTCTTGTTCTTTTGGGGTTTGTTGTTAGCACAACTTAGCTTATCCTATCCTGCAGACATAGAACTTTGTTTTTGGAAGTGGGATGCTGTGGAAACAAACAGACAACTAAAAAATGTGGCATTCTCTTAGAGGCTCAGTTGCAGGCAGTGAGGAGACTGGTGTTAGAGGCTGGAAAGATGGTGACCCTTGCAGTGGAGACTCATTTGATAAAATAAAACCATTGCCTGTGGTTACTTGCAATGCACTCTAAGGAAAGAAGTTTGAAGACAAAAAGTTAATAGTGTGATTTGCTTAGTGTTGGCTGCATTTGGGAAGGCAGTGCAAAAAAGTGATGAGCTCAGAAATTATGTGGTCAGCCTAATTCATGGGTGAACATGGTAGGATGAGATCTAAAACACTTGAGGTCTTCCAATTCCAGCCAAGAAGAAGTAAGGGACCGAACTGACTGGACTACCTGAAACAACTAAAACGTGAAACAATGGTGTTCAAGACCCTGGACCTCAGTCAACAAAGAACAGTAATAATTCCTTAGACACAACAGACAACTGAGGTGAGTCGTATGATTGCCCCATCCTGCTGCCTTCCAGAAGGTTCCAAGCCATAGTGTAGAGATAGGGAACACAGGCAGATCCTAGCGGACTCTCTGAGTTGAGAAGACAGAACTGAATCTAGGGAGGCCAGGGCATGGTATTGGAGAGGAGAGAGCCACACAGAGAAAGAACTCTGAAGATCCAAACTTCAAAGTTCCCCCTCAAGACTTCAGCAGAGTACTGAGACACACATGGGTGTGAAGGAGCCACATGAGCCCAGGAAAGACCCACCTCGAAGAATTAGAGGGACCAGTAGCAGAAGCTCAAACTGGGCCAGGAATAATGCTTATTCTCCAGCCAGACTGAGCTATGTCATCACTCACAGGGCATTGGGCACAGCACTATGAAGGGACTTGCTTCAGGAGTGGGGGGATAATTAGCTCTAAATTATATTATTTTGATGAAACTGAATCACCACTGGCACTATGATTATGGTTCTGATGGCAATGATATAGATTCTGTTAGATTCAGCATATTATTATCTTGTGTGATGATCTAACTTTCTCATCTCTTTTTCCTCTATTCAAACTCCTATAAAATCTTCATTCACGTAGTTTGACACTACTTGATGTGAATTCATCATTTATGTGCTATGGCTCCGCCTAGCTTCAATAGCCTTTACAAATAAAATAGTACTGGTTACAGCCCTCTTCACGGAAAACCTGCTCCTCCCTTGGAGCATACGCTGTCTTTTATCTTTTATCTTTTCACCTCCCAAATTCCATAGGGCTGCAGCCTTCCTTAGCATGACCCATCTCCTCCTAAAATGTACTTTCAATAAATCTTACTTCTTCTAAAATCAATCAATCAAGCAAGCAAGCAAGCTACTTGGTGCCCACAATTCAAATGAAAATTAGAGCCCTGAAATCATATGATGATACCCAGTTATAAAATGTTTAATTAGATTCACAATTTTCAAAGTATTGGCCACTGAATCCTGGAGGTACCTGAGACATTTTGGGGGCTCTCCAAAATCAAAAACACTTTCATAATAATACTGAAACTTTATTTTCCCTTTTCTTCATGTTGAAATTTGCACTGATGGTGCAAAAGCAAAGGTGGGCAAAACTGTTGGTGCTTTAGCGTCAATTGGGGGCACCAGCTATCCTAGTAGTCATTGATTGTGTTTTTCACCACCAAACACTTGCAGTAAAAAAATAAAAAATCAATTTGGCTTAAGAATGTCTTTGATGAAGCAAAAACCAGTATTTATTTTGTTAAATATTGACACTTGAGGATATGCCTTTTTAACATTCTGATTCTGTGTGACAAAGTGCAGAAAATGCATAAAACAATTCTGCTGCGTACACAAGTATGAAGGTTGTCTAGAGGACGGAGACCTGTGTGACTGAGTGGTGAGCTAAACTAGGCCTTTTTTCATGGAATGTCATTTTTACCTCAAAGGCAGACGAACTATAGTTATTCAAATTTGGGTATTTGGCAGACACAATCTTGAAAATGAATGAAATGAGCTTACCAGCTCAAGGAAAAATAACTGACAATAATTGTTGCCAATTATAAAATTCGAGCCTTCAAGTGCAAATTAGAATTTTGGAAAACTTGTATTTGACACTGAGGTTTACAGTTTCCCGATACATTGTGATTGGTGGTGATATTAAGGAATTTCATTATTTTCTATTGTATTAATGAAATGTATCAATATTTGGAAGCTCTAAATAGCTTGGTAAACCAATATTTTCCCAATGATCAATGCATAATGTTTCAGGATCATGCATAGGCAAAAGATCCATTTAAAGTGCAGGGTTTCCTAGGTGGATTTTGATGTAACAGAGTATGAAAAGTTCATTGATATGACTTCAGATTCCTCATTGCAACTAACCTTTAATAAACTACCACTTGTTGAGCTTTGGTGCACTGTCAAAGAAGAACAGTCACAATCATCTTTAAAAACTATTAAAATGCTCCTCCCTTTTCCAACTACATAGCTGTGTGAAACCAGATTTTCTTATAAAAAATTTTCAAAAACACCTTTACTGAGATATCGACATATAAAAATTGTATATATTTAAGGTATACAATTTGATGTTTTATATATGTATTCATTGTGAAAAGATCACTACAATCAATCTAATTAATATATCCATCACCTCACATAGTTTTCATTGTGTGTGGGAGGTGGGGTAAGAAGCAAATTTTCTTCATATACTTCAACCAAAACAACATATCACAATAGATTGACTGAGGAAGCAGACAGGAGAATCCAGCTGTCTTCTATTAAGTCAAACGTCAAAGAGATTCAGAAATGTAAAACAATGCTACTCTTTTTACTAATTTTATTTGTTTTGGAAAATAATTATTTTTATAAAAATGTGTTCTATTAATACCTAATGGGTTTATTGTTGTTATTTTAAAGGAATTAATGAATATTTAAAACATTTCTCAGTTTTTTTAGCAAGGTAATTATGGATTACTATATAGCCCATATGCGCCAGTTATTAATATATTGTTTCTCAGTCCTTCACTGCCAGCTCTGCAAAAATTGAGCGGGGCCCTTTAAATTCTTTCTTTGCCAGCTGGCATAATGCTAAGCTTTGTCACTAGGGGTGCTAGAGAGATATTGCAGGAGGAAGAGGTTTTCCTTTCCGGTTCAGTGTGCTCTCTTGGCAGGCTCCTGAAACTCGGGCTTCTGTAGTTCCCAGTTCTGTTACATAGTGACCAAACGTTCTCTTTGGTCCCTGAGCTATCTCCCATGTTGTAGAAGCCTATGAATGTTAAGTAGCATAATACAATTAAAATACAATGCAAACATTTGAATTTAGGCACAAAATATGGAACATAAGTGTGTGATTGCCATCCTGTGCTATAATCATTTAAAAGAATGAATAGTTTTCCAAACCGTCAATGCATCACGGCTTTAGTCAGCTCACCTAATAGAAATGAGGATCTCAGCCACCTCTCCTCTGATGATCCAGATCTGTGAGAACCTGCAGGCTGCTCTAACTGCACCTAGTCACCCTCTTAGGGGACTCAATACCCTGCCTAGAGAGCAAGAAGTTCTAATGCATCCAGGAATCCTCTTCTTCTCTCCCACTGCATCTAAGAAGGTTGGAAGATGACAATAAACCTGACTTTTTTTGTTGTATTCACAAACTTCTGAGTTTCCTTTCTCTAGGTAAAGATCTATTTATTTAAGTGAACTAAAGTGAGGTCAAATCAGCTGGGGTGATATGGGGTCTGACTGTGCAGAGGAATAAGGAGCACGATTCATGAGTTATAGCAACTAGACTCCAGCAGTAGATGCCAGGGGCACACTCAAGGCCTCCTCGGAGTCGCCATCCCAAGGAGCACTCAGGACCAGCCCCTCTGCAGCTGAAGCCACAAATTCGAGAGGGCTCTGCATAAATCCAATGACCTACCTCTCCCCTAACTGCCATGTCCTGTACCTTTTTACCTAATAAAACCAAGCATTGCTTTAAAAAGACTGAATTCTTTTATGCAATTAAAAATTATTGGGATAGATTAAATTGTAATGTTTCTTGCCTCTGTTATCCAATGGATAGTGACTTGAAGGAGATCAGATCAATTATTGGGGAAGAAAAATAAAATTATATATTTTTCTCAACATCTGAAGGTGACATAAGTAAGTCTGAGACCCTGCTACCTATGTATACTTTATTGCTCCCCTTAAATAATACCCACTTTATGAATAAGACTCTCCCTCCTTCCCACACCAGACATCTGATACTCAACGCATGCTTATTAAATTGAAATTGCTGAACCCCAACCATGTACTCTATAGTGAGAACCATTGAACATTTTCTGTACTGGGTCAAATAGTAAATACTTTCAGCTCTGCAGGCCATATGTGGTCCCTGTATCAACTATTCAACTCTGCTGTTGTAGTGCAAAAGCAGCCATAGACAATATGTAAACATAGCTGTGTTCCAATAAAACTTTATTTACAAAAGCAAATAGTGGGCCAGTTTGGCCCATAGGTTATAGTTTGCTAAATCTGCCCATGCCTTTTCCTATTACTGTCTCTGGAAACCAATGGCCTCTCCTTTTCCACCTTCCAAATCTCACATGAGTGCCCCTCATAGGCCAACTAATCTAGAACTACACTGAAGAGAATTCTGGGAAATGTAGTTCTTGGCTTTTCCTCTCCAAGAGAGTGGCAGTGATGTGTAGTTGACAACAGATAGTTCAGCACACCAAGATAACTAAATCACAAAGGATTCACAAGCCATGGTGCCAGAATTACACACCATGTCTTCAGAATCACCTATTGTTCTTAGATTAAAATAGTGGATTTGACTGGCTTAAATGAAGCACTTGAATTCTTTCTCATATCATGTAGGGTTAGGATGGCACTCCAGTGTCAGGAACTCAGGCTCCTTCCATCTCAAAGCTCCGTAATTCATGGCTTCTCTACCAAGGTCATTTTATGGTTCAAGGTGGCTGCTGAAACCAGGTTTACATTTTAGCAGCAAGAAGGAGAATGGGTGGAAGAAAGGCATAGCCCTTCCATATATGGACATTTCCTAGGTCATGTGTATGCCACTTCTGTTTACATGTCATTGGCCAGAACTTAGTCATAAGAACAAACATAGATGCAAAGAGAATGAGAATTTAGTTATTATTTCAGGGGGCCATGTGCTTAGCTAAAAATCAGGTGATCTATAACCAAGAAAGAAATAACAGATATTAAAACACAAGCAATGATCTTTGATATATAGTCACACCTTATAAAGACTAATGTTTTGAAACCACACCATGTTGTTACAGGCCAATTACACAGTCACATTACATTCTTACTGGCCAGAGTTCTGACTTGCTATACTATTATATGCCAGGATTCTGAATCACATAAGATTCTCATTGGCCAAGATTCTAGAATTAGATAAAATTCCTTCAAGGCCAAAAGCTAAATTCACATAAAATGTCACAAGCCAAGAGTCAGAATCACAAAGTCCAATAAACCAAGCTTCCCAAATCACATGAGATTCTTTTCACTAAGCATCTAGAATTATATGAGATTCCTACAGAACAAACTTTCAGATTCATGCAAGAATCCTGTAGGCCAAGGTACATGGAGATTATAATTCCAGAATTACTCTAAATTTCTTATGGCTAGGATTCCAGAATTATATAATATTGTAGAGCAAGTTTCTGAAATAACACAGCATTATTACATAATATTATGATAGCCAGGATCCTAGATTCAGGCATATTTCTTTCAGGCCATGTTTTCAGAATCACATAATGTTTTAATCAATCAAGTTTCCAGAATCATGTAAGTTTATTACAGGTCAAGTTTTCAGATGCACACAAGGTTATAAAATGGCATAACATTATTATATACCAGTATTGCAAATAATATAACCTTCTCACAAACTATTTCAGAATCACCCAAAGTTATTTCAAGCCATTGTATCTAGAATCACACAGTATATCTAGATTCTAACTTCAGTAAACCCATGCAATTTCTAAAGACCAAGTTTCTGGAATCATACGGTGTTCTTAAACAACCTGAGTTATGAAATTCCAAATAATTCTTGTAGTTGACATTCCTGGTCTCTGGTTCCTAAGTCTCCTACTGAGCTGACATTAAAGTCGACTTCATCTACTTTCAAGTTAGGATTCAGAAAACGTCACTCTCTCCAATGCCAATGGCAGACACCACCAACTATTGCATAACACTTAATAGATCCTGGAAATATTTATGTATTTATGAGAGGCAGGAGGACCAGAGAGGTGATATCATCCATGTATGGGGGTTAATAATAATAATTAGAACAACATTTATTGAATGCACACCATGTACATCGCATTAGTTCTTGACATATTTCATCTCATTGATTACCCTAGCAACGCTGTGATTGAACTACCATTATAATTAACATCATTAATAATTATCATCAATACTTTTATTTTTTAGATGATCAAGCTCAGTCTCAGAAAAGTTAAGTAACTTGAATAAAGTCATACAACTATGAAAGGTTAAGTTTAGAGTTATAAGCCAGGGTTTTGGCCCTAGGGAGATGCCTCCAGCTTTGGGGCAGAACATAAGGAAAAGACCATTTCACCCTTGAGATCAAAACTACTGAATTTCATCAGGAAAATGATAAAAGGTGCCATATATAGAAACTATCCTTCCTAGGAGTGAGTAGAAAGTGAGGAGCCAAGGAGATTTGAGGAGGCATAAATCAAAATAAGGAGCCAGGGTGAAGCCTTAAGTGCATTCCTACATAGCTAAGAACTATGTAACAAGACTCATTGTGCTGACACGTGCAAAAAGAACAGATGTATTGGCAGAGGGACTGTAACTGTCACTGAGTTTTCAAATGTAATTTAGCAATCTTTAATCAGCAGTGAAATCAGTAGGGAAAAAGGATGCTTGGATTGGCTGACATGAGTACTCTGGTCCATTTGGCACATACGTTCCTAAGGTGGAAGTGAGTACATCATTCAGTAGTCATTTGTTAAACTTCTAACATGTTTCTTGGTCTGGAGATAAAATACTGTAAAAACGTATAAGGCAAAATCTTTATCTTTAAGAAGTTCCACTTTAACAGGAAAAACAGGTGAACAAAAATCAAACGTAAGTGTAGTTGTGGGAGGCCTGTGTGTGTGTGTGTGTGTGTGTGTGCGCGCACACACATGGCTGACATGAGTACTCTGGTCCATTTGGCACATACGTTCCTAAGGTGGAAGTGAGTACATCATTCAGTAGTCATTTGTTAAACTTCTAACATGTTTCTTGGTCTGGAGATAAAATACTGTAAAAACGTATAAGGCAAAATCTTTATCTTTAAGAAGTTCCACTTTAACAGGAAAAACAGGTGAACAAAAATCAAATGTAAGTGTAGTTGTGGGAGGCCTGTAGTTGTGGGAGGTGAGTGGAGAAGGCTTCATGTAGCTGGAGCTGGAGATGCTGGGCAGGCTCTATGAAGACAAGATAGAAGAAGTCTGGTAGGTGGATGCAACTCCCTCTGGTGGGAGGCCTTCCCATCCAGAGGGCCCACCAAACACACAGGATCCCCAGAGGAAAGGACATCTGTGTGCATGGAGAACTATGAAGAACTCTGCCTGCCATGGACATGGAGTTCATAGTAGGAAGTTTAGGGAATCGGGAGACTAGGGCCAGGCTGGGCCTTTTTTGGATCTATCAATGGCTACCGAAAGCTATTGAATGTAAGGATCTAAGATGGGGAGCTCTACATAAACATGTGTGGGGTGGGGTGGGGTGGGAAAATGATCATAATAAGGTCATCCTTTGATGACCTTCTCTAGGCTCTCATATTTTGGGTACAGATATTTCAGCTGAGTATTTCATACTGCTTACCCTAACACATTATTTATTATTATTATTATTATTAATTATTATTATTATTTCAATTCCTGTCATATCAAACGTAATCTTTGAAAATGTTGAAAAGATATGGCCGCTCACCTCCCTGATCTCATTATCTTATGGTCTATGCCTAGGGGAGGACCAGTGCAGGTTCGACCTCTCTTTTTTGCACAAAGGAGTGGCAGTTATCACCAATCAGCTGATACCCAGTGATTCAGCCCCACTGGCTCCAGCTCCACAGCCTTATCTGCTTTATTGGTCGGTGGCTCCAGGTTCCTCTTGGTTTGGTTTATCTGTTTATTGGCTCATGCTTTCACCAATATTTTTGTTTACATATTACATATCTTTTAAATCTAAAAACTTGTTAATCCACCTCTGCTTCTCCCAGCCTAGTTGAGAGTTTTTGAATTAAAATTCAGTATACAGGATTTCCATATCTGACCAGGACAGGCTAACAGAATTCAGACTTAACTTCCCACCATAATAAACTAGTAAAACGATCAAAATATATTAAACCATTGTTTTCAGACACTGGTTAATAAGCAGCATGGGACTATGATCCATGAAAGAAGAGAAACAAACAAGATGAGCCCAAAGACATCCATGGGCACATGTGTCTATAGGCACATTTTGGACTTTGATACAGGGAGGAAATCTCAAGCAGAGTACAATAGCCTCGATGAGTTGAGAGAACAGAGATCAACTTTCAAGGGTTTTGAAGTAGCTGCAACCATGGCTAGAATTCTAGAGAAGAGAGAGCTATGCAGAAAAAAATCCAAAAAGTTGCATCAGTGTTTCTTTGAATCTTTGCTGAATTATGAGCAATGCGTGTGTAGGATGAAAGTCCATGACTCTAGACAAAGAACAACTGTGGATCCTTAAGTTGAAATTCCCAGTGTTCATACAGGTGAGAAGATGTTTAGGCTCCAACCAGACAGATTGGATAGTTCTTATTGATCACCCAGGACAGTCAGCTCCACATCTGCCTTAACAAAGATTTAAACAAGCCTGGAAAGAAGCAAGCTAATCTTTTGGGAATTTAACCTCCTGATATAGAAATCACAACACTCTTTTACAGGAAGACAATAAAATACTCAACAACATAATATTCACAATTAAATAAAAACTTAATTAAAAATTGCCAGAAATACCAGAAGCAGGATAATGCGACTTAAAACCAGAAAAGAAAATCAAGTCAGTAGAAGCAGATACAGAAATTACAGAGATGACAGAATTAGCAAACAAGATCTTTAAAATGGCCATTATAAATATACTCATTAGGTTTAATGACTTAAAGGAAAATATGAACATAATAATAAAAAAATAGAAGATACAAAAAAAAACACATAAAAAAGAACCACATGGAATTTTTACAGGCAAAATCCAACATGTGAAATAAAAAATTCACTGGATGCGGTTAAGAGCAGATTAGAAGAAAGCTCAGTGAACTTTAATACAGTGATAGAAACGATCTAAACTGAAGTACAGAAATAAAAAAGTCTGAAAAATAAATAAACAGAGCCATAATGACCTATGGGACAGCAAAAAGCAGTCTAATATATATATATATTGCTAAAGTCTCCGAGGAGAGGAGTAAGGACAGAAAAATGTTTAAAGACCTATTAGACAAAACGTCTTCCAAATATGATGAAAAATGTAGACCCGTAGATCCAAGAACCTCAATAAATCCCAAACAGAACAACGAAAAAAGAAAACCAGATAAAAGCACACTATAATAAAACTGTTGAAAATCAATAGTGAAACTATTAAAAGCATCTAGAAAAAAAAAAGACACTCCAAGTCATAGAATAAAAGATAACAATACCACAGACTTTTTTTTTTGTCACAAACTATGAACACCACAAAACGATGAAAGATATTTTTGAAATACTGAAAGAAAAAGACACTTTGTTAATCTAAAATTCTATATTCAGAAAAATATAATTTAAAAATGAAGACAAACTAAAGACTTTTCAGGCAAACAAAAGCTGATAAAATTCATTACTGGCAGACCTACAGTACAAAAAAGGTTAAAGAAAATTCTTTAGGAAGAAAATAAATGATAGATGAAAACTTGGACCTATTAAAAAAATAAAGAGCATCGAAAATAGTAAATATGTTAGCAAATTAGTGAATTTGAGCACACTTGTTAAAGAGCGACATCACCAAGATGGCAACATAGGTTTTTCCTGACTTCACTGCCTCTCACAAAAGGAAGTAACAAGAATTCAAGAACAAGAAGCCACTGAGAGAAATTTATTTTCTCATAGTTCTGGAGAGTAGGGGTCCAGGATCAAGGTGATGGTGGGTTGGTTTCTAGTGAAGCCTTTCCTTGGCTTGCAGATGGCTGCTGTCTCGCTGTGTCCTCACATGGCTTTTTCTTTGCATATACACATCGTTGGTGTTTCCCTCTTCTTATAAGGACACCAGTTCTCTTGGATTAGGGCCTTACCTTATGACCTCATTTAATTTTAATTACTACCTAAAAGGCCTTGTCTCTAAATACAGTCCCTTAGGGGTTAGGGCTTCAATATATAAATTTTAGCAGAGACACAATTCAGTCCACAACAGTCTCTCTCAAAATTAAAAACTTCCGTTCTTGGAAAAATATCTTTAATAAGTGAAAGATAAGCCATAGGCCAGGAGAAAATATTCATGTCACATATATTTAACAAAGGACTTATATCCTGAATATATGAAGAACTCTTAGAACTCAGTAATAACAGAAAACTCACTACAAATGTTCAATAGATTCAAAAAGATACTTCACAAAAGAAGATCTCAGAACAGCCAGTAGTTTGTGAAAAGATGTCCAACATCATTAGTCATGGGGGAAATGAAAGTTAAAAACCACAATGAGATATGACTACTCATTCATTAGCATGGTTAGTATTAAAAACTGACAATTCCCAGAGTTAAAAGGATGTAGAACATTGTCGGTGACAGTGTATAATGATATATATATACATATATATGTGTATATATATATATAACTTTATAAAAACTGACAAAATTTTGACCCAGCAATTCTACTTCTGTACCTAAGAGAAATGAAAATATATGTCAGTGAAAGACCCATATATTTTTTTAAAAAGCCAAAATTTAAAAATAACCAAAAAGTCTATCAACTAAAGAGTAGATAAATAAATTGTGGTACATAAATGGAATACTACTTGACAATAAAAAGTAATGACTATTGATACATGCAACCACATGGTTGAATCTCAAACTAATTATGCTACATGAAAAAAGCCATACTTAGAATTTCATTCATTGAAACTCTAGAAATTTTAGAAGCAACAAATCTATGCCATAGTGATAAAAAGCTGATCAGTGGTTATCTGGGGCTGGTAGTAAGAGACATTGACTGGGACAGGGCACAAGCATACTTCTGGGGGTGAAGGAAGTGTCCTATATCTTGATTTTGATGTTTACATGAATGTATACATTTGTTAAAACTCTTTGCACTTTACACTTTTAATAAGTACATTTTACTGTATATACACACATACATGTGTGCACATATATAAATAATACTTCAATAAAGTTGATTAAAACAATTTTAAAAATCCAGCAAGCCAAGTTTGACTCTGTCCTCAGGAGTCCATTCCATAAACAATGTTGACAGTTTTGACCTTCTTCATGAATTGTGGTTTCTGTACTGGGGACAGATGTAAATTAGACTGAACTTGAGACAGGAATTTGGAGATTTTCATTGAGTGAACAAGGAACAGAAATTGCATTTCTACTTTTTAGCAAATGACAAATATTTGCCCCAAACCCTGCAAGAGGCTTTGAAAAGAGTCAAATTCATGACATCTTGGTAACTCATAAAGCTTTGTTGGTTCTGCCCATGACCCAGAAGGAGAGGATGCTAACCTTTTCCAAATTTTGACAAGCTCACCAGTAATTTGCTCCAAATCATCTGTAGTCCTTCTTGACTTCCTCAGTAATGTTTCATAGACAACTCTTCCTTTCTTTTTAAAATGCTTCAGAATTTACTTTGAATGCCTTATTTCAGAAATGGTTTCAATTTACATGCTTGTCATTTTAGACCATAATAGGCCCCATTAACTATTAAATGATGTCAGTTTGCTTTATTTTGGGGTTTTGGTGAGAGTTTTGCTAGGTTAAGCTTCCTGTCTGAGAGGGGCAGATTTGTCTGACTTAGTTATACCCAGATGTGCCTAAATATAAGAAAGGGAGAACAAATACTGAGTAAGAGTTTTAGTGAATTTATGTTGTATTTCTCATAAATTCCTGTGGGTTTCTTTTGGCACCAGAATTTAATTTCTTATTCTCAGTTCCTTTTAAATAAAATCTGATGCAATAGTTAAGGGCCATTGTCAGGCCAGGAGCCTCCATCTCTGTTCGGCTGCTACAACACAACGTAAATCAATTCAGCAAGCATTTCTGGAGAGTCCATTGTGCACTTTGGTGAGCCAGATGAAATATTCGGAAGGTTCTGACTTCAAGAAGCCGACAACAAAAAAGAAGCATGAATGGTGGCTAGACTTTGAGCTTGCAATAGCTAAATTTTAGTTAGGATTCCTCTACTTCATTAGCAGCAATCATTCAAGAATTCTTTTAACTTCTTTGTTAAATGAATTTTAATGAGCTTCAGTGTCATAATTTTCAAAACAGGAAAAATTATGTCTATTTATTCTATACGATTGGATTGAGGTTCAAAGAAGATAATACTTAGGATGTCAGTTTATAAAATATAAATGCAATAAAATTATAAAATTTATTTATTAGAATTTGATTGGGGAGATAACCCTAAGATGACTCAGCAAAAAAATACTTGAAAGTATTTATGATTTATTTGTTTATGCCCTCATAGAAAAGCAACAAGGCATTAAGGAAAAGATAATTTCAACTAACTTGAAAATCATTAAAACAATATTTAAAAAATGAAAAAGTGTAGTTTCACTTCTGACTATGATGAAGCAGCTTGTGTCAGATAAAAATTTTCATTGAGATTAACTGAAATAGCTGGATAAAATATGTATTTTTTAATTCTTAAAAGAGTTATAGTACTCCCAAGATAGCCACTATTCAAGGAGCCAAGATTTTGAAGAGAAAAAAAAGCTCTCTGAAAGATCCCAACATCAGGTCATCATTTTTCCCCTTGGGACATTTAGTATAGGGTGAGAGGCAGAGGGGCCTGGTGGAGGTTACCCACAAAGAGGTAGAGAAGCCAGCAGAGCTTCAGGCTATCTCACAAAGCAGAGAAAACAAATGTATAGCCTTGGGCCTCCAAGGCAGCCAGGATTTGAGGTGTCCCATCCAAGAGACAATGGAGGCCCAGAGAGGTGAGCCTGGCCAATGGCACTTTTCTCCTTCAGGTATTTTCCAAATCTTAGCTACGCAGGATAAGAGGCTAAGAAGATAAGCAAAAGGTGGCTGAAAAATTTCCATGGTCTCTGGGAGACGAAGATTTAAATTGAGGATATGTCAAGGATGAAGGACCCAGGAATTACACAGGTTCTCAGCTGGGAGCACTGGAGGGCCATGGACTAGGAAGGAAGATAAATCGGAGGAAGACCACAGTTATAAAGGCTGAAATCATGCTTCAAGTAAGTGCAGCCCGTGATTGAAGGAGACAGAGAGACACCCTACTCTAGTTGTTTGTCAGAGGATAAGGAGAATGCTCTATGGAGGATACCCTGCAAAGCCTCTACTCATTTTAATGTAAGCTCTCCAGTATTCAGTCAAAAATACTAGGTGTACCAAGTAACAGGACCAAGAGATATAAGAGGCAAAAACAGACAGGAAAACAAACTCATAGATAATCTAGATTAAGGTGATCAGACACTAATTTTAACATAACTGTGATTAAGGTCCATAAAAAGATATGACAAGATGGAGAATTTTACTTGAAACCTGTAATCTATAAAAGAAGAGTCAAACAAATTCTAAAACCGAAAAAGAATGTAGTTTGTGAAATTAAGAATTCAATAGGTGGCTCAATAGCAGATCGAAATAGCAGAATGCCCTACTCTAGTTGTTTGTCAGAATTCAAATAGGTGGCTCAATAGCAGATCGAAATAGCAGAATAGGATTAGTTAAGTCATTAGGAAATATCCAGTCTGAAGTTTAAAACCAACCAAAACCAAAACCAACTGAAAGAATAAGACACATAGGAGATATGACGGAAAGTTTAAATATACATTTAAATATACATATAATTGGAGTCCCAGAAGAGAAAAAGAGAAGAATAGAAAGTGGTATTTAAAGAAATAATGACCAGTGCACCAGGCCCACTGAGTGGGGTGCCAGGCCCCGGGGGCACCAGACCCCAGGTACACGCCCCGCCTTCAGAGATCTAGTTCTTAAGGGGAAATGGCAATATCCGGAGGTCAGGGGTGGAAGTGTGTGTGTGTGTGTGGGGTGGGGATAAAAAAGAAAGAAAGATATAATGACCAAAAACATTCTAGCAATGACAAGACATCAAGCTAGAGATTTAAGAAGTGCTACAAAGTGCAAACAGGGTAAATATAAAGAAAATCGCACTTAGAAACATCATAGTGAATCTTTGAACACCAAAATAAAGAGAATATTTTTAAAAGTGTTTCAAGTAAAAAGATGCATACTGTCAAAAGCACAATAATAAGATGCAAGCCTAAAGAAAATGGAATAATGCTTTCAGATTGCCACAATAATAATAATAATAGTCCACCTATAAAGCAATAATAATAATAGTCAACCTCAAATTCTACATCTAGTGAAAAAGTCTTCCAAAAGTGTAGGTAAAATAAAGTTATTTACAGACAAACAAGAACCAAGAGAATTCAGCACCACTAGGCCCGTGCTAAAATAAACACTAAAGCGAGTTCTTTGGGTGATGTAAAATAACTCCAAATGGAAAAAAGGGTCATATAGGAAGGAATAAAGAACAACAGAAAGGGTTAATGTGTGTGTATAGGTAAGTCTAAATGAATATTGACTTTACAAGATAATGAAATTTGAAGTTTCAAATATATATAGGATTGAAATGCAAGACAATAACCAAAAAGGAGGGGGGTAAATGGAGTTAAACTGTTCTAATCTTCTAGTGTTATCTAAGAACTTACAAAAACACTACTTTATATTAGACTCTAATAAGTTAAATAATAAAAGGCAATCTCTAAAATAATAGGAAAAGAATGTAAAACTGACAAACTAATGAGGTAGATGGAATAATGAGAAATGTTTTATCAGGGCAAAAGACACACACACACACACACACATACATATAGTGGAATATATTTCAGCCATGAGAAAAGGGGACATCCTGCCTTTTGCAACAAGATGGATGGATCTTGAGGGCATTCTGCTAAGTGAAATAAGTCAGATAGAAAAAGACAAATACCATATAAAATCACTTATGTGTGGAATCTGAAAAAGCTGAACTCACAGAAAGAGAGGCTAGCATGGTGGTTACCAGGCCTGGGTGGGGGGTAAGGAAAATGGGAAGATGTTGGTCAAAGGGTGAAAACTTCCAATTATAAGATGAATAAGTCCTGGGGATCCAATGTATAGTTTGGTGACTGTACTTAATAACATTGTAGTGGATCTTAAATGTTCTCACTACAAAAAAGAAATGGTAATTATGTGACATGATACAAGTATTAGCTAACCCTCTGGTGGTCATCATTTTACAAGATATAAGTGTATCAAATCAACATACATCTTAAATTTATACAATGTTACATGTCAGTTTTGTCATTATATCTCAATAAAGCTGGAAAAAAGAAAAGAGGATAGAATTAACAATATAGAGTTAATAAAGTAGAATTAACTGCCTGATAGTTTTTGAAAATTCTTGGCCATTGGTCTTTTCAAATATGGCTTTTGCCATTTCCTCGTTTATCTCCTTCTGGGACTGACTCCAACCACACACGTTTATAGGTACTCTTCTCTGCATTTGTGTACTTTCTGAAGAGTCAGATCTCCTTGGCCTTGTCTATCCTGGCCACATTCTCTGCAGGCTCCTGGGACTGGGTTCTCTTGAGGCTACCCCTGCAGCAAACTTTTTCCCTGGAGTGGGGCACAACCACATAGCAGCAGCCCCTTTGCACACAAGTGTGAGGGGACCCGCATGCTCCGCTTTTGTTTCTGTATATCCAGACTGGGGGCTGGAACTGGACAGCCCGGCATGCTGTCTGAAATCAGTAACTGGAGAGCAGAGGCCCAGCCCAGGCTCCTGCTTCTGAACTGAGGTCATTCTAGGGTGCTGATCCGGGAATCTGAAGACCAGTGGTCTGAGGGATCAAGCACATCTAGCTTTCTTTGTGTCTATAAAGGTCCCTTGACTTCTCGGTATTTACAGCTATAAGAAGACCTCTCTTCCTTCCAGCCAGCCCCTCCTCCCCCGTGTCCCCCAATAACCCTATGAGAAAGGAGTGGGACAGGTCATTACTAGGGAGCCTCTGGGAAGCCCTAGGGTGGAGACCAGCCCCAAAGTGTGTCTCCAGCTGCAGCTGAAGCACATGCTCAGATGGTCCCCATTCTAGTAGCAAGACTGCACAGAATAAAGGGACCAGAGGCTGCTTCCTGGAAGCAAGAGCAGGAGAGCCTCAGGGCAGGAGAGAGAAAGGGAGAAGAAAGACTGGGAAACTGGGAAGAAGCAGAAAATGCGGGTGGAGGAATGAGGCCGGGGAGGAGAGAAGCAGAGAAGCGGAAGAGGAACAGGGAGGAGAGGAGCCTGTTCCTAGGATTTGCTTGTGGCCAGGGATGGTGCCTCCAGTCATAAAACAGGAAGCACCAAGGTGGGATTTCAGGCACATCACTGCCATCCACAGCATTCACGAGCTAGCTAAAAAGGATTTGCTTGTGGCCAGGGATGGCGCCTCCAGTCCTAAAACAGGAAGCACCAAGGTGGGATTTCAGGCACAGGGATCTCAAGTGCCCAAGACTCCCCTCAGACTCAAATGCCTCCAACTCCCCACTTCAGATTAGGATTCATCCCAGGAAGCTGGAGCCTAACCGTGGCGACCAGAGAGCTGAAACGGGAGAAACTTTTCTTGTGTGTTCTCAAAAAGCCACTGCTCTTTCAAAACAACGACTCCTCAGTGAGGCGCTTTAAAACCATAATCACTCACAAAGAATAAAATCAGCTCTCCCGAGCCCATGTTCTGGTTCACAGAAGCTTCTCTCTCACCCTGGGACTGTGTGCTCAGGCTCCCCGTGACCTTGTGAGGACACAGGCACCGTGAGGAATAGCATTTCAAAGCTGGATGGCCAGATCAATAATAAATCATTGTCACCATCTATGGTTTGGCTCAGTGGCCCTTCTGGAATGGGGATTCAGGGCAAAGGAATCTATCCTAATGGTTTTTCCAAAGGCCCAGTCCTGGGCTTTCGTGTTTCTGGCTGTTGGAGGCTCCCTTTTACCTCTGCCCGGACCTTAGCCAGGCCCGTCTTCTCCCTTGGCCCTCTAACTCTGGAACTGAAAGCAGCTTGTGGCCTGAGAGGCCAGCCCTCAGCTGTCTGAGAGATGGATGGAGAAGGCGGTCTATTTGGTCAGGAGGGAGGAGTAGCAGTGCAACCAGCTGCAAAACAGAACGCCAAGCCAGGCCACCGCTGGCAGGGAAGGTGGCTTTCCAAGTGGAAAGTGGTGAGAAATATGTTGGAATCCGCCTCCAGAGTCATGGAATTTTTTTAATGTCCTTTTCAAACACACACTTTGAAAAAATATTTAAAGGCAGGGGAAATTAATTAGGGCCCTTTGTGCTGGAATCTTCATCCAGAAGCTCCTCTAGTAAGAGATGTAAAAATAGAACCTGTGAGGGGTTGAAAATGCACTGCAAACAAAGATCACATTTAAGAGCCCAAGCAGGCATGACTGTCCAAATAGGAAGAAAGGAGCTAATTATTTCCATCGCTGCAGAGGGAAACGGCGGGGGTCTGCTGGGGCTGTTGAGAACAGCCTGAAAACTGGAAAACCCCCAGGAGGCTGGGAGGAAAGGCCTTTCCAAGGGACAGACCCTGATTGTTCCCTTCAGATAACCATCACTTTTGTCCTGTCACCAAAGAGACGTGAGGAAATCAAAAAGGAGAAGTAGAGAAAAGCAAAAAGTTTGGAGGGTATTTAAAAGCTCTTCCACTTTTGCAACAATTTGAAGTCTTAACTATATTCTTTCACTCATTTGACCCTCAAGTACCCTGCAGGAGGGAGGCTTGATGAGAGTCCTCATTTTCTCCAAATGAGAATGCTAGACGAGTCTAAAGTGACACAAAGTTGTTGCTGACACGTCACGTAAGGCCCAGAATGTCCCACTCTCAGCCTGGCCATAGTTCAGAGTAACACAGTGGTGGTGAGTGTGGGCTTTGGAGCCAGAGGGGCCGGGGACAAAGTCTTGGTTCAGCCACTTACTGGCAAATGACTTCCACTCTCTGAGCCTCAGTTTCCTTATCTGTAACATTTTCTCCTGGGATCTTTGGGCGTAAATAGACCTCACTTTTAGAGGTTGTCATGAGGATGAAAGATAATGAGGTGTCTAAAAGTGTAGCACAATGCCTGGCGGACAACAAGCACTCGGTCAAATGCTGCTATCATTTTTGTCACTGTGCTGTGATGCAGGTGACGGGAGAAAGTGCTGAAGAAGGGAAGGAGGAAGCGGCCATTGGGAAGAAACACCCCACACTGAGGCAGCCAATGTCATGGCACAAGTCCCAAAATAGGAGTCAAAGGTCCTCTTAGTCATGCGACCTTGGGCGAATCATGTAATTTTCAAATCTCAGTATCTTCATCTGCGAAATGGAATAATAATATCTTCTGTGGCTGAGACAATGCTGTGTGCTCACCATACAATTTCCTCTTCCCGGGTTCACAGAACTACATTTCCCAGCTCCCTCGCAGTTAGATTGAGGGCCCTATGACCAAGTTCTTCCCAGCGGAATGTAGGTGGAAGTGATGTAAGCTGTTCCGGTCCTGGGCCTTAACAACATCCAGGTGGTCCCGTAGCCCTATTTTCTCTCTCTGAGGATATGGAGATGGTATAGTTAAAGGATGGAGGAGGCCTGGGTTCCTGCGTCATGACACAGAGCAAAGCCACCCAAACTGCACTGAATGCTGATGTGAGGGAGAAGAAAGCTTTTGCTGTGCAAAGGCACTGAGATTAGGGGGATGATTGGTTGTCTCAGCACATCTAACTTATCCCGGCTAATGTGCCTCCCCATAGAGAGGGGCCATGAATATCATATGAAATTTTGTGTGTGGTGGGGCTTTGTCAAATGCGAATGGCTGCACTTCCAGTTTCGGGACAGAGGATTTGGTCATAGATTCAGTACCACAAACATCGGGGTCCCACGGACATTTCTCTTGGGATCTGTGGGCTTACACACCAATGATGAAGAAAACTGCTATTTAGTGAGCATGTATGATGTGCCAGATACTGGGTGAGGAGCTTTTTGTTTTCACATACCTGCCTTTATTTTGTTTTCATTTGTGATTTGATTTAAATAAATAAAACTGTTCATACCAGTTAATAAAAAGATAAGAGTGTTTGCTGAATGTCTTTGAAATGACATGCTCTCTGGTGTATACTGATGGCCGCATCAGATAATGCCATGGGGCCCTTCTCATTCCCTGGGCCCACCCCGGCCAGAGCTTCACCTGCCTAGTATTCCTTTTGTATCCACTTCAGCATGAATCCCCAGAATGACTCTGTGGTGGAGGTTGAGGGTGTGCCCTAAAGGGTCAGCAGAGCATGGTAGCCATGAGTAAAGACTCAGCCCCCTCATCAACTCTAGGTACTGTGTGACTTTGAACAGTTTATTTGAACTCTTTGTGCCTCAGTATCCTCACCTGCATAATGTCGTGAGGATTTAAATGAGTCATTCCATAAAAAACACTTAGCGCGTAATAAATACTGAAATGTTGGCTATTCTGAGCATTTCCCTTTACAGATGTTGAGGCTCAGAGAGGTAATGTGCTTTGCCTGTGGACACATGTCTAATAAGAAGTTGAGCCTGTATTTGAAGAATGTGTAACTCCAAAGCTGGTGCTCATCTCATCTCTCTATATTTGCAGTAGCCCCACTAGGAGACTCCAGGAAAATAAACAGTTAACACCCTCCAACACTGTCATTGTCATCGTAATCATCATCATCATCATCATCATCATCATCATCATCACCACCATCACCGGCATCTCCTACTTTGTAATAGCACTTTACAGTTTTAACTATAAATTCCAACATTCTATTTCATTTCATCCTCACACCAATTCTGATTCCCATTTTACAAATAAGAAAACTGTTCAGATAGAGTAATAACTTACCCCAAATTGCTCGCTCCGTGGTGGGACAAGCAAGACTTGAACCCAGGACCCTTCTTCCACACAGCAGTGCTGCTGGGTCACTTGTTAAGCATGTTGCCTTAGGCAGCTACATTTTCCTCTGTGGTCTGTTCTCTATCTAGCTTCTCTGGAAGTGGGGCTAGCGGGGCCTGGCTCTAGGGGAGCAGGGCAATGCCATCTCATAGCAGTGTTACCTGGTCTTGTTGGAAGCAGAGTGACAGGTCACCCTCAGGGTTAAGTGGAGCCCCTGTGAGGGGATGGGACCAAGGGTGGCCCAGGATGCTAAGAAGGATCTGGCCAGAGCACACACCATACAGATGTCCAAAGTGGAGGTTGTTTGGCCAAAGGGATCAGGTCTGGGTTCTCTGCAATACATAGGGTAGTGAGAGCTGCTCATGGGGTCAAGGCCAGAGCGGGCCCCAAGGGGACTGCTCTTTGGTCTATGGCTCCAGCCACACACTGACTTCTAACCCTAGGCAAGATTGACCTCAACTCTGGCCACATACAGACCCTTAAAACCAGACATGAACCAGATCCAAACCTCAGTCATAGGCTGACCATGAACCTAGCCACAGGGTTACCCCACCTAGAGATTGACTTAGAGATGGACTCTGAGTATAAGCCATACTTGAATACTGACCCCAACCCTCGAAGGATGCCCCTAACTGCCAAGAACTAACCACATAATAACCACAGGTTGACCCCTAACCCCACCTCCAGACTGAACTATTGCACCCTGACCAGTCTGACCCTAAAACAGCCAGATCTAAGTTATGTGTCATTGGTCATACAAGTAAGAGGAGCAGATGGGTCCACCTAGCACATCTGCACCAAAATCCCCTTTTAAGAGAAACCTGCCTAACTTTTTAAAAGAGACCACAATAACATTGCTTTCAAAACTTGATCATAATAGGAAAAAAAAAGGAAAAGAAAATTACTGACTATTTCACTTATTGTCTTAGTTGTAATTCTTCATAAATTATTTTAAAAATAGCACATCATGACTAAGAAGGGTTTATCTCAGGAATGTGAGGATGGTCCAGTATCAGGAAATCTATCCATGTATTTTACCACATTAATAAACTAAGGGAAAAAAATCATATGATGTCTCAACAGAAGCATAAAAAGTATTTAAAAGTTTATCATCTCTTTATGACAAAAATTCTTAGAGACTAAAAAAAGAAGGAAGCTTCTTTGACTTTAGAAAGTTTCTCTACTAAAATCCTACAGCAAATATACTTAAGAAACTTTTGTTTTTAAGTTTAGTTACATGTTCTTATGTTAAGGTACTAGACAGGGATGCCCACCATGATGGCTATTGTTCCATATAGTACTGAAAGTTCAGGTCAATGCAATAAAATAAGAAAAAGAAATAAGTACCGTAATATAACTATGGTAATGGACAAGAATTATATTACAGGAAATATAATTATAAAGATAATATAATTATCTTTAAATAAAACTAACATTCAGCAGACAAACTAATAGAACTAACCCAAATAGTTCTTCAAGATGGCTGGATACAAGATCAACCTACCAAATTCATTAGCATTTCTCTAAAATACCAATGCTCTATTAAAAAATAGGGTAGAAAATAAACTTGTATTTACAATAGCAGTGAATTTACAAATCATTTAGAGATTAATCCCAATGACCTTATGTTTACTTGATTACGTCTACAAAGACCCAATTCCCAAATAAGGTCACATTCATAGGTACCGGGGGTTAGGACTTTAACATATTTCTTTGGGGGACACAGTTCAGCACATAGCAGGGTCCCTGGCCCACAGCACAGCAGCACTTGTCACACTGTATTGCAATTGCTTGGCTGCCTGCCTCCTCCCCTACCAGAATGAGAGCTCCTTGAGACCAAGGCCATAACAGTCATACTCACCGTTATATCCTGGGGCATGGAACACAGTACATAAAATATTTCTGAATGACCGAATGCTGACGTAATGAGTGAATGGATCCCTGCACATACTGTACCTCCTTGCTCCATCTTGCCTTAGTGGCCTGCCTGGATCTGATTGTATCTGCCAGATCACACCCATTTAGCACCATGGAGGTGTCATAGTTTGAAAGGAGTGGATAGCAGGGGTCACAGAGCCACGTCACTGACTTCAAACCAGTCCTTCCTGGCAGCAACCCAGGAGCAGAGGGTGCACCTTCAACCTCAAATAGGCAACCTGCAAGTTCCGGTGGAACTGGAGACTGCAGCCAGTGCTGCCGGCAGAGCACCAGTGATCACGGAAACAGTCATCTGATTCCTCATCTGAGAGCTTCCTCGCTAACATCACAGATGAGGTGGGCGGGAGGAGGTGGAAGGCAAGAACGGAGAAAAGCAAATTCCTTTGACCTGGTTCTCTCATTTAGAAACCACGAGTCACTCTCATTGATGTTACCTGTGAGGAGTGAAAGGTGTGTTCAGAACAAGGGAGAAGCCACCTCAGCTCCACGTTAACTTGCTACCTAGGCTTGCGTGAGGGGATTTGGGATTCTGCCATGCCACTGCAAATGTCAGCGCAGATAGGCTCTCTTGATTTAGAAACATCACTCCCTTTAAATTATTTGGTGGGAGGTGCTGAGGGGATGGCCTCAACTGAATTCTGTACAAAGTAAGAAAATAGATCATGGGGAAACTTGAAGGAAAAGAAGCAGAGACTTTTGCAAATAGTTGGGGCAGCAACATTTGACACAGTTACGTAATCTCACCTGTTCATTTGCTCAGTGGCCTTGGGAAGTGGGAGGGCAAAAATCATGGCGTAGGAAGGGGGATGCTGGCCATGCAGATCAGGCCAGGAGCTGGGCCCTGAGCCAGGGCCCTTGGTGCCTCCTTTCTGGAGGCCTAGTTTATAATAATTGACTTCTTTCCCATCCAGTAAGACACCAGGCCCTGGAAGTTTCTAGGAGGGGAAGAAGGCTTCAAAGAACTCGGCTCAGGAATTCTGGGACCCATAATGACGGCTGTCAGGAGGCAGAGAGCTGCCGTGCACAGGAGCTGGAAAACAGGCCTTGGGGCCTGCAAATACCATTACCCAGAAGAGACGTGTCTGGCTGTCCAGAACTTTCAAGCCTTTTGATGAAAACCAACCTGTTAACGCTTCAGGAATTTGCTGCTGGCTCTGGAGCAGCCCACTCCTCCTACCTCCTCAGAGATGGAGTTTCCAGCAGAACCAGGCCAGATGTAGGCCAGCTGAATGAACATGAGGGGTTCAAGGAGAGTGAGCTGGATGGGGGTTGGAGAGAAATCTCTGAAGTCTGAACAGGCTCCAAGGGCTCAGAGCAGACATTAACATCTACCTGGAAAAGATAAATAAAAACCCTTCACTGACTCTGTCTGACAGGCCTTCCCTCCTTTAAGGCACTGCTCAAAAGCTCCTCCTTCTCAATGAGACCTGTCTTCTCTTCAGACTCACTCACAACCACTCTGTGTGGGTCACCGCACAAGCAAAACAACAGCTGACAGTTCTGTGTGCAGCCCAGGAAACACCTGTCCAGTCCGACAAGAAGTCTCAGGTACAAACCCAGTTTATTCTCAAATCTATAGATTCTGTTTGTTCGAATCCCCAAACACCTCGCACCCTTCTCCATCTGCTCAGAACAGCATCACACTCTTCATCCTGTTCCTGCCAAAATGTTAGTCCAGTTCCAGGGGCTCTGGGCTCCAATCATGTTATTAAAATCTAAGTCTCTTGGGTGAGTATCTAGTCAAATTGAAGTATTGCTGTCACTGTTCACCATTCTAACTTCTCTTTAACTCTGAATTGTGCTGCCCCCGCCTTTTCTGGCCCCAAATCCTTCTGGGGGCACCGTGGTAGCTTCCTTCCAAGATGGCCCCCGTGCCCCACCTCCTGGTGTTCACGCCCTCCCTGTATAATCGCCACCACTTGGTGCTAGGTTGGTCTGTGTGAATAGAATATGGTGGAAGTAAGGGCGTGACACTTCCAAGATGTGGTTATAAAAGACACTGCAGCTTCTGCCTTAGCGCCTTAGCAGAGTCTCTCTCTCTCTCCACACACACACACACACACACACACACACACACACACACACACACACGTATATGTGTATATATATACATATATATATAATTTATATTTATATATAATCACTCTGGGGAGGCCAGCTGCCATATCATGAGCAGCTCTAAGGAACTGAGGCCTCCTGCCAACAGCCACATGAGTGAGACTGGAAGCAGGTCCTCCTCAAACCAGCCTTCAGCTATCTGCAGCTCCCGCTGACAGTGTGTAACCTCATGAGAGGCCCTGAGCACAGCCACACAGCTGAGCTACTCCCAGATTCCTGGTTCTGGGAAACTGTGTGAGACATTAATGTTTGTTGTTTGAAGCTGCCAAGCTTTGGGGTAATTTGTTATGCAGCCACAGATAGCTTGGATGGGTAGGGGAGCTCAGGCTCAACAGCTGCCAGGGAGGGGAGACTTTACTCCCTGGCCTGGAGCCACATGGGAGGAAGAAGCCCCAGGTCTGGGCTTGTTTTTGTCTAAAGGCAGAGGCCACTTCAAATGGAGAGGCCCGGCTTAGTGGCCATCTCTTTGTGATCAAGGAACCCTTGTCCCATGTTTAATAAATGGTGGCTGTTACTATGACTGACTGGGCCATCCTCTTGGTTTGGCCCCACTGGGGATTTCCTTTGGAAAGAAGGCGTTAGAGTTTTACAAGTTCCGGAAGGTCCAGCTGTTTGGAGCAAGCCTAGTGTGGACCAACAGAGTCCATCGCTGGGGACGAGGCTGCCACAGGCTGAGCCTGGTTGCACAGGGCACTGCTGGGATAGCCAGGACAGTGTCAGTAGCCTTTCATCCAAGTGAGACCAATGGGTCAGGGAAGAAAGAAGCTGTGGCCCAGTTGATGGGCACACCAGGCTCACCAGGCCTCTGAACACCCAGGGCAGCTAGTTCTGGCCCTCGCCCGGGGTGGGTAGGTGAGGGTCCTAGAGGACACGCTGCCTGGTCAGAAGTGGCTCACACTATGGGTGAAGGGGCTGAGGGACTGTAGCCAAGCAGAGATAGGACTGATAACCAAAGTACCCAGCCCTATGGACAGTTCCATCACAGCGGGGACAATTGTCCAGCATATCTCTGTGGGACGAGGGTTCCTTCACCACAGAGGGATGGCCACTCACCTGGGGCTCCCGATTTGCTACCATTAGACAGAAACAAGCCCAGACCTGGGACTCTTTTCTCCCAGCCTTAGAAAACATTTCCAACCACTACACCATGAAGTAGTGAGGCCTCTTTTAGCTGCAAGAGAGAAAGAAACCCAGCTCCATATTGATAACCAAGACTTATTTAGAGCTTGTATTTGCTTTATGCGTATTGTTACAGAATTCTCACCGCAGCCTGGGACTAAGCATTTTTATCCCATTTATAGATGGGGAATATGAGGCAAAGGGCAGATTCTCCCAAGGTTCCTCTGTTGGCAAGCGGTAGAGCCAAGATTTGGCCTCGGCAGGCTGGCTGCAAAGTCCTTAACCCCCACAGAGAGCGAAGTCCCAGAAGAGATCTCCCTTCACATATCCCTGCATCCAGAAACTTAAACAGTTTCACCAGTACCCCACTCTTCTTACCACCTCTCAGCTGGCTATTGGTGTTGACCGTAGTCTCAGGCCTCTGCATGTGGCCACCAGCGGCCCGGGGCTTACACCAGCTCCAGCTGATCAAATGGAAGTCTCAGAAATGAGTCTCGTTGGGCTACCTGGGGTCATATGCTCACCTCCAAGTCTCCCTCTGTGGCCCAGGGCATCTGATGCTCTAAAAAGCCAGGATTGGGCCCAAGGCTCTACTTGGAAGCCAGACCTGGAATCAGTACTCCAGAACCCACTGGCCAAAAGACAGGGGAACAGGTGCTGTACAGGCAAACACACTAAATGTGTCTGAAACAACACTATCAACTTTCAGTGTTTTCTAACGGGGGGAAAGGGATGTAATCCCACCATTAAACACTGTTCAGGAAACGCAATCATGCACGTATACACACACACATGCACATACACATCTCCGTACCATACCAAACATGACAATTCATTTTACTCTTGCTTATTATCTCCATGCCTAATCCTCACACGTACATCTTATGAGGCAGTGACAGGTGACAGGACAATTCTCCAATCTCCTCTCATAAAGGAATCTTATTGCCCTGGGCCTCTGACCACAACCCTATTGTTTTCAGAGTGCGTTTTGGTTGGTTGGTTGATTTTCTGATGTTGGAAATTTGCCCTTGTGCCTCTGTGAGAATGAGGGCGGGTTGTTTCTGGAGTGCTGGGGCAGATAAGACAAGGAGATGCCAGGTGGGAACACTCACCATGACCTCCCCTCTCCCCATGCCACACAGAGAGGCCTCACCAGGGTCCTGAACAGAGGAGGCCCCTCTGCTCGGGTGTACCCTGTGTGAGTCCTGCGCCAGCACCTGGGCCTGTAAGCTGATGGTCAGGGTCACTGTTTAAGCCGTTGGTCACAGTCGGCGCAGTGAGCGCAGCGCACTCGTGAGCACGCTTTCTCTCCGCTGGGCAACGCCTTGCTGCACGTTCCTTCACTCTCATAACGGCGCCGTGATATTCATACTATTTTTGCCCCTATTTCACACATCGGGTTACATAAATGACCTCGTCGAGGTTACACAGTTAGGGAAGGTAGAGCCCTGATTCAAACCCACTAGTCAGACCACATCCACTATGAGAGGGGAAGAGAAAGTTAAAGGGCACAGACTCGACTCAGACCGTCCCGAGTTAAATCCAGACTTCACTACTTACTAGCTCTGTGGCTCTGAGCAGGTTACTCAACATCTCTGTGCCTTAGCTTCCTCCTCTGTGAAATGGGGTCATTTCAGTACCTATTTTATAGGGCTGCTAGAAAGTACATGAGTTAATGCCCATAAAATACTTAGATTTTGGCCAAGCACATAGTAAGTCTTATTAAATGCTAGCTATTACCCTGATGCAAATTCTTGAAAAAGAGGCATTTTGTGACAAGGGGGCTAAGTATTCAGTTCACATGGGACACTGTGCTTGGTACTGGGAGGGGACGCAGGAAGGAAGGTAGACCAGAGATACGTGGGTGGGATAACAGACATGTACACTAATACAAGGCAGGCTGTGATTCGTTCTAACATACTTTACAGCTGTGGTCAGAGACAGAGGAGAAATTGTTTAATTCTGGGTAGAAATCTGGAAGGGCTTCGAGGAAGTGGCAGCTTTTGACTTAGACCTTAATAGAAGCCCAGGACCAAATGGACAGGTGAGGAGGAGACATTTTAAACAGAAGCAGGGAGGTAAGGACGGTGTGGGGTCCTGGCATATGCTAGAAAGTCAGCGCTGGGACACAAGGAAGCAGAGAGGAATGGAGGGAGGAGTGGGTGTGAGGGAGGAACCTGGAATGCCCGGTAGGGGCCCACAGGAACTTGGAAGTGTTTGCTCAG
>NW_006442109.1:7658650-7678074 GCF_000325575.1 Pteropus alecto
GGAGGAGGAGACAGAAAAGACACAAGGAGGGCAGGTCTTCAGGACCGGGGCCTGCCCTCTGTCCTGAGTGTCCTCGTGGCGGGCCCTCGGGGGTAGCCGGTGCCTCCCAGTGGGGGTTTCTCCTCCAAGATTCTGGGCCAGGAGTGGTCCTTGCCTGCTATTCGACCCTGGGCTCCTGGGAGCTTTTCATCTCTCCCTCTCGTTATTCACTAGTTTATAACTTGCAATTAGCCTCTCTTTCCATTGTGAGGGAGAGAGATGTAAGTATTCTCAGGAAAGTTCATTAACTCTGTGGCAGACTCTTGGTTATCTATCCAATGGACACACACACACACACACACACACACACACACACAAAAGCACACATGAACACATGCACATTCACATACATGCCCTAGACCTGCCAAGCCCCACATGGCAGGCGTACTGTTCCACATTGTACAGCACGGACACAGAACACTCCCATCACTGCAGAAAATGCTACTGGACAACACTGCTCTAGATTCTTGCCTGAGCCCAGATTCTGGTCAGTCGCTCACCTTCCCATCAGTCCTGGAAGATGACACCCACCCCCTAAGAGACTAAGGTTGAGGAGGAAACAGGTACCTGAGATACCTGGAGACCTGGCTCCACCCAAGGCAGGCAGACAGGTGAACTAGCCCAGGTGCTATGCCATGGTGAGGGTACACGGGCTACCACATTAGGACTGGAAGCTGGCACCAGGGATGGGTGTTGATCAGCCTTAGCCACTCTTGATAATCCCTATTCCTTGCCAGGAATGGATTTAGTCTGGGCCTATGATACAGCCCTGACCAATGAGGAGAAGTCTGCTCAGAGAGGCGGGGTAGCATCAGGAAAATCTTCCTCACTAGTAAGCAGAGACACTCGGCAGGAAGCACCTCTCTCCTTCCCTGCACCCCATCCTGCCTGTGTGACTCCCCTGGAATAGCCACATCTATTTTGCCACTTGCCGGCAGTGGCATTCAGCCCTGAATTCACCAGCTCTGGGGGTCCTGGACTGCTGGGTATGTGATGTCATATATTGTTCTTGTGTTTTAGTTCTGAATTATTAATTGCAGCCCAAAGCATCCTAATACGCATAACAGTTTTTAATGAAAGAATTTATTAGCTACTCCCTGAAAGCTGAGACAGGTAGACTGACCCAGGCACAAGATGAGTATTTACATGGGGAGACAAATATTTAACTTGTGGCAAGCAAGAGGACATTAAACTTGGAATGAGGAGACCTGAAACCTTTACCTTGGACAAATCGACGACTGTCCCTGAGGTCTAGTATTCCCATCTGTAACATGCAGAGAATGACACATCCTTCATAGAAAAGGTGTGAGATCTAAGGCGGTTATTATTACTGTTGAAATTAATAATCTCTTTCTTTTGTACAGTTAATAAATCACCTTGGTTGTCTGATCTATAAAACTCTATCAGATCAGAATTATTGCCTCCATTTCAGAGTAGAGGACACTGAGACCCAGAGTGCCTTAAGGTTTACCCAACTCACAGCTGGTGAGTTGCAGAGCTGGGATTTGTACCTAACACAAATCCTGGGCTCTGTCTGCTCTGACCTGGGAGGGGCTGAGTGGCATTCACTCACCCGTTAGAGTGAGTTAGCCTCAGACTGTCCAACTGGTGGTAGTAGCTGAAACTCGGGCTGTAGGAAAGAGACTAAGGTTGAGGAGGGAACAGGTACCTGAGATGCCTGGAGACCTGGCTCCACCCAAGGCAGGCAGACAGGTGAGCCAGCCCAGGTGCTATGCCATGGTGAGGGTACACGGGCTACCACATTAGGGCTGGAAGTTGGCACCTTAAGAGGTTCCTGGTATTAGGCAGAGTTCTGCCTGAGGCCTCAGGAGACCTGGGTTCAATTCCCAACTCTGCCCTTTCTAGCTGTGTGATCATGGGTAAGTCCCTTCACCTCTCTGAGCCTCACTTTCCCCACCTGTAAAATGGAAACAATCCTTGCCCATCCCATGTTGATATTACATAGGTCAACTAAGGCACTTTATGAACTGTAAAGTATTAAAGAAACCTAAGCAATTGCTTTCAGGGGGAAAAGAACATTGGAAGGAAGACCTATATATGTCGACAGACAAAGCACAAGACCGCTTGTATGGTAGGGCCTGGGTCCTGCTGTGGGGTCGCTAGGGACTTGTCTCAGCACCAGGAGAAACAGCAGTTTGCCTGGAAACGCTGACAAAGAGCCAGAGCATGCTGAAGGGCAGCTTGTTAAAAACCAACCTGGTGAGGCTCAGCCCGTTAACGAGGTGTGATCCTCAAAGTGCAGGACCTGGGTGGGTTCTGCACAGAGTCTGTCGGCTTTGATCCCCCTCCTCCTATAAAATGTTATTTCTGCTCTCGGCCCCTCAAATTCCTAGACGGACGAATCAGTCTAGGCTGCCGGTGGAATTTGAAAAGAATAAGTTTTCAAAAAACCACACTTGGGAACAATGGTTACCAGAAGTGTCTGGGTCTCGGAGGAGAAACAAACACCCTCGCCCAGGCTTGCAAGTGTTTCCCAAACATCCTTCGCCCTCAAGCCTTCCCCCCAAGCCTCCACCTCACAGGAGGCCTGCGTTTAGTGAGGAGCTAGTTCACCCTGTGGTTCTGAGGCGTGAAAATAAAACGTGACCAGAGGTACCAGCTGTGTCCTAGAGATCCCCTTGACATCCCTCCCTGGGGAATGAACGGTTCAGAGGTCCAAGGGCTTGCTTTCTCCAGCTTGTTTCTCCTAGAGTAGTGGAACAGAGGCCAGGTCTGCTGTGTGGGAGGAACAGCAGTCAATTTTTCTTTTATCTACCTTTAAAGTTTTTTAATTGAAATTTTAATTCTAGTTGAAGCAGTATATGTGCTTAGTTTTAAAAAATCAAGTAATACCATAAAATTTATAACAAAAACAGCAGTATCCTGATTTTGAAAATGAGGCAACCATTTTCAATACTTTCCAGAGTGCGTTTAACCTGCATATTTCTATATACCATATAGAAATATATATTATATATATTATAATTCTGATTCTTTTTCAATTTTAGACATTAGCCATTAACTGTTGAAGATAACAAATTAGTTCTCTTACACCTCTCTCTCAACTCTAACACACACAAACACACACATGCACACACATGTACATACACACACATACATACATATATACACATCACACATATACACATACACATTCCCACATACACATGCACACATGCACATGCACACATGTACACATCATCCAAACACACATACATGCACACATACACATACATACACATTTATACATACGTATACACAAATCACACATGTACACACGTACACACACACACACACTTGCATACATACATACACATATACATGCATACTTCCCAAACTCCCTTTCTTTCAATAGATAGTCATATCACAATCTTTACTTAAATCTTGGTTCGGTATTGACATAATTATGATTACAGTACACATAGTGGTCTATGATTACATTTTCTTTCTTTTGAACAGCTTTGGTTTTTTTCAAGAGTTAACAGTGGCTCTTTTCCTTTCATTTGTTGACTTTCCATGAACCTAGGTTGAAGTCCTTCCTAACTTTCAGTCAGAACTATAAACGTTTCTCCAGCAAGTTCAATCCCCCTTGTAAGCCTCGGCTCTTCCAGCCTGAGTCATCCCTTCCTCAGCCTCAGTCCTCCTCCTCTAGTCTGAACTGGTTATTCACCGAGCCTGTGTGACTGGGCTCTGGGGCAATAACGAGAATGAGTGGGGCAAACAGGTTGGACAACGACTGCCTTGGTCAGTGGACTCTACCCTGGGGGAGCAGCTCATGAGGGCCGGCGAGAGAGTAGCCTGGAGCAGTGTGCTCAGAGTCGGGGGTCAGTGAGGAGGGTCTAATGAGAGTGTCAGTCAGGCTGGCTGGGAACAAAGAGCAGTAAGCATTCATTCTGATCATGGAAATCCAAGAAGGCTTCTTAGCGGAGGTGGCATACAAGCTGGGCCTTGGGAGATTAGTGAGATTTTAATATACTAAAGATGGAAAATCCCAAAATGATTTGGGACAGAGGAAACAGTAAAAGGGAGGAAGCAGAGACCTGAACGTGCATTGTAAGGAGGGGTCGTGCATTGCCAGAGCATGGAGCCTGTGGAAAAGACGTGCTGGGAATGAGGCTGGAAGGGCAGGAGCGGAGGGCGAGGGGGAAATGTGCGCATCTGATGCCAAGGAGCGTGCAAGCGGGTCACACGGAGATCTAATTTATCCCATTCTCATGGCCTCGCCAGCTCCGGCAAGGAATATGCCCTCTATTTTTTGCTGAAATGGAGTCACTGAATATCAAAGTTTTGAGCCAGAGAGTGTCCCTCTGCGGTGGGAGAATTCAGGGACAGGGGGAGGATCACAGCCAAGAGCTGGAGGAGACAATCTTACTCTATGAAATGGAATGTGCAAGAAATGTGTTGTTACTTTTTTTTAAGTCTGTCTTATTTACCACTGTATCCCCAGAACCTGGACGTGTGCAGACACACAGTGCATTTTGGTGAACATTTGATGAATGAATGCATGAATGCATGAATGAATGAATGCATCTCCCTAGGCTCATAGTTCGGTCATTGCCCCAGGGAGTGAACTCCAGCCTCCTACCCACAAACCCATCAACTTCCAGCCCCTTTCCTGAGGACTGGGAATCTCCACTGTCTGTTACCACCACAACTGTCTAGAGTCACTGCCTGTCCCCTATTCTGGCACCATCTCTTCTATAAGCTCACGCTTTCTCAGAAGCCTCAAAAAGAGATTGTTTCAAATCCACTTCTTTTTCATTCCTGCAAACATCCCTGAGGAGATAGAACCCAAAAGCCCAACTTCAATCTCAGAGTGGGAAAAAACCCAATGTAAGAAATAAAAACCCAAAGAGCGCTCATCTTCTCGATTCTTCCACGGAGCTAAAGTAAACATAGACATCTCTGCACTTAGCCCTGTGCCTGCCATGTGATGGGCGCTCCAGCCTTCTCGTTGTTAGTAGCCACTGCTGAGTGCTGCTTGGGGTCACTAAAGGGGCCGGCCTTGGGTGGGATGCTATGGGACTCTCCTTCTCTCCCAGCCCACGAGCAGCAGGGCCCTGGGAATGATGCCAGGTCAAGGTCATGCTCCTGGCCACCTTGGCGAAGGCTCCACTGACTCTGAGCTCTCTGCACACTCCACTGCCAGGCCCTGGGGAGACAGGCTGTGAGGTCACCTCTGGCAAACGTGTTCTCCTCCACATGCCCCTTTTCTTGAGTCAAAGTAACCCATGATTCGGCCTCCAGGGAAGAGGAGCATTAAAAACAACCTGAAAGGCAGAAGGAAAAGAGGTCTGGGAACAGGGCTGACAGGAGTGGGGATACTGCTTTCAGAAACAGACTAAATCCTTGCTCTCTGCAGCCTACTAATTCTGTGTGAACATGGATAGGTTATAAGCCACGCTGAGTCTCAGTTTTCCTATCTGTAAATTGAGAATCATAGTCCCTAACTTTTGGGTAGCCGTGAGGTTTAAAGTGGACAATCCTTGTCCATAAACTGTGTTTTTACTGGCCTGCAGTGAGATAAAAATAGAAACAAAGGGTAAATGTTCAGAAATGTTTATAGCACTTTGCAATTGCCCAACATCCAGGCATAAGACCAGGAGACTTGTCTTACTAAACAGGGCGTAGTCCAAAATATTGATCTTTATTGAACTGAAAGTACATTTAAAAAAACAAAAACACCTGGTCCTTAACCACCGATGGTTTGGGAAGCACTGTTGGATTACTTCGACTCAAGAAAAGGGGGATGTAGAATCTAGCTACCAGCACACAACGCCATGATGAGAACAGAGCAGCATTGGGGTTGGTGCACTTCCCCTGTCCCCAGCTGCCGAGATTGGTCTATTGCAACCTCACCTTCCTTTCCTGAGGTCTCCTCCGTGCCTGGCACCCAGCTTGGGACTGGACTATCAGCTTTGACTTGTGCCTCCAGCTTAGCCCTCACATCCAACCAGTTGGCAAGCCCCATCTCGCCCACTGCCTGTGTGTCTCTCGTTTCTGCTCTCTTCCCCCTGGCCCCTCTGCCACCAACAGAACACCCATCCGTGCCACCAGGAGAATGCTGTAGCCCTTCCTACTCTAATCTATCCTCCACGCTGCTGGCAGAAGGAGTTGGTTTACATTTATTTAAACAAACTTTTTATTTGAGGATAGTTTTAGATTTACAGAAAAGATGCACAGGTAGTGTCAAGAGTTCCCAGTTTCCCCTATTGTTAACATCTTAGAGATATATGTGCCACAAGTAATGAACCAACATTGGTCCATTACTATTCACTCCATACCTATGTAGGTGTCATTAGTTTTTCCCTAATGACCTTTTTCTGTTCCAGGTGCCCATCTAGGCCTCATTGCCCTTAGGTATCATGATCCTTAGCTCCCTCTGGTCTGTGAGGTATCATGATCCTTAGCTCCCTCTGGTCTGTGAGTTTCTCAGCAGAGAGTATTTTAAAACAGGCCTCATGGAATCTCACTCTGCAAAATCCTTCAGTGGCTCCCTATTGCTGAATTCCGTGGCCTGCCATGACCTGGCCCACACTGTGCAACCTCTTCCATCCATTGTGTTCCCCAACCATCCACTGCCAACCAACAGACAGCTCTGGGTGTGGCCTGGCAATCCAAATCTGAAGGGCCTGAGGACCAGGAGAGGCGAGAGTGTAAGTCTCAGTCTGAGAGCAGGAGACCAACAGCTCAGCACCAGAGCGGCTTGGCAACTCTCCAAGGCTTTATCGCTCTCTTTTTCTTCTCTGTCTATGAAAACCCTTCTTACTCTTCAGGAACCAGCTAGAATAAAATCTGCTCAGTTTCGCTGATCACTCACGCATGGCTCCCCCATGGCTCATTCTGTATGCCTCTACTTAGTATTGATTCTATTCAACTTCCATATCTTTCTCCCCACTGCATAGAACCCCATACAAGCCAGGTGGTTTGTAGTGTAGCAGTTAAACAAGCAGGACTGACCCAATTACGCTGTATTTGACAAGTGTTCAGTCTCTCTGTGACTCAATTCCCCTATCTGTAAATGAGGCCAAAAATTCATATTCTTGGTATTAGGGTAAGGACTTAAGTAAGCAATATATGCAGAGTATGTCATATAGTAAATGCTCAATAAATAGTAGTTATATTAATGTCACTGCCATTAACTTTGTATCTATCCCGGCCTCTCCTCCCGTACAGAAGCTGGCAATCAAGAATTGTATTTTATTTAAAAGCTCTATCGCTCTGCCGAGGTTTTTAACATTTATAAAGAGGATACACGCACACAAACAATGCTGAACCAATGGAATAAATCACAATGGTAGAATTTCAAGCACCAGCAGAAGAGGTATTTTGGAAGAGACATTTCTTGTTTGTGCTGCTTGAGTCACACTGTCTGACTATGAACAGTGGCCGCAGAGTCCTTAGGCCTGGTGCTGGAGAATCTTCACCCACTCCACAACAATGCTGCTGGCTCTGGTTCTCATACTAACAGTGTGAGCAATTGTCTCTGGGAAGAAATCACCCAGCCGACCCAGAAGTCAGCTTGGAGGACTGACACACAGTCCCCATTTGAGCAGAAATGGCAAAGCAGGGTTTCCAACCACATAGGCATGCTGCTGTCACATGAGTCATCAGATGTCAGTAGTGAAGGGGTCCTTAGACAGCATCTCGGTGGACAGATGGGAAAACCAAGGCCCAGAGAATAGAAGGGGCTTGACCACTGTCAGTCAGCATTCATTCATTCATTCACTTGTTAATTCCTTTATTCTATATACGTTTGGGGAACATCTTCTTTAAACCAGATCCCATGCTGTTGGAGACAAGATGATGAATTCGATTTCACATTAAAATGTTTAAAAAAGCAGCCTAGGCTCACTGGTGGAGGGACAGCTCCAGAATTTTTTCCAGGCAGCCACATGCCCCACACTAGAGACAGGTGACTTGCTGTGCTGTGGAAGGCTCCTGAATGGCTCTGACCAATCTGTGTGGAGCCTGAACCCCCTCCAGGCACTGTTCTTCCAGTCAAAGCTATGTCCCTGGGAGCCGCCATTTGAGCCACCGTTTCCTCCTTTGCCTCACAAGGTCAAATGAGTCAGTACTTTATAAAATACCTGGTTCTTCATGTGCCTGCCACACAGAGGATCGACTAATAAAACAATGTGGTTACGTTTGTCTTTTGTTGTTTCATTTGTTCCGACCTCTGGCAGCTGGATGTTAGGGGAAAGATAGGAGCAGGGAATAGACGCCAAGCAGGGGCTCTCCGAAAAGTCGCCAGTGTCGTCAGCCACTCAGATTTTGGGATTGTTTGTTACCACAGGATTACCTAGTATATCCTGACTCATGCAGGACCCCTTTGGGAATCTGAAGAAAGCTTGGATCACAGGAAAACTACACATTCATGTAAAATTAAGAAACTCTCAACTTTAATGTCATAAGATTTTCTCTTTTCTAAGATCCATGGGTGTAAGTGATGCTGGGTCAGGGGTCATGAAGGTCACGAGGCTGAGATGTGGCAGAGGGGGATTGACCCTGTCACAATGGAGCAAGGCCTAGGGTTGTGCAACTGAGTCAGGAGCTGGGGAGAGAGTTTGAGCCCAAGCTTTATTTTTTTGGATGCTTTATTTTTTTGGATGCTTTCTTGAATCTGAGCTTGTTTTCCAGATGCTTTCATCAGCCTAAACTTGTTTTTTGGATACCTTCTGCTGACAGCTACTTTCTAGCCCCTCCTAGTGTGACGGCATCTTAATATCAAAGGGCTGAGGAAGAAGGGGTGCTTGCTTGTTGCTATTGTGAGCAAACACTGCATAAACAATCAGTTCATATTGTTCCAGAGCATGTGACCAACGGCCTGGTAGGAGGGGAGGGAGGGGCATTTTGAGGTCAAGAAAGCCTCACTTGGGGGCACCTCCATAGATGGGAACAGAGAATCATTGCCAAGGCCACATGCCCAGGACAGAGGATCACAACTGCCAGATAGAGCTTTGAACAGGAGGGGCTTCAGCACCTTGAAGAGTCCACGCTCTCACACTGAGTCACACTTGGAGCCTCTCCTGGGTCACACATTCCCCTTTGGCTGAAAGGCCAAGCTGCTCCAGGGCCAGCTGGTGAGTTCAGATGGCTGCCCAGGGATGTCTCTGGCCACTCAAGGGCGTGTACTTGTGAGTGAACGGTGGGGGGTCAGGACGCTTGGTTCAAATCCTGGCTTCACTCTCAGGCTCCTGAGTGACAGGTCTAGGTCACCCCTCTCTGGACACCTGACTGTCTGGGCACTGAAGGTGTTCTCTTCAGCATTAAAGGGCCTCACTCAGAGGCCTCTGCCTGCTCAGAGTCGAGAATGACTTCCAGGGAGTTGGCAAGTGGCCAGCTGGTGGAGCAGGACCACCTCCTCCTGTCAGATGCTCAGGCCATAGGCAGGGGCCACAGGAAACCTCCTTCTTCCAAATATCTCCCCACTGGTTATTATTATTCAATGTAGGACAAGGAGACCACTCACCTGCAATTGCAAACTCTACGAAAGACCTGAGATTCCTAGAGCTTCACACTCTTAGGATGATGCAATGTTTTCTATTAAAATGCAAATGCCCCCAGACATAGATAACTCTTGAAGCCATTATCAGTTATATATACCTTAGTATAGGCCATCTCAAGAGCCAGCTGGCAGAGAACAGATTTGGATAAAAGAGAGGAAGGAAACTTGAGTGTCCAGAGGATGCGAACCAATTTGTATGAGAACATAGCAATAATATGGGTGAGAGCAAACACTATACATCATGTATATGTGCCAGACACTGTTCTAAGCAACAGATGTAGATATATAGATGTAATCATTTAATTCTGACAATACCCCTATGGCACAAGTGTTATTATCATCACCATTTTACAAATGAGGAAACTGAGGCGCAGCAAAGTCATGTGTGCTGGCCTTTGCCCCTCCAGATCCACCCTCCACCTTTCTCCCTGCTGCTCTGTGCCTAGAGAGGCTCATCTGCAGTCAGTTTTACTTTCCCTTGTCTTCTGGTTTCTAGTTAGATTCAGCCAATGAGGGCGCTGGCAGGAGGAGAGGGAGGTCAGAGCATTCACCTGGCTTCTTCCTTGCTGGCCACAGTTTTCTTTTCTGGCCACAGCTCCCATCCTCAGGCCCTCGCCCAAGGCGACAGCTCTCGCCAGTTCCCATCACATGCTCCCTGCTCTTGCCCCTTTTCCATCTTTGGGGTTGAACACCCTCCTCTGTAGGCTTCCTCATCCTTTGTGGGTTTCCTTACCCCTGTGCACACCTCTGTAAATAGCTCCATCTTTAAACTTTGCCCAGTTAAACCCTGTGAAGAGCCATCTGTTTCCTGTGGGACCCTGTTCAACATCACTCATCTAATAAGAGGTAGAGCCAGGATTCAAAGCCTGGCAGTCCGCCTGCAGGCTACCAGGAGCCTCTTGTCAATAAAGGCCAGCAACCCACAGACCTGCTGTACAACAGGGTGTGTAGGATGAAATCTCGCAGGTCTGGGCCTGAAGTAGGTGTCTATGGTGAACATGGCCCACTGGATGTGCTCAGCTCAGCAGGATGCTCTCACCAGGTGAAATTCGCAGCCATGAGACTGACTGAGGGTCCAGAACATTACTGTCACTCATCTTGCACTCATTCCTGAGTGTTCTTTGAGTGAAATGACAGACATGATCGCCCAACACCGTTTAAATTCTCTCCCATCACCAGTTGTTAGAGCATGAGTGATTTAATCCTGGGAAGTTATGAAGCTCGTGCTTTATAGGAAAGGGCATGTACAGATGTAGCAAGGTGGTGCAGACCCAGAAGAGAGGGAATATTACTATTAAACATGCCTTCAATCATGAGTGGGGCAGGGGGTTCTGTAGAGGTCACCTGGTATCCATCCCCTTGCATCTGGGTACCCTTTCCTGAATCAGCCCACACAGGTGGTCTGATCCTCCAAGCTTGAAACCACCTCAAGAAGCCTCCCTGGCCAGCCAGCCAAGCCCATAGACAGTGTTCTCTTCCTCCTCCAAACTCATAGGATGGATAGATTTTCCCTCAAAGTTCCGCCCATTCTTTTGAATGGGAGCCCCTGCCAAGGTTCAGCATCCTCTCTCTATAGTCTGTTGACAAAAGAATACACCTCTAAAACCTAACGAAATTGTCTAAGCACCAAGGAATGGCCACACTGACCTCTGCTGCTTCTTCTACACCAGAGCACAATAGACCACGTAGAAGCTAGATGGGCCTTGAGACCATTCAGTCCAGCCCCCTCACTTGCAGAGGGGGAAACTGAGGCTCTGAAAGGGGTGCGACTTGCATCAGTTCTCCTGGCTCCCAGTCCACTGGTTTTTCTCTGGTACCCAGCTGCCAGCAGAGGCATTGGGCTCTGGACAGGCAGGCTGGCAATTTTTACTGGAAGGAGCCAAACATGGGGTTGGCAGGAGGGGTCGGAGCTCAGCGTCCTCACCACTGACATTCCGAGGCTCCTCCGTCGGAAGCTTTCTTTGGAGCCCAAAAGCTGGTAATTGGGAGAAGTCTATGTGTGACTCATGTGACAAATGCTGTTTTTTGTTTTTCTTTTCTTAAAAATCTCTATTTTTATTTCAGGGCCAGATTCAATTTCATCAGTTTCTTTCTCCTTTCCTGGGATTCTTTGCCCTGTTGTCATGAGAACCCGGATCTCCCTCCTTAGCTGTCATGAAGGTGCTTGACAGTCAGGAAGATAACAGAGGGGCTCACAGGCCACCACAGTAGCCACAGCCAAGGCAGGACTGAGGTTCCACGCCCCACCCTCACTCCCAGGCCAGCCCAGAATGCCTGCCTTGCCTGCCCTGTGTTCTTATCCTCAAATGACCCCTCAGTCCCCCACACTTAAGTCTTCTGGGGACCCAGATCTAAAGCTCCTCACTCAAGTCCCACCTTGGTGCCCCTCCTCCAGAAGCCTTTCTCCACAGGCCCTGTCTTGTGTCCCGGCCACCGGACTTCTCCTGGCCTCTTCTGGCCTCCCTGCTTCTAGACTCATCACCCACACCCGTCCTCCACAGAGCTACCAAATCTGTCTTTTATTTTTCAGTTTGTATCTAATCAAAGTGCCACATACACATTATGTTTTTTAATAGTGCTAAAAACCGACGGAAACCGCAGTCCTCTGTCCCCTACCCTTGGTTCTTCTCCCTAGTGGCGCCGATTTTCAATACCTTTAGCTCTCTTTTCTAGTTTGACTTTCAAATTCTTAAAAAGAATTATATATATTTATACTGCTATTTCTTGAATTGTTTAGTTTTAGCAGCATCTCCTGGTTTCTTATTTCCAAAAGCACAGTTTTTAGTTAAATCAGTAAGCAATGTTCACGTTACTACACCTACGTAGAAACTATTCCCGATGGGTCAAGTAGTGACTGTGTTTACTCCCTTCAGCTTGTCACTGTTTCCCTCCTGGATTTCACCCCTTAGACCGGGGCCTCGGAGGCTTCTGCCCAGGGCCCCACACTGCACCTCTTCTGACAGCATTTCTCAGGAAGGACCAAGGAGTTCACAGGTCCAAAGCAATGTCCCTTTTGGGGGCCCACATCTTTCCCCTCTAGACTATGATTTAGGTTCTTGGGATACCAGAATTCCTTGGTCAAATAACCCCAAGCCCACATCCAGGAAGTCTTCTCTAGAACCATCTCTCCTGAGCGGAGTCCCCACTGCTGTGTGCACACCCCTAGGTCCAGTGGTGGCCAACAAGTAGATGCTTTCTGGAGGGGTATGATTGGAACTTGGACCTGAAACCTGGTGTGTCCACATGCATGTGCACAAGCCTCATCATGTGACAGGATGTGAGGGTGGGCCTCAGTGCTCCTGTCCTCTTGCCAGAGGCAGGATTAGACTTAATAATGGCTTTCTTCCTGTCCCCGCCCCCTCCTCCATCTACTTGGTTTTCTGTGTTCCTGTAGCCTTTTCCGCCTGTTCCATACAGTGTTCAAAAAATGCTTGTCAATATTTATCAGTAATTTTACCAAATGCTTCAATTCTTCAGATTGTCTGATCCATCCATTCTATTTTCCCCCCTCTAAAGAAGAAACACTCAACACCTACTGGGTGCAGGCACAGTGCTAGGTGATAGGGGAGCACACAATGAGCGAGGCACAGTTCCTGCCCTCCCGGAGCTTGCTTTGAGGCAGCTTTCTGAACGCTATGCAGGTCCAGGCACCTGTGGTAGGTGGGGCGGGGGGCAGGGGGTGAGACCCAGATACACAGAGAAAGACAGGTAGATTGCCCACAGAGTGTGATCTTTCCACCTTATTGATCCATAAACTTCTTAATGTGAAATTTGTTTAAACAAATGGAATGGGAGAAATGTAAAACCAAGAAGGGAAATAGAAACATCTTGTTTACGGAATTTGGGAGTGGCTCAGAGCACAATTTGAGAACCACTTCTCCAGGCTCTTATACCAAAGGTGTTTATGGTCATGTTGCCTTTTTTGCAATTATAAATAACAAATAGAAACATCACTTGTTGCTACTTGCTCCATACACAAGTTAAATTAAGCCAAGGACTTTATCCAACCTGGAGAACACAGAGGCTTCTTGCTTCTACTTTAACTCAAAAAAGTAAATGGCTAATAGTAGATGTAGGGGGCGGGGAGTGGGGGGAGGGGAGCAGCACCATGCTGGGGAGCATTTGATTCAGCAGAGCTGGATCCCATGCTCCTCTAATCATATCATGGAGATACCTACCTGCTCCAAAATATATGGGAGCCCCTGTCTCTCTGGTATACATCTCTCCATCCATTCTTCCATTCACTCATTCATCACACACTTGGGGAACGCCAGGTATGCAGGTTCCTTGTTAGGTGTTTGGAGCTACAGTGGTGAACCTGATCGCATCTTGGAGTCAGTAAATGAAAAGGCATGTGGCACAAGGCAGGTACCAGTCAAATGCTCGGAGTAGTCCTCCTCAGCTGAAAGGATCAGAAAAGGCTCTCTGTAGGAGATGGTATTTAAGCTAAGCCTTGAAGGCTGGTGAGATCTGGACGTGGGGAATCAAAAGGAGTCCATTTCTGGCCAAGACTCTGGTTGGGAAGGCATGAAGAATAGTTCCTTTTGGCCAGAGCGTAGGTGAGGTGGAGCAGGGTAGAACAGTGGTAAAATACACACACACACCCCAAACCGCCCTGAACCCAGACCCGTTTGGACAACGGTAGTTCACATGTGCATCGGTGTCACCTGAGACTTTTCTAGCATCTTGCATGTGTATGTCTTGTCCTACCAACTCTAGCATGAGCACCTCAAGAGCCAATGCTATTTCTTCTGTCATGGGACAGGTAATCTGCTTAAAGGGGGTGCAAAATAAATGCTTGCCTCCTTCCTTCATTCATTCATTCACTCGGTGGACATTTATTGAGTACCTACAGGCCTTGTTCTAGGTACCAGGACACAGAAGTAAACAGAACAGATGCTCCCCCTTGCAGCATTGACACTTCAGTGAAAAGCAGGCACAGGCTCTTTCATGGCTGGCTAGAAAGTCATTCCCCAACTTACCCTAAAGACTGAAAAAAACAAACAAGGTCTCTACTTGGACACCAGGTGGGCCTGGATTCTAATCTCAGCTCCTGGCTTAGCTGTGAGACTTAAAGAGAGCTATGTGCCTCTCTGAGCTTGTATTCCTGTTCATAGAAACGATGTTCATGGTCTTACACCCCAGCACTGTGAAGTAAAATGGGACGATCTGGAGAAGTGTCCAGCACAGCGTCTGGGCCTCGGAGTGGCTCAAGCAGTAGTTTCACAAGCGTCAGTCCCTTTCCCTTTTCCACCCTGAGGCCTGTTTTCTCATCTTTATAACGACCAGTTCAGGCCAGATGATTTTCTTGCAAAGGCAGGGGCAGTGGGAGGGCTCGTGTATTATTCTTCGCAGTAAATCAGCCCCTGTATGAAGTCACCTCTCCTCCTTTTGCTTTTCATCAGGCTTTTCCCTTTTAGTGCCGAGAAGTTTGGGAGGTGCCAACCCCTCAAAGCCACACTGGCTGCTTCTCTGAGTGTAAATGACTTTACCATCCATGTGCAGTTCAACCATCCCCCGACGATCCCATGGAGAGAAAAACAGCCCCTACTTATGCAATCGTGTCTGGAGAGACAGACAGCTAAAAATATTTCATTTTCGTGTGTGTGGTGGGGGGCTGAGAGGGAGGGGCTGTGGGAAGGTGGGCCACATTCCCAAATGCTCTGGATTTTTCTCTGCACTTTGCTGGGAATACAAGAAATAACACGAGTGTAGCAGCTCTGGCCGCCCTGAATCCATCTGATGACACTTTCAGTCCAAGATTCTGAAACGTCCTCTGCCTTCTCCTTCCTGGATCATACGTCCAGCCTCAAGGTGCTATCCCAGGTCTCAGGACTGGACACATCGATGCCCCCGCCTAGATTCTCTCAGCTCCCATCCTCCAGCTTCTTGGAGCTTCGTTGCTAGTAGCTAGCACCCATGACCTTTAGCACATTGCTCTTGGACACAGAACAGGCTCACCACAGGGAGGGCTAGACGTGGCAGGAGTTGATCTCCACACAACCCCCCAGCTCCGTAGCCAATGACTGACTGGTATAGGAGTCCTGAGGTATAATTCACACTTCAAAACTCCCCTGGAATCAGGCTGAACCTGGGACTTCCCTTTCCGTTGCGCTCTGCTTGTCTCCTTCCCCTGGCGTACCCTGCTTCGCCCACTTGCTTACCAGTTTTCCATGGGAGCACACCCTTCACCAGTCCATTGCACTTGACGCCTCAGCTCCAAGTCTGCTCTTGGGAGAACCACGTCTACGAAGCCCTTATCTACGAAGCCCTTCCTGACTCCAGACCAGCTGCCTTTTCCGCACTTTCCTAATGCGCCCTTCTCTGGTCATCGGCAGCAAGCTGTTAAGTGCTCCCTTTCCAAACACACTTGTCCTTTTTTCTAGTCATTAGTGCAGTGCTTCTCAGAGTGCCACACCAGAATGCCCTGGGTGTTTTGGTGAAGGAGGAGATGTGCATTTTGATCAGCCTGCCCTACTCCTCAGGTTATTCTCATGAGCACTATATTTTAAGAACGTCTGCCTGGAGGATCTTGGAGTGTTCCCTATCTCTGTTGCCAGACCACAAGCTCATTGTAAGATAATAACTATTTTCTTACATTTTGTGCAAAATACTTTGATATGCATCAAGCTATTTGATCCTCCCAACACACTATGTGCTTTAAAAAGTAATTTTTATCCTCAAGAAAGTTAAGTGGGAGGGTAGAAAAGAGTCAAATATTGGATGAGTGATCTAGATGACATTTATGGCCCCTCCAACTATGACCTTTTAGTGTATTCTGTTTTAAAATTCTCTATGACTCTATCCAAGTTAATCAAAAGGTTAGGGGTGGAGGCAAAGAACAAAGATTAATATGCATCTATTTAAGTATAGATCTGTTTAAGTACAATCATTCAATTAGATTAATGTTATTATTACATCTACTTGTGTAATAAATAGGTAAATAAATATATTTATTTATAAATAGATAATAAAACGGGCTCAAAGTATTTAAAGAAAATAATAATCATGGTACTTTTTAAAGCTACAATGACAGAAACCTCGGTGAAATTAGCATAACTAGAAAAGGATATTTTTTTCAGTAGCTGGCTTCAGATCTGGCCGGATCTGGAAATTCTAACAATATCAAGTTATTGCTTCTTCCATGTGCCTGAGGAAGAAGCTCCCAAGCAGTTTCCATGTCATTCTTAGAATCGTGGTCCCAGAGGAGAAGAGAGTGCCCTTTCTGATAGCTCTTGGGGAAGAAGAAGAGGAAAAAGAGAAGGAGAAAGAGAAATAAAAGAAGGTAGCTTAGGGAAGACTCTGATTGGTGCTGCCTTGATCACAGCCTACTACCAGAACCGTTCATTTTGGCCTGATTGATGAGTCTTTGAATGGCCAGACCTCAGCCCTGTGCCCACACCTGGCCAGCAAGGACAGGTCAGCCCCATCTGAACCATAGGGAATAGAGGAAAGGATCAGGGCAGACCAAGGGACTGAGTCATAAAGGACTTGCCAAAGGACTTAGTAAGTGGTAAAGTTGAGATCTGAACCCAGGTCTTCTATCTCGATGCTGAGGGTTGGTTCCTGTACACCATGGATGTGATCCAAAGTACTTAGCCAGTACCGCAAGTACCATCATGGTCAACATCAGCAGCCATTGCAGCTGTTAAATCCATAGGCCATCTTTAACTTTTCAAATTACTTTGACCAACACTCCCTTTTCCCCCATCCCCAGAAAACGATGGGACCTGTAGATTAATTGTAGATTCACATGCAGTTGTGAGAAACAGTATAGAGGGATCCCATGTATCTTTTACCCAGTTTCTCTCAATAGTAACATCTTGTAAAACTATAGTACAGTATCATAACTGTACTATGTTGACATTGATACAGTCGAGAGACAGGGAATAATTCCAACCACAAGGATCTTACATGATGCCCTTTCAGAGCCACATACACTTCTTTCCTGTCCCCATTCCTGGCAACCACTGGAAAGCCACATGTTTTCTAGTCCTATAATTTTTTTCATTTAAAGAATACTATATAAATGGAACCACACAGTGTATAACCTTTTGGGATGGACTTTTCCACTCAGCATAATTTTCTGGAGATTCGGCACAGTTGCTGCTTGGAGGACCCATAGCTTATCCCCTTTTACTGCTGAGTAGCATTCCCTGATGTGGATATACCACAGTTTGTTTAACCATTCACCTGTTAAAGGACACCTAAGTTAGTTCCAGTTTTTGGTTATTGCAAGCAAAACTGTTATTAACATTAATGTACAGTTTTTATATAAACCAAATTCTTCATTTCTCTGGAATAAGTGCCCGAGAGTACAATTGTTGGGTCATATAATAGTTGCATGTTTAGTCTTTTAAGAAGCTGCTAAACTGTTTTCCAGAGTAGCTGTACCATTTTACATTCTCACCAACAATGTATGAGTGATCCAGTCTCCACGCTGTCATTATATTTTATTTTAGCCCTCCTAAGAATAGTGACATCTCATTGAAGTTTTAATTTGCATTCCCTTAATGGCTAATGAGGACAATCATCTCTCTGTGTGCTTAATAGCCATCGTGTGTCCTCTCCAGGAAAATGTCTGTGCATGTCATTTACCCTTTTCCTAATTGGATTGTTTGGGGTTTTAACTGTTGAGTTTTGAGAATGCCTTAGATATTCTAAATATTAGTCTTATGTCAGTTATGTGGTTTGCAAATATTTCCCCTCAATCCGTACCTTGTTTTTCATTCACAGGGTGAAACAAGGTATTTTTCAGAATAAAAGCTTTTAATTTTGACGAGGTCCAACTTATAAAATTTTCCTTTTATGGATCATGCTTTGGTGTCAAGTCTAAGAGCTCTGTCTAGCCCTAGATAGCAAAGATTTTCCTCTATGTTTTTTACTATAAGTTTTATAGTTTTATGCTTTACATTTAAGTCAGTAAAATTTTTTGTACAAAGTGTGAGGTTTGGATCGATTCATTTTCCTGCCTATGGTTGTTCAATTACTTCAGAACCATTTGTTGCAAATGTTACCCTTTCTCTATTGAATTGCTTTTGCATCTTTGTTAGAAATAAGTTGGATATATTTGTGTGGGTCTATTTCTGTTCCATTGATCTACATGCCTATCCTGCCACCAATACTGCACAATCTTAACCGCTATAGCTGTTTTGTAAGTCTTCAAGATTGATTTCTTCCAATATATTTCTTTTTCAAATTTATTTTAATTCTTCTAGTTCTTTTGTCTTTCTATATAAATTTTAGAATAATTTTGTTTATATCTACAAAGAATCTTGCTGAGATTTTGGTAGGAATTGCATTAAACCTATATATTATATTGATATCTTTACTACACTGAGTCTTCAATCCATGAATACAAATACAAATATATAGCAGCACAATACCATTTTTATAAAAATTAAAAACAAAAACACACTACAATTAAACACACATCCTTGCTAAACACATTTTTAAAATAAGGAGATAATGAATACAAGATTCAAGACAGTGGTTATCTAAGGGGAGATGGGAGAGTAGATTATCAGTGTTCTCTTTCTTGGTATGGGTGGTGGTTCAACAGTCTTTATAAATACCTACATTAAAAAAATAGGCAATGACTACAGCAATGATGAATGTTTGTCATGAACCATACAGACATATTCATGTGCAGATCCTAAAGGTTATACAGTTTGGGAGAGGGGAGACCCTCTGAGAAAAAGTATACAAAATACAAATATAAAACCAGGAATAAAAGCGAATGTTTACTTAGATTAGAAATCACAAATTGTAAATTTTTAAAATATGACAAATGACACAGACATCACAAAACATTCTTCTAGTAGATTACCATGATATTTTTATTAGTAGTAATAATTGACAATCTAACACACCTCAA
>NW_006442109.1:7678104-7687306 GCF_000325575.1 Pteropus alecto
CCTTTTTACATAATAAAGATTTTATAAAATCTTTTCCTAAAAAGAAGAGAGAGATAATTCAGTCTTCCCTCTTGCCTATGTTATCGGAATGCGTTTTGTGGTGTTGATAGTTTGGAACAGTAGGCTTCGCAGCTTGTTAATGGTAATATCACACAAAGAACTTCCCCTGAAGTTTCTTGTTCAATTGGTGCTTTATGCTCAGGGGTCATGACCAGGCACCTGGTCCACTTCAGCCCAGCCATCACAGTCTCCCCAACCTGCGAGACAGGTACCCAAAGAGCAGAGTGATGGTAAAGCTTGGATCATGGTGATGTCACTTTCAGATTCTTCTTCATGGGCGTTAGTAGCAGGGCCCACACTCTCAATGACATCCCCCAGGGGCAGGTGTTGAGAGCTCCATGAATGTGGGGTGGTGCTGGCACCACCAGGTCGCTGGTTAACAGACATCTTATACCCTCAGCAGACAATGCCCAGTCTTAGAAGGGCCCATGTAAGAGAATGACCCTGAGGTTTCATTAGCTCCACTGTCCATCACCTCTGGAACCATGGCTTGTGAGTAATGTATTCTGCTCCCCTGAGGTCACTGTAAGGAGACCTTTCCAGCAGTAAACCAGTGGAGGTTGCCGCACCTCTCTGGAGCTCCCTCTGGAGGGGAAACTACAGCTTGGTCACATAAACCAAGGCACCAATGGCCTCACCCACATTTACTGCCTGGCTATAGTTACTCTTTTATTCAACAAATATTTAGTGAGCATCTCCTATGTGCCAGGCTCTGTGCTAGGCACTAAGGTACCACAGTAAAGCTTCTTTGGGGAAGCTTCCTTACAGAGATGGCATCAGTTTAAGTCTGGGCACATTTCCCTCTCAGGGTTAAGAGTTCCCAACCTTAGACCTCCTCAGGCCCTTGCTCTTACTCCATCAAACCATCATGTATCTATTTCGTATACACTGGGCACATTGGTTCATCTGTGTCTGTGTCCCCAGTGCCCAGAACACTGGTCATCACACAGCTGGAGTCAGTGTTGAATAGAGCTAGGCAACCAGAAAAACCCAGGGCAGGCAGACCTGGAGGCCATATTCTGAAGGAGCCTGGTGAGGAAATCAGAACCGAGACTTTAGTACCGACCTTAGACACACACCAAGACTGGTATGGCTTCGCTTTCTGAGGCTCACAGGAAGCTGGCTACACCAAAGCAGATCTCTCTTCACTCTGCCCCCAAGACAATGGGGAATCACAGTGGGGAAGCAAGGAGGACTTTCCTGAGGGGAGAGGGTAGGTGAAGGAAGAGCATCTGACCTTTGGGAGCAGACAGTGCCAGACTCAGATCTCAGCCACACAGCTCACCTCTCAGTAGTCTTGGGGCCTCCCTGAACTCTGTACACTCATGATCTCCTTCTCTGTGAGTGAGGATGGCACTGGCCCAGCAGTGTCTCCTGAGAGGGAAGAGGGAAGGCTGCCCATCCACAAAGTCCACAGTAGCTCAGTATAGACTCTCAGCCTTTCTGGTCACCACAAAGCCTCTCACTCCCCAGGCCTGATCTTAGCTTGAGCATGAGCTCCAGGAAGGCCAGGGCTGGTCCTTCTTCCCACTGGTCATCTAGGACGGTGCCTGGGGCATAGTGGAGCAAGATAAATATTTATTGAAGGATGGAGGGAAAGATTATACCGCGGGACTATAATGAGCATACGTTTGTATTGTCAAAATGACACATCACTAGGCTAGTTGCTTTGGTTAAAACAACTTCCCAACTATAAAAAAATCTGACCTCAAAAATGTGTTTTCCACTCTTCAGGAGGACAAATGCCAGTTCAGTGCTATTTGAAGAGCTCTCTCCATTGTTGATGCTATTATTACTAACTCACTGTGAAAAGTTCGATTGCAGACTAGGAGAAGTGCAGAGCTGGACTGAAACGAAACTGTCATAGGTCTCTCCTCAGATGTCAGAAAGTGCTACGTCCTCTTCCCTCCTTTAACCTCTGTGCTTAAGGCGTCCCAACTAACCTGCCAGAAGCCTTTGTAACCCCGACCTAATCTCCACCCCATACTTAACAATCTTGGTGTAACAAAAGAAGGAAGGTGACCGTGTGCATGTATGTGTGAGTGCGTATGTGTGTGTGCGCATGCACATGTGTGAGTGTGTGTGACGTCCCTTTCCCCTGTCAGGTGTTCAGAACACATGTTTCAGTTGTGACTTTGGTGAGCCCTGGAGCTAGGCCCTCTACTCTGCCATATCCTATTTGTCAGAAGAGGAGCCAGCACACCATGTTCAGTAGGTGTGGAACCACATAAGGATGAGCCAAACCTACAAATTATCTGCTCAGAGGCTCCCCAGCCTTGTCCAGGTTGCCTGGACCCATATAAAAATTGATCTCCCTATATACCCAGATCTATAGCTTACTTTCCTAAATATCAGGCTCATACCTTCTCACCCTGATATTCACTTCCCTCTCTATCTTCCCACCTCCCCTCCCACCCCCAGCTAACAACTACTACCTGTCTATTGGCTGTCACTCTACTGCACAGGTCCTGGCCCCCTAATCTGATATAAGATCCAGTCTCATCTTGGCACAGTGCCTAATCGCCTTCAGAGTTCCATGCTTCCTTCACCCATGCTCTACTCTTGGACATCTCCTTTATGACCACCTCATGAGTCACCTCTCTCTGTTATGCCTCAACCCCATATCTCATTGCATTTTATTCCCCAAAAGGAGAACTAACATCACTCACCTGCCACTTTTGTCTCCCTCTTTTTTAGCTCCTATGGGCTTATTTCTTTTCCATTAGAAAGGAAACTCTATGAGGGCAGGATATCTGTCTGTTTTGTTCACTAAAATATCTCCAGTGCCCGTCACAAGGTAGGCACTCAATAAGTATTCCTGCACACAATGCATATTATGGTTGAGCAACTGGCCAGTGGATTTGGAAGTAACCTAGTTCATCGGCTTCTGGAAACTCTAGTAGCTCCAGAAATGATGTCACTAGAGCCCCAGGAAAGGAAGGTTCTATTACACGGTAAACAATTTCCTCTCATTGAAGAAAAAACCCACTTCTGTCCTTCCCACCACCAACATCATCAAGAATTCCATCATTTTTTTTTTTAGACAAAGCTACTTGGGGAATAAGAGCAACGCAATGTGCAAGGGGTCCCAATTTTATGAGGTGCATCTCAGGTTTTCTCAGAGCTGTGGTTTGCCATTTTAACCGTGCATTATAATTCCTGGGAAGCTTGTTTAAAACACCATTCCTGGATTCTATCCCCAGAGGCTTGGTTTTAGTAGGTCTGAGAGGAAGCCCAGAATCTGCATTTTAAATCATCTCCCTAGACAATTTAGAGGCCAGTGGCTCTCACATCTCATTTTGAGAGACTGTATCTTAGAGTTTATTGCAGCAAATGAAAATTCAGCTGAGCGTGGTCAGATAGGACTGACGTGAAGGAATGTTAAGGGGAGTTCATTGATAAATCCAATATCACAGGGTGGCATCAGACACCCTGTGAGCCACAACTGGAAAAGGACACGTATAAAAGCTGAAAGGACACACAGACACACAGCCAAGAACGAATTCAGAAGCATGACATGGAGTTCTCGACAAGGCTGAAGACCAGAATAAACTGAGGGGTGTTTCTTAAAGGAATTCGATGTGTGTATTAGAGGATTTGTTCTGTGAAGGAGAGTTTGGACTTCGGTGGAGCTGCTCCAGAGGTAGAAATTATAGACAGATTTCAGCTCAGCATAACAAAGGACTTTATCACAGCCTCACCCTCCAGTGGCATTGGCTCATGATTTGCTTAAAAATTGGAGAAAATTGTGTTTACCATAATTTCCTTTTAGAGAAAGCACTCTGTAAAGCTAGAAAGAGGAATAACGACCAGTAGATGGGCTTAAGAGTGGACTAAACCCCCATAAGGAAAACGTCTACGGTGAAATGTGATCACTGCTGTTAAGTCACTGCTGAGAAAGGCAAATCTGGAAAACTGTGAACTTTTATTTTCCTTCATGGTGAATGTGAGTTTGGACTGGAGTTGAACTGCTGGACAGAGTAGTTAAGAGCTGTATGGAGAAAAGGTGGAAGAGGAGTAACCCTGCAGCTCGAGGGGAGGGGGAACCTTGGGGACAGCAGATCTTATGAGAAGAATGTATGTGGACTTTCTTGCTTTGTTGCAGAGTGTAACAGACTACCCTGCTTTCATCCTTCCTCAAAAATCTTCGTTGAGCTTTATGGTTTCTGCTAATGCTTTGGGCAGTGCATTTGCTTTGATAGATATGAAAAAGTCTTTATTCCTGATCAACGATAACCTAGCACAAAAACCAAAGCTTGCTCACAAAAGAAGAACCAAATATGAGTGATGTTGATAGCTATGAGTGATTAGGTGCCTACTGTGTGATAAGCACTGTAATAAGTACATTAAATGCAGTATTACATTTAATTTTCACCATAATCCCATAATGTAGAAATCATCATCTCTGTCTTTCAAGGAAGGAAACTAAGACTCCAAAATGTTAAATGGCTTTTTCAGTGATGAAGCTGGGATTTCAACCCAGGCCTGTCTAACTTAAGGGTTTGTGTTTTTAAATATTACTTCCCCCTGTCACCAGACTGTTCAATCTGAGGCTGGTGACCCTGTCGGCCGTGTGGTAGAAGGACTTCTGCAATAACAGGAGTTTGGGCCACGGAAGTATGTCTGCGCATAACTACATTGGATATAAACACACACACACACACACACACACACACACACACACACTTTGAGAATGTGTATATGTGTCTTTCCCATACTGAACCAGCCACAGCCCCCAACTCTGTTATGTCTTTTTCTCTGAGCCCCGTGAGACCTCCATGAGGAGCTTCAGGGTCATGGGAGTTTGGCGCCAGGAAAAATGAACATTTGCTTCCCTCACTCTATAAATATTGACTGGGCACTTGCCCTGTTCTAAGCAGGGTACTAGACACTGAGGATATAGGAGTGAGCAAAAGCAGACAAGGCCGCTGCTCTCAAGGAGGAGACAGAGATTAACCAAATAACCACAAAGACAAATGTGCAATTGCACATGACTCTGCTGTGATGGGGAGGTGTTTGGAGCTATGAGCGAGGACCCTGAAGGACTGAGACTAGGCTGGGCTTGGGAACACATGAACCAAGATCTGAGGACAAGCAGGTGTTGTCAGGTAACAGATGGAGAAGAGCACTTCAGGCGGAAGAAACAGCATGTACAAGGTTTCCAGTGGTGGGAGACAGTGTGGTCTTGGGAAACTGAAGGCAGGCTGTTGCTGCCTGAGCAGCAAAGGAGGGGAAACTAGGCCTGAGAAAAACTATAAGCAGGCGGACCAGGCAGGATTTGGGAGGCATGATAGTGCCAATTCCTGAAAACAGTGAGGAGCCATTGATGGACTTTAAAGAGAGGGCACAGAGGAGTCATACTACATTTACGTTTTGGAAAGGGAACTCTGACTTCCTGGTGGGAAGGAGATGAAGGGGGACTAGGAGGGATGCAGCGAGCCCTGATGGAAGGTGACTCTTTGGTCCAGAGCCACCACCATCAGCAATGGTGGTGACAGATGCCAAGATCTTTCAGGAATGAATACCAGACTTTCACCAGCCCAGAGCCCTCAGCACCTTCTTCAGAGCATTGGGTCCAGAAGAGAATGTTCCACTCGTTGGTCCACCTGGGAACAAAATAAGTACCTGGAGGTAGCAAGAGTTCACGGCTTTGTCCTCCTAAGAACCATCTCCTCTTTGGCTTAGCTCAGGCATTTTGTTAAGTGGTGGAGGAATCGGGGAGGGTGAAGAAGGGAGGCTCTCTAATTTCTGGGCCATTTTCCCATTTTTTGTGGGAAAGTGCCCTGCAGTTATCTGTAAAGATTGTCAGATTGTCTGGCAGAAACCCCGGCTGGGGCCCTTTGAGGAGAAGAAATGCATGATTCATTTAGTGGGATGGAGCCAGAAAGGTTTGAGATTGATGAGGGGGGCTGAAGAGAGACTGGGGGCGAGGGGTGAGGAGTGAGGAGCATAGAGTCCCCCAGGCAAGAGAGCTCTGGAGAGTGTGGCAGAGACAGTGAGGAGGTCAGAATGAGGCCCAACGGTGCCCCAGGCATGCCAAGCAGAAGGCAGGCTCCTGTGTGCCACTTCCTGGAGGCAAAGCTGCTAACCAAGGAGCCAAGAAATAACAAGATAGGTCTGATTGAGTGACTGATTCAGCAGTGGGGTTGCTCTTGGTCCAGGCCCAGCCTGGAAATTACAGGCCTGTGTTGCAGCTTCCGGGACAGCTACTGGAATCAGGGGCCTGCTGGTGATTGTGGTCAATGGCCACATGGCCCTGTCCGCCTTCCTGGGCCATGGTCATCAATTGGGGGAGGGGCTCTGACTCCTGGCCCAGGCTGAAGAGCTACAACCATGAAGGTTCTGCTAGGCCATGAAGGCCCCCCAGCAGCACAGATGTCACAGAACACTCCATCTGCTACTCACCGAAAGGATTAGTCTGGCCTCACCTGGGTCTACAAGACAAGGAGGGCGAATTCTAAGTCTATTCAAAGTCGTCATAAAAATGCAAATTTGGTGGGTGCCCTAATGCTGCAAAGGAAGATAGGAAGTAGCTTTCTAATTCTAGTGCCGCCATTGTTGTGTTTCTTTGGAAAATCCACTTCCCCTTTCTGAGCCTCAGTTTCTCAATGTGAAAATGGAGACAACAGTATCTGCTTTGGCTCACAAGACTGCTGTGATGGCCAAAGTTAAAAACTTTAAAGAAAAACAAAATAACATCCCATCTTCTGTTCACCTATGAAAAAAGAACCATTAGCCCTACATTAGAGATGAGAAAGTAAATGCTCAGGATGGTTAAGTATCTGACTACGATCCATGGATGGTGAGCAGCTGAGACAGCATTCCAGCCACATCCACCGACCCTAAAACCAAGGCTTCCTCCACCACCTCATAGCTGCCTGAGGGTTCATCAGCTCCTAGCTGCCCATGGCCTAGGATCCCTGCTTCTTTCCTGCCAAATATGAATGGCACTCAAAACAGGCTCATGCCTACTACATAGGAGAAGTGGCATCTCCCAGCTAGCTCCCTGAGCATTTCCCCAGATGAGATGTGATTAGCATCTCACTGTCACACTGCACTAATGACCACCTGGGCTGCTCTGTGATAACCACATAAGAAGTGTTATGTGTGACTTCAGGGACATGCTCCCCAAGAACTTAAATCAGGGCAGTAAGAAGCAAAGTTTCCTTCAGAGACAGACTGGCTCCCACATCAGCAAGACTGAGTCACATCCTGATAGAAAGATCTAAAGAAACAATGCATAGTTCAGGTGGGGAAGGGCCAATCACAGAAGAGTGGAGAAAGGTGACGTGCCAGACTGATATTGACAGTGCCTGGAAATACAGGAAGAGGTGGCCCTGGCCTAAGGGTTGGCAGCATTTTCATTCACAGAACAAATTTATTTCATTTAATCTGTAGTCATTCATTTACTCATCAAACACACCTTGGCCAGACACTGCTCTAGGGTCTCGGATTCACTGGTGAACAGAACAGATGAGTTTCCATTGCATTTGTCACAATTTGTAACTTTATTTTTAGCTGTGCGGTTAGATGGTTATGTCCTATATTCATGGTCAGGCTTTAAGCTCTGTTCTGTTCATTGCTGTATTCCCAGTACCTGCCACGGGACCTGGTTCATAGGAGTATTTGATAAATATGTGTTGGTTGAATGCCATCCCTGTTGAGACGAGAGGTGCAAGAAATTGTATCATAGATTATGAGGATTCCAGCCTCACTGGCAAGGCCATCCAGGTGTGAGAGGGATCATCCCCCTGTCCTTACCATGAGCGCACTGAACTACTTCCTGCTGGAGAAGAGATTCTCCACTTAGCTCCCCATGTCAGGAATAGAATGTGGGCACACCATGTGAGTACTGCATTCTATTTATTGTAACATATCATACATACAGGAGTAAACAAGAGGTATGTGTTTACTTTACAGAATCATAAAAATGAACATCATGATGGAAGGAGACTAAATTTGACGAGACGAGCTCACAGTGCAATATACAGATGATGTATTATATAATATTGTACACTTGAAGCGTATTAACCTTATTAACCAATGTCACCCCAGTAAATTTCATTTTTAAAAAATTAAAAATAAAAGAAAAATAAACACCACATACACATCATCCAAATTAAGAAATGAAATATTATCAATATGTTAGAACTGCCCACCCCCAACACACACACACTAGAGGTAATCACCAGTACAGGTAAACAGGTCTTGATTTGTATACCATAAAATTTACCCTTTTAAAGTTAACAATGCAGTGGTTTTTTGGTATTTACATGGTTGTGCAACCATCACCATCATCTAATTGCAGAACATTTTTATAACCCCCTGGCCCGCAAGGAAGCCCTATATCCATTAGCAGTCATTCCCTATTTTTCCCTCCCCATAATCCCTAGAAACCATTAATCTACTTTCTGTCTCTATAGATTTGCCTATTCTGGATGTTTCAGATAAATGGAATCATACAATAAGTAATGTTTTATGACTGCCTTCTTTCACAAAGCATAATGTTTTCAAGGCTCTTCCATGTTATAGTTCTTCATTTCTTTTTATGGCTAAATAATACTCAGATGAATGGATACTACAGTTTTAAAAATCTATCCATCAGGTAGTGATGGATATTTGTGTTGTTTCTACTGTAAGTTACTATGAATAATGCTATGAACATTCAGCTACAAATTTTCATGTGAACATGTTTTCAGTTCTCTTTGATATACACCTAGGACTGAAATTTCTGGGTCATCTGGTAACTCTATGTTTAATCATTTGAGAACTGCCAAATTGTCTTTCAAATTCTCTGCATCATTTTACCGCCAATAATATATGTGTTTCAATTTCTCTACATCCTCTCTAATACTTGTTATTGTCTGTCTTTTTGAAGTGGTATTTTATTATGGTTTTGATTTTCATTTCCCTAGTGACTAATGTGGTTGAGCATCTTCTCAGGTATTTATTGGCCATCTGTGTATCTTCTTTGGAGATATGTCTATTCGAATCTTGTGCTCATTTTTTAATTGGGCAATATACTTAAAAAAATAAAGTTATTTTTAAAGAATGAAGTTAAACTCCTGCCTCACACCACATGTAAACATCAACTCAAAATGGACCAGGGACCTAAATGTAAGAGCTAAAACTATAAAACTCT